>NW_027411755.1:226692119-227292119 GCF_047663935.1 Musca autumnalis
CCGCTTCCTTCAAGAGTTACCGTACGAACAATTTTTCCGAACATTTTTGAACTTTTGTGGGGGAGCTACCTGAAGGAGTGGACCGATATGGCTTATCTTCGAACTTAAACTATGTTTGGATTAAAGTTCAAAAAATTTTGCGGAAAACGTACTTTAAGGAATGGATCGACATAGACCATGGGGGTGCCATAGGCGGTTTTTACACCCTTCGGGTTGTTTTCTCACGAAGTATGGACTTGCCCCTGAAACAAATTTTACTATCGTAATTGAGGCAGCGAATGCAAGTTGCTTCGACAAAAATCAAAATGATTCAATAGCAGGTCTTAAAGTGAACTTATCCAAAATTTTGTGTGGGAGGTACGGGATGGAGTGGACAAATATAGTCCATATTCGAACCTGATCTACATATATCTGGTAGATATTATGAGAATGTGTAAAATATGGACCAAATCGGTCACTCCCATCAAGAGTTATCGTGCGCACAATTTTTAAAAATATTTTTGAACTTTTGTGGGGTAGGTACCTGAAGGAGTGGACCGATATAGCTTATCTACGAACTTAAAGTAAGTTTGGAAACAATATTACGAAGGACAAATATTGGCCGAAATCGACATTTCCGTTGAGAATTATCTTGCGCTTCCACCCATAAACATAGTGTCATAGGGTTTGTTTTTCATCTTTTAGGCTATTTTCTCAGGAAGTATGGACTTGCCCCTGATGAAACTTGTACCGTTGTATGGGGAGCAGTGAATACAAGTTGTTGCAACAAAAATCAAGGCATTGCGAGAGCAGGTCCTAATCTAAACTTATCTGAAATTTTGTGTGTAGTAGTGGACCGATTGAGTCCATATTGGAACCTCTGGTCTGGTAGAAATTTCACGATGTGCAAAGTATGTACCAAATCGGTTTCTCCCTTCGAGAGTTATCGTGCCTACAATTTTTCCGAATATTTTCGAACTTTTGTGGGGGAGGTACCTGAGGGAGTGGACCGATGTGGCCCATCTTCGAACTTAAACTAAGTTTGGACAAAATATTACGAAAGCTAAATGTTGGACCAAATCGGTTCATCCGCTCAAGAGTTTTCGTGCGCACCAGCCAGCCGCAAATTTTCTGAAACGGATTTCGTCCAAACACACAAATGTTGAACTTTTGTAGGTCAGGTACCCTTAAGGAGGACCGGTATGGGCCATTTTGGAAGTTAAACTAAATGTTGATAAAATATTAGGAGATCCAAAGTTTGGACCAAATTGGTTGCCCCATTCAAGTGATATCGTCCTAGCATTTTAGTGACATGTTTTAAATATTGGGAAGAAGTACCGAAAGTTGTGTACCGGTTTGGATATAATATGACGAAGACCAAATTCTGGACCAAATCGTTGAACAGTTCGAGAGTTATCGTGCTCTCCGACCGCACATATGGTGACATAGGGGGTTTTTACACATTTCGGGCTGTTTTCCCAATAAATATGGACTTGCCCCTGAAAAAACTTTTACCGTCGTAATGGAGGTAGCGAATGCAAATCGCTTCAACAAAAATCAAAGTGATTCGAGAGCAGGTCTTAAAGTAAACTTATCCCAAGTTTTGTGTGAGAGGTACCAGAAGGAGTAGAAAAATATAGTCCACATTCGAACCTGATCTATATCTGGTAGATATATTAGGATGTGCAAAGTATAGATTACATCGGTCACTCCCTTCAGAAGTTATCGTGCGCAAAATTTTCCGAACATTTTTGAAGATTTGTGGGGGAGGTACAAAAGGAGGGGGCCGGTATAGCCCATCTTCGAATTTAAACTATGTTTTGATAAAATATTACGAAGGCCAAATTTTGGACCGAATCGACAGATCCGTTCGAGAGTTATCTTGCGCTCCAACCGCTACACAAGGTGTCATAGGGGCTTTTTGCACCTTTCCGGCCATTTTCTCAGGAAGTATGGACTTGCCCCTGATGAAACTTGTGAATACAAGTTGTTGCAAGTGAACACAAGTTGTTGCAACAAAAATCATAACCATTCGAGAGCAGGTCCTAAACTGAACTTATCCGAAATTTTATGTGTGAGGTACCCGAAGGAGTGAACCGATTGAGCCCATATTGGAACCTCCTCTAAGTCTGGTAGAAGTTTCACCATGTGCAAAGTATGGGCCAAATCGGTTACTGCCTTCAAGAGTTATCATGTCCACAAATTTTCCGAACATTTTGGAACTTTTGTGGGGGAGGTACCGGAAGGAGTGGATCGATATAGCTCATCTTCGAACTTAAACTAAGTTTGAACAAAATATTACGAAAGCCAAAATTTGAACCTAATCGGTGCATCCGTTCGAGAGTTATCGTGCGCACCAGCCAGACAGACAGACAGACAGACGGACGGACATGGCTAAATCAACTCCAAATTGTCTGAAACACATTTCGTCCAAACATACTTGGGGTCTAAAACCATTATTTCGATGAGGCACATTTTGCCCGTATGAAAGTGTACATACCCTTTCTAGCCTAAAGGCTGAGGGTATAAAAATCTGATTTCAAATCTGTTCGCGTTCACAAAATTGGACGATGCGCGCAAAAGTTATAGCGGTTTTTATTCTCATATAAAGAAAAAAATATTTAAAAATATCTTTTTTGCTGTTATGAGAAAATGTATGCATAAATGCATTCCATATCTATTCGTAGATGTTTAAATAGTTATTAAATTTATTTTCATTTTCACGGAAAATCAACAAATAATAAAAAATGTTGAAGTAAATCCAAATTATCTTTTTCCAGAGTCCGTACCCCTTTGGGGGACCTGTAACCCCTATAGGGCGCGTCCCCAGGTGGCGGATAGGGGAATGCTTCCCAGATATGGGTGGTAGGACGGAAATCAAATACGTCCCGCGGACCAACAGGTTGCTGCGTCTGTCTTTAAGTAAAGCGGCAGCAAACAGCGTCTGAACTCCATGGGGAGCGGCTGAGAACTAGATGGAAAACTGTAAACCCTTCAGAAGGCAACGGGAAACCACTGAAGTAATCTCTCTTGAAAATCATACAATATGAACAATACAAACCAAAACACACGGCCCTCAGTCTCCGGCCAAACGAGGGTGCTAAGAATCCCCGGAGGTAAAAACAACCAAAAACTAAACATCGGAACCTGGAACGTCCGAAGTTTATACGAAGTCGGTAAATTAAACAACACAATCAATGAAATGAATCGACTTAAAATTGATATACTAGTTGTCAGTGAAACTTGGTGGACAGAAAGCGGCAAATTTGAATCTCAAAATGTAGTAGTATACCATTCTGGAAATATGGAAGGTATCCGCAGACGAGGAGTATGCATTATTGTCAAGAAAAACATTGCAGATTGTGTAGTTGGATATGTCCCGATGTCAGAAAGAACTATGATGATTAAAATCTCAGCAAAGCCCCTAAATATGAACATAATACAGGTATATGCCCCAACATGTGATGGAAACAATGACGAAATTGAACTGTTTTATGAAGAAATATGTGAACTGCTTAAAATGACGAAATCACATGAAATAACAATAATTCAAGGCGATTTCAACGCCAAAGTGGGTAATGAAGAAGTAAATGGTGTAACAGGAAGATATGGGCTTGGTGAAAGAAATGAGAGAGGAGACAGATTAATTCAATTTTGCCAAGAATTTAAGATGACCTTAACCAATACAGTATTCCGACTACATCCCAGACGCCTATACACATGGAAGTCACCATTGGATAATGGAAGAAATGTCGTACGAAATCAAATAGACTTTATAATGATCAACAGCAGATTTAAGACTTGTGTGACCAAATGTTCAACATACCCAGGAGCTGATGTGCCGTCCGATCATAATCTTTTAATGTGCAATCTTGGAATTAAACTGGCCCGAATCCAAAAACGTAAAAGGAAATCACATAAAATAAATACGGAAATACTCAAAAATACAACAATCAGAAACGAAATAAAAGAACAAATAAACAACAAACTTGGAGATATTGATACAAACGATGCAGACAATATATGGAACAACGTGAAAGATGCAATATGCAAAGTAACAAAAAACTACATTGGAAACCAAACAAGAAGAACCCAAGAGGAGTGGATGAACAACGAGATAATGGAACTTCGAGAGGAAAGAAGAAAATACAAAAATGTTGATTATGAACGCTACTGGGAGATAAATAAAGAAATTCGAGCAGCGATCAGGGCTGCCAAAAATTCTCTGCTAAACCAAAAATGCCAAGAGATCGAGCATTTACAACATATCCATGACGATTTTAACTTACACAAAAAGCTAAAAGAAACCGCTGGGATATATAGAAGAACAACATCAACACTGCTCATGGATGACAACAATATACCAATTTTTGAGACAGAACATATAAAGAATATATGGAAAAACTATATTGAACAACTATTTACCGACGACCGACGTTCAATATACCAACATAATGTAAGTGCTGATATATCTGGAACCCCTATCACGAAATCGGAAGTGGAACGTGCGATCTTATCATTAAAAGATAAGAGATCAACTGGACCTGACGAAATTCCATCTGAAATTTTAAAACTTATAGATGGAGACAACGTATTATTGATTGTCCGCCTATTTAACTGTGTATATGATACCCTTACGATTGGTTAAAATCTACCTTTATTCCGATACCCAAAAAATCGAATGCAAAAAGGTGTTGTGAATACAGGCTTATTAGTCTCATGTGCCATATATTAAAAATCTTCCTCCGAATAATCCATACGAGAATATACAGCAAATGTGAAACTGCTATGGGGGAATCCCAATTCGGCTTCAAAGAAGGTATGGGTACCCGAGAAGCTCTACTATCTCTTCAAATACTTGTACAAAAATGTAGAGATGTTCATAAGGATGTGTTCATATGTTTCATAGACTATGAAAAGGCTTTCGACACTGTCAAACACGATAAACTGATAAACATACTAAGAGATATTGGGATAGAAGAAAAGGAAATTAGGTGTATAAGAAATCTATATTGGAACCAAACCGCAAGACTTGAAATAAATGGTGAAGTTACAGACGAAGTCCCCATATCCAAAGGTGTTCGACAAGGCTGCATATTATCACCCCTCCTCTTCAATGTATACTCTCAGCGAATATTTTGTGAGTCAGTTGAAAAAGAACGCATGGGTATAAAAATACACGGCAAGATGGTAAACAATATACGATACGCCGATGATACCACCATAGTTGCTGGCAGTATGTCTGATCTACAACATCTACTAAACAAACTGACACAAATAAGCGAAATATATGGTCTCAATATAAATATAAAAAAGACAAAATACATGGTTATCAGTAGAAAAGATAATAACATTTTTGATACAACACTAAAAATAAATAACGAGACAATTGAGCGTGTAAAAACATTTAAATACCTTGGTGTCCTAATAAACGACAACTGGAATAATTCAAATGAAATCAATCGTCGAGTGGAGATGGCTAGAGATACCTTTTTCAAATATAAAACCGTGCTAACAAATCATGACATAAGCTTAGCAACAAAGATAAGATTTGTGAAATGTTACATTTGGTCAGTGCTACTATATGCAGTCGAAACCTGGACTATTAAGAGTGCAGATGAGAAGAAACTCGAAGCTTTCGAAATATGGATATATCGACGAATTTTAAGAATACCATATACTGCACATATAACAAACCAGGAAGTTCTTCGAAGAATGAACCATGACAGACAACTCCTGCATACTGTTAAATCGCGAAAAATCTCATACTTAGGTCATCTAATGAGAAATGAAAAATACAAATTTATACAAAACATTATAAAAAGCAAAATAGAAGGAAACCGAAACAGAGGCAGGAGGGAGACATACTGGCTAAAAAATATTCTAGATTGGACGGGATACAGAGATGAAACCAACTTACTATATGCCGCTAAAAATCGAGAGCTTACATACACTTAGATAATATCTATATTTTGAAATATATTTTTGAATATGTAAACAATACTATTGTATGATCGCTTTACATCCGAATATCGGATACGCAAATAAAGAAGTAAGAAGAAGAGTCCGTACAAACCCTCAAAAAATAAATTAAAAAATATATGCGGAATCTAGACAATGCGTAGAAAAATATGATACCAAATTTATAGAGATTGGGTACATAAATTGCATATTATAGCAACAACAAAAGAGAAAAACTTATTGTTGGAAAATATTGTTGCAAATATATTTACACCCTCCACCATATTATGGAGGGTATAATTAAATTTGTCATTCCGTTTTTAACACATCGAAATATTCGTCGGAGACCCTATAAAGTATATATATTTTTGATCAGTATAAAATTCTATGTCGATGTAATATGTCCGTCTGGCTGTCTGTTGAAATCAAGATACAGCTCGCAATTTTAAAGATAGAGAGTCGATATTTGGTAAGATTTTTTTATTACTTGCAGGATGGTTGGTATTGAAAACGTTTTGATATTGCCCCCTCCACCCGATTTGCGGTATTTTGAAGGTGCTAGCTTCATTATCACACGGAAATGGCTGACATTTGGCACTTAGTCTTCTTTAGGGGTATGAAACTTTCCCCCAGAATTTTGTCGGTAACGGTTCACGTCTTCATATAGCCCCCATAGAACAGTACCTCCCGATTTTCGGTATTTTTAAGGTTTAATTTCATTATCACACCGATATGGCTGAAATTTGGTACTTAGTCTACGTTGGGGGTATAAAACCTTCCCCCTGAATTTTGTCGGTATTGGTCCATGCCTTTATATAGCCCCCATAGAACGGTACATCCCAATTTTCGTTATTTTGAACGTTGTGGCCTCAATATTCCACCGAAATAGCTTAAGTTTGGTATATAGCCTTTGTTGGGGGTATACAACTTCCCCCTAAAAATTTGTCGGTATATACATGGAAAGATACCTCCCGATGTTCGGCATTTTGAAGATTGTGGCTTCAATATTCCACCAAAATGGCTAAAATTTGGTATTGAATTTTCTTTGAGTCTAAAAACTTTCCGTCAGATATTTGTCCGTATAGATCGACGTTTTGAAATACCCGCGATAGAACGGTGCCTCATATTGTTTTCCCGAAATTGCTGAAATTTTGTATTAAGTTCTCTTCATACACGAATTGAAACTAATTTTTCCATTTTACTTCAATACAACTCGTGGTGGAGGGTGTAAGTTCGGCCCGGCCGAACTTAACGCCGTTCTTACTTGTGTTTGGTTTGATTCGAAAAATTAGAAAAAAATATTTGGGTGTTCTCCAAAAATTTCGCTAAAATCCCATACAATAATTAATGTGTACTGCTAAAACTTCATCAAGAAATATGGTTTACCATCGTGAAAAATTATTTGCTTACTGTGATAAGTTATAAGGATAGGAAATTAAGAGTAATATTGAAACTGCAATCAATCAAAAAATGTGGAAATTAAAAAGCCTATTATTCGTGAATTAGATAAAATCAGTTGATGCGCGTCCGTTCTTCAATATTTTTGCATACGAGTATTTCGATGTTTCACTCAGCGGTCAAAGCGTGCCGCCAGTTGCATCACACAATGCAAGAAACCTTAAAATGGGTAAAAATCGCGCAATTTGCCTACGATTTTGATGTGCATCAGTAGCACCCATCAAAAATTCGTCAATGTACACATACAGTTTGACATGTAATTGTTTTCAAACTGAGAAAACGAACACTTTTCATGCATTAATTACTAAAAAATTACAAATAGTTGTGATAAAAATGTCGGGTTTTTTGCAAAAATTAGTTGGTCGACTTATTTAAGACCAAATTGAACGAATAAATAAAAAAATAACCCGCTTAGTTCAACAATAATAACCAAAAGAATAATTAACATGTAATGCAAGTTGCCAAGAAAATGTTTTCAAAATGTAATTAAGGTTCCAAAATACCCCATGTTTTCGGTAAATGCTTAAAAATCATGACATTTTATGAATTTTATTCTTAACAAGGATTAGTTGCTAACAAGTATCAGCAATATTAGGCATGGGATATCCCCACTAAGAGGGTTACCATATGGACCAAGAGAGTATCAGATCGTATTGCATGTAAACAATGTCCTATAGGTCTCAAACCGGGAATATCTAAAAACTAAGACGTTTAATGAGTATTTTGGTTTACCAAGATGGCATGACATCAATTACAATGGATATTACCTACAGCAGAACTCGATCAGATCGACAAAAAATGTACAAGGTCTTAATAACAGTAAACTGGACCTCCTAGGCCCACAATTAGATCTTAAAAGTGGTTTATTTAACTGAAATTTAATTTAGGGATGAGGATATTCACTAAAACAAACCAAAATATAACCAAAAAGTACAAAAATCGGTTAGAAATGCATATTGAAGATATTGCTAAATTATACTAAGCTCGCTATAGACATCCAATGTTATCTATTAACAGCCAGATTGAGGAATTCCCGTAAGTTTTTTTGCTTTGATGGTATACCATGATAACACTGTAGCATTATTTCCCCATCACTTAGAAATTTTTGTCACAGTATTACTTCACAGTACACAAAATGTCTCCAGTAGGTCATAGTATGAATTTGCGAAAATTTTAGAAATCTGTACCCCACAAATTTCTGAGGAATATTAGTCTCCAATAGTGCTATTTTCGACTGTTTCATGAAATATTCTTATCTCTTAATAAGTTTTGAGTTGAATGAACCACTTGTAGGCTGCGGTTGTGGGCCTGGTTGGTCCCTTTTACTGTTAATAAGACCTGGTACTATTTTAGTCGATCTGGCAACCCTCCTGATCGAGCTATTCTGTAGGCAATATTTATTGTAATTGATGGAAGTCCATCCTGGTGAACTAAAAATACTCATAAAATGTCTTAGTTTTCAGATATTCTCGGTTTGAGACCTATAGGACATCGTTTACATGTAATACGATCTGGTACCCCCTTGGTCCATATGGTAACCCTCTTAGTGGGGATATTCCATGCCTAATATTGTTGATACCTGTTAGCAACTAATCCTTGTTAAAAATAAAATTCATAAAATATCATGATTTTTAAGTATTTACCGAAAAAATGGGGTATTTTGGAACCTCAATTACATTTTGAAAACATTTTCTTGGCACCTTGCATTACATGTTAATTATTCTTTTGGTTATTATTGTTGAACTAAGCGGGTTAATTTTTTATTTATCCATTCATTTTGGTCTTAAATAAGTCGACCAACTAATTTTTGCAAAAAACCCGACATTTTTATCACAACTATTTGCCATTTTTTAGTAATTAATGCATGAAAAGTGTTCGTTTTCTCAGTTTGAAAACAATTAATTGTCAAACTGTATTTCAAATAGATTCTTCAAGAACCGCGAATGTGCCTCCACATTCTATTTTTGGTAAAAACCCATATTACTCGTGAATCTCTGTAATTTATGACACGCGTTTTCGCACATATTATAATCGCGTATAAAGAATTCCATTTATGTAAAAAATGTTAAAGAAAATCGCGGATTAATACGCCGCTTTGTCAAAATAAATTTTTGCCTATTTTCGTATGTCCAAGGTATCTATATTCGCGGTTTTAGTGGATGGATTCGATCGCGGAAGGTCTCATTAAATCCATCGCGTAAAAAAACTAAATTCACGCGGGGTACAAAGGTATTGAATGGCACTTTTAAATTTTAAACGCAAAAAATAGTTTTTTTTTTAAATTCACGCATCAAATATTGGCTTTAGACTCCAATTACTAGGATGCTGTAAGGAGCACACTCATGAGATATGCATTAAACGACGTAAAATCGCGAGTTCTAAAATCATATTAAGAGATTTGAATATTATCATGTTGCGCGTCCGAATTAATAAAAAAAATAACAAAAAACCCCGAAATTCCGGCCTCCAAATTTCAGCATCAATTTAAGGTGGATGCAGTGGATATATCGAAAAATGATACACTAGTATCATATTGTCCATGAAGTATTCTTTGAGTCTTTCTTTGGGCATATGTCAATAAAATGTAATGTTAAGCCAGAAATCGGAAGGGAGCATAAAAAATTTGTTGGTTTCAACCCATTTCTACCTATTTTTCTACACTGATGCCAACACAGCTTCCACGTTAATTAATTCTAATGGTCGACCATTAAATCCCATCCTCCTAAAACACTCCATTTTAAAGAATTTTAATCATACTATATAGAATATGTTAACAGTTCGCGAATTCTGAATGGGTGAAACTCGGATTCATCGATTGTACTTTAAAGAAGAACAAAAGGCCGTATGTTCGGGCCGAAAGAAAGACTTTTTAGTTATTGCGTCAATCTGTTAACGCCGGGAGCAAGCGTTTTCTCTTTTATTGTAAACATATATAATGATTGTTTAACTGCTGATTTTAATAACATGGGTTATATTCTTTTCATCAGTCATTAAAATAATACATTCCAGTTTTAAGTACCTCCTTTATAACGTTTCAAATACGTTGATTTTGTTAAAAAGTCTCAATAAAAATAAACTAAACTAAACTTATTGCGTCAATGCTGTTGGAGAATTTGATTTAAATTTTGAAAATACTGAGCGGAACCTTTGTATGGGAACCATACCGAACGTTGTTATACCCTACACCACTATGTGGGGAGGGAATTATAATTTGGTTTTGGGCAAAAAGTTTGTAACTCATCGAAATAATGGTAGTAGACCCATACATAAATATACCAAAATGAATGAGTCGATCTGGCAATGTGCGTCCGTTCGTCTGTCCATCTAAACCTTGTAATCACGCTACAGGTCGCAATTTTAATCCGATCGTTACCAAATGTTGTTAAAGGTCCCGGAGGGAAAGAAGCCTACTGATTTTGGTGATGGTCGGATAATATTCAGGGGCCGGAATGGGCAAAAAACTTATTTATAGATAAAGACAATATTTTATTTCAAAGCGAATATCTCCGCTTCTATATGGGGTATATCAAAAGCAAAACCCGCTGATGAAAATAGAAAATATCAACTTTGCAACGATGTAACGCAGGTTATCGTAGGTAGTCAAACAACGAAGATATCGCTAATAGAACACAACTTTTCATGTTTGCGATTTTAATAATAATGACGAATATCACATCTTTGGTTGGGGACCTTCTAAAAGCAAAGTCTGACTATGAAAGTAGAAAATCCCATCTTTACAATGATGTATAGCAGGTTGGCGTAGGTGGCCAAATAACGGAGATATTACAATAGTCGGTAATACATCCCATTTTTTAATTGTTTTGTAATCACGCTACACGTCGCAATTTTGATTGGATTTGGTCATGAAATTTTGGACATTAATGGGGTCCCACAGAGGAAAATACCTATAGATTTTGGTAATGGTCGGATATTATTCAGGGGTAGGAATGTGAAAAAAACCTTATTTGGAGAAAATGCTAACGTTTTATTACAAATCGAATATCTCTCTGTAAGAGGTATATCGAAAGCAAAACCTGGCAAGGAAAGTAGAAAATATCACCTTTACAACGATGTGAAGGTGAATGTGAAGGTTGTCATAGGTGCAAGACAAAGATATCGCAATAGTCGATAGTGCATGACACTACAGGTCGCAATTATAATCGGATCCTCACGAAATTTTGGGCGTCCCACTTTTCCATTTTTTTATTTGAGTTGTACTGACGATGCACTTAAATGCGTTTCAACAAAATTGACCTGTACTAATAAATACATTCAGAGCAAGGTCGCTAAGCTATCCCAAATTTAATATTTTGAATTTTATCAGTCAAAAGCTTATGCACAGGGGTAGTGGTGTAGGGTATCATATAGTCGGCCCCGTCTCGACTATAGCCTTGACTCTCTTGTTTAATATGGTTCATTTTCAATTCTATACATCCAAGGACTAATATGAGCCGCTCAGTGCACACTTCGACTAACTCCACTTTTTGAAAAAATTGAGATTTTAGTGTCAAAGCCATTGATATAGCCATATCTATTAATGATTTTAATATCTTTCCTAAATAATAAGGATGAGCACCTTTAAATAACAAGTTTTTTTTTACCACTGAATAAAATGCAATTTTTTTCAGTACACACTTCGATTAACTCCACATTCAAATGTAGCTCTGTTCGCAGCGTGTACATTTTTACATTCAATGCTCTTTCGGCTTTTGTTGAAACCATAGATGATCTTTAGGAAATTATGACGTATATGACATACATTTTTGACGTATATTACATACGTCGGAAACGTCGTAAACCTAGCCAAAGCAAGGTTTTCGACAAAATAAACGAAAACACTTGTTAACAAATAGAAATGAAGAATCCTTACATACTGATGGAGAAGACATTATTTATAATATAGCTGAATCATCCCAGTGAAGAATGCCGCTAACATAAAGCTAACATGAATTAATTACAAATATTGTTTTGTAACCGAACTGCCAACATTAATTATACCCTCAGCCTTTAGGCTAAAGATGGTATTTACACTTTGATACGACCAAAAATGTGACATATCAAAATAAAGGTTTTAGGCCCCAAGTATGTTTGTACGATATCCGTTTCAGGCAATTTTGAGTAGATCTAGCAATGTGTGTCCGTCCGTCTGGCTAGTTGGCTGATGCACACGATAACTCTCGAACGGATCAATCGATTCGGTTCAAATTTTGGGCATCGAAATATTTTGTCCAGATTTGATTTAAGTTCGAAGATGGGCCATTTGGGTCACTCCATCAGGTACCTCGCCACAAATGTTCAAAAATTGTCGCAAAACTTGTGCGCACGATAACTCTCGAAGGAAGTAACCGAATTGAACCAAACCGAATTGAACCATATGGTAATACTACCTCTGGGCATGCATCAGATTCGAATATGGATTGTATCGGTCCACTCTTTCAGGTGCAGAAATAAGTGCAGTTTAGTGACGCCTCACGAATCGTTATGAAAGTTTTTGTAACAGGATGTTCGTGCGGCCCTCATTACGTCATTGTAATTTTTTTCGAGGGCTAGTCCATAGTTCCCGAGATAATGGCGCATAGCCTCAAAAAACGCTGCAACATGTCGCGAGTTCAAATAAACGTTGGCCAAATATAAAAGGAGTTGGCGTTGTCAGATGAATTTTGGTATAAATACTTATAGTTCACTGTCAATGTCGAGACTCAATCGGTCCACTCCTTCGGGTACTTCCCACACAAAATTTCGGTAAAGTTCAGTTTAGGGCATGTTCAAGAATCGCTTTGATTTTTGTTGTAACAACTTGCATCCACTGCCCCCCATATAACGGTATAATCTTCATCAGGGACAAGTCCATACTTCCAGAGAAAATAGCCTGAAAGGTACAAAAACAGACCTATGACACCGTGTGTAGTGAATGGAGCGCAAGATAACTGTCGAACGGATCTGCCGACTCGGTCCACAATTTGATCTTTTGTAATATTTTGTGCAGACTAAGTTTAAGTGCGAAGATAAGTCATATCGTTTCACTCCTTGAGGTACCTCTCCCACAAAAGTTCAAAAATGTTTGGAAAAAATGTGCACACGATAACTCTTGATGGGAGTGACCGATTTGGTCCATACTTTACTCATCCTAAAATATCTACCAGATATAGATCAGGTTCGAATATGGACTATATTTGTCCACCCCTTCGGGTACCTGCCACACAAAATTTTAGATAAATTCACTTTAAGACCTGCTCTCGAATCACTTTGATTTTTGTAGAAGCAACATGCATTCGCTGTCTCAATAACGGCAGTAAAAGTTTTATCAGGGGCAAGTCCATACTTTTTGAGAAAAGAGCCCGAAAGTTGTAAAAAAATCCTATGGCACCATATGTAGTGCCTGCAAGGCTCGAACCGAATATATTTCCCAATATAGCTATATTATGTTTTTTCGCAGGCTAGTGTGATTAAAAAGTCCTATCTATCGATATCCCCGCAAATTTTTGAGCTTTAATCCTATCCATACTTTTGTCGGTGCATACGGTCTAAATTTTGAAAACCCCCCTAAATACATAAGTTTTTTTTTTGGGAAAAAAAAGTATTTCAATCCACACTGGCTGAGGGTATATCTAAGTCGGCAAAGCCGACTGATACTTTTTTACTTGTTTTTATGTAAATCCTGTAATATATTGGCCTGTTCCCGTACTTTATAAAGTGGTAAAAGTTGTAAAAGTCGTAAACGATTTTCATATAAATTTTGTGTACGGGAACGCAAAATGTGTAAAACAGAGCTTATGTGTATAAAACTAAGTTTTTCGTTAATAAAAAAATTCAAGATCTAACTTTATTACTGCTTTCAGTGCACACTTCGATTAACTCCACCATTACGACAACATTACTAACGACTGTTTGTTGACTATTTGTTTTATTTTATTTTATATACCATTAGATGAAAGCTATACCTGCTATTATGCATTCTGCATTATATATTTGAATCTATATTTTCAGGGGAATTTTAAAAAACAATATACATTTCATTATTGCTTTTCTCAACTTTTTGTTTTATGGAGTTAGTCGAAGTGTGCTCTGAACGCCTCATATAGTAATTATCTAAAATATTGTGCACTCTCTCTGTTGAATTTATATACTTTATAAAAACCCTTTTAAATAGCTTTACGTAACACTACACAACGTGTTTAAATTTCATGATTTTTGGTCAAGGTGGCCCCCCCGAAATGAAATCCTGTGTACGACCCTGTCTTAGATCCACTTTATATCACACCTAAATAAGAAAAAAACGATCAATCGCTTTTGCCAACAGCTAAATGTCCTCAGCCTATGACTGCAGCACATATCATAGTTCATAGTACTTGTGAAGTTGTGGAGAGTTTTGATATATTACCATAACATTAGGTATGTGCATGATCATATTGAAATATCTTGGTAAATAACTCAAAAATCAAACAAAAGACTTAAGAAACAAGCACAAGCGACATAACCATTGGCCTTATTTTTATAAATCAAACACACATACATATCTCCATACAATCAACTCTAAGTCATAGCTCTTATCAAATTAATCAATCTAATCTAAGATTTTTCAATAATAATAAAAAAAAACAACAACCGAAAACTTGTTTTCTTAACTGTACCACAAATTTTGATTTTTAGTCGGTTTTTTTTTCTTGTTTTTGTGTTATGATTTGTATTATGTTTGG
Source organism: Musca autumnalis (assembly GCF_047663935.1). Lineage (NCBI taxonomy): Eukaryota > Metazoa > Arthropoda > Insecta > Diptera > Muscidae > Musca > Musca autumnalis. The sequence goes on from NW_027411755.1 coordinate 226,707,215, forward strand.
CTATTCAATGATAATATCTACTTTCGTGTCTCTTTTTATGTTTACTTCGTTTTTTTTTTATTTATTTTTACAATATAAATTTGATATGACGTTTTGGGTGGGTATTCAAAACTCACAAGAAATAAAAAACCACAAATATTTTCAAAACATTTTTCGAATCGTTTGTTTTAATTTAATGCAAAACACCTGCTGTGCGAACTCACACGCCTCATGCGATGATATTTTGTTTGTTATCTGATATGATATCATCACCCGAAATGCCTCAAAAGCAAATAAATCCTGAAATTGTATTAAATTAAAGAAATGAAATACCACCAAAAAAAAAAGAAATTCTTAAATCAAATTAGATTCCTAAAACCACAACAAAATACGACCAATAGAATAGACAGCATGCCATAACAATGCCACCCCAAACGAACGAACACAGAACCCCATGAGGCGACAAAAAGACAAAAGAAAAAAGCCTTCATGAGTTGTAAACAAGAAGCTCATCGTTTGCCTGGGTCTATTATTTTCAAACCATAAAATTTATTTTTTTAATGATTATGTGGAGAGAAGATGATGCTGATCAACGTCAAGTTTATTATTTCAAAAACAAAAGACTTAAGACCCAAGCACCAGAATGCAAGCACATCAATATCATCATCATCAGCATCTCCATCTTCATCTCTATAAAATATTAATTAATTACATTTTTATTGATCAAAATGAGATGAGTTGATTTGTTTGCTGTTGGTGTTGTTGTTGCTGATGCTGTTGTTCATGCGATGCTTTTGGTATATTAGTGTGCGTACGCGTGATAAAGTGCTTACGATTCTTATGGAAATGTCAATGAAAGTTCTTTAACAACAACAGCAACAACACGATACGTAATAGCGGTATCTATGCCGATGCTGATGATTACGATAATAAAGATGCCTCGTTCACAATCATAAATATCTGTTAATTTATGGCTATTTTGAATTCATATCAAATAAAAGCCATAATATTTTTCTATTCTTTGTTTGAATAAATATTTCTCTCTTTCTCTCTTTGTTGAAAACAATGAAAAAGGAGGCAGGGCCACAAAACGAGATAAACACGATTAGAAATCATCCTCATGGTATTTCAAATAACAACATTTTGATTTGATTTTTTATGACAGAAAATGCTAATTATTTCGATGCAATTTTAAGATAAGTAAAAAAATCACATAGTTAGTTAAATGTAAATTGACGGTGGAACATTTTACAAATTAGGAAAAGTGATTTCTTTGTGTTAAAAAATATGTTTTGGTGGTTTAGAATCGTGTTTTTTTTTTTTTGTTTGACAGGTAATATAATCAGCTGTTGGGTGAATCAAAAACTATCAAATTCGGTTCAGTTATTAAAAAAGTTAAACGTCAATATTACTTTTAAAATTCTTTTCCAAAAATATATTTTTTTTTAATTTGAATTCTTTGGCTTTTCGTGTATAGATCACTTTTATGTGTATACTTACTTACTTAGATGGATTTTACATTAAACAGAACTACTTTTCCATAAGCCTTACTAAGAAAAGATTTCCAAACGCACCGATCTTTTGCTTTACTTCAAATTTGGAAGCCATTTTTTGTGATATCTTCTTCAAATTTGTCTTTCCATCGGGGTTTTGGCCTTCCCTTGGGGCCTATACCGTCGAGTGGCTCGTATTCAAATGCCTTTTTGGCGGGGGCATCTTATCCATCCTGCTGACAAGCGTTGTAGTTCGATATGTTTTTCTATATCGATACCGGTCGACTGGTATAGCACGTGGTTCATACGTGGTCGGTATTCACCGTATTGGTCTTTAAATCTTTAGAAGAATTTTTATCTCAAACACACCACGTTCTGCCTCATCTGCTTTCGCAAGTACCCTTGCATCAGATCCATACATAAGTACGGGTAGTATCAGTATCTGGTAGAGTGTAAGTTTTGTTGGACGAGAGGTGGTTTTACTTTTAAACTGTTTACTTAGACCAAAGTAGAATCTGTTGGCCAATATTATTCTTCTTTTGATTTCAAATCTGATGTTGTTCGTTTTATTTATGGCGGTGCCGAGGTAAATAAAGTCAAGTCAAAATTTTAGTTCTCAACATCAACAGTTGGTCTGAGTCAACTCGACGTCTTGCGTGTTGATACCATAAACTTTGTCTTATCGCCGTTGGCTGCCAGACCCACATTGGCAGACTCTTTTTCAATTTTCGCAAAGGTGGCTTCTACGGATCGAGTTGATCGACCTGTTATATCAATATCGTCTGCGTAGGCAAGTAACATTATATCCTTATTGCATATAGTGATATTTTTATCTCTATCGGTATATACATTCGCTTCTCGTATGACCTTTTCCGATAGAATGTTAAATAGGTCACACGATAGGCTGTCACCTTGCCTGAAACCTCGTTTTGTTTCAAAAGGTTCCGAGAGGTTCTTTCCTACTTTAACAGCTGATCTTGTATTAGCCAATGTCATCCTGCATAATCTTATAAGTTTTGTAGGGATACCAAACTCAGACATGGCTTGAAATTGGGCTGTCGAAGGCGACGAACAGAATTTGGCGCAGGGTGAAGATTTGGTCAATTGTCGATTTAACAGGTCTACAACAGCATTGGTATGACCCGATTATGTTATTGACCATGGGTTTTAAACGTTCACACAGTACACTCGACTGCACTTTGTATGCGATTGGGAGCAGACTTATGCCTCTGTAGTTTGCACACACCGTCTTGTCTTCTTTCTTGTTTACGGGACATAGGAGGCTGAGGTTGCAATCGTTGGGTAAGCTCTCTTCCTGCCAAATTTCGGTAATTAACTAATGCTTACTCCTTATCAGCATTTCGCCACCGGTCTTGAACAGTTCTGAGGGCTGCCTAATAGCCCATATTTATTGTTTTTCAGCCGATTAATTGCTGTCATTACCTCGCTTTGGCTAGGTGGAAGACATTCAACGTCGCCCATAATCGATACTAAGAGCTTCATGAAATGCTCCTTCCATATCCTCAGTACTCTATCTGTATCAGTTACCAGATTTCCTTCATGATCTTTGCAGGGGAGTGTGACTGCATCATTCAGTCTGGTGCGGACTTCATTCTGACTCCTGAACATCTCGAGTTTCTCACGCTCACATTTTTCTTGCTCTTTCTTTTTTCTTCTGAAAATGCGATTCTCTTCTCTCCTCTTCTCCCGATATTTTTATTCACGCTTCTTGTTGCTACTGAATGCAGGGGTGCTCTATATGCCGAGTTCTTTTCTTCAGTAGCCTTACGGCACTCCTGATTGTACCATAGATTTTTAGGTGGTGGTTTTTGGTACCCAAGCACAGATTTTGCGGCAGTTTAAAGTGAGTGTGCTATTCTTCCACATTATTGGGACAAGCAGTGCAGTCTTCCAGCACGTGAGACAGTTGAGCGGAATAGGCTTGTGCTATCTGTTGTGTTTGCAGCTTCTCGACATCCAGCTTCCGTCCTGTGTTGGATCGCACTTTTGCCGCAACATTAAGGACAAGTGCGTACCTTTGCTGCTACAAGGAAATGGTCCGAATCGATGTTTGCTCCTCGAATCGATCGGACATCTAACACACATCCGTTATCGGATGTTACCTCATGAAGGCAGAACTTTCCGATGGTGGGACCAAACATATTTTCTCTCCCAATTTTAGCATTAAAATCTCCTAGAACAAACTTAATGTCATGTCCAGGGCAGTGGTCATATGCTCTCTCTAGGCGCTCGTAGGATATATCCTTGGTCGGTTCATCTTTTTCTTCGGTCGTAGATGAGACTGATGTTAAAAAATTTTACTTTTATACGGATTGTGGCAATTCTCTCATCAACCGGAGTGAAGCTGGATACGAGATTTTTAAGCCTCCTATTTACCATAAATCCAACACGTGCGGCATGTTTCGTTTCATGGCAGCTATAATACTCTGCGTAATCGTTTGTTATTTTCAGGTCTTTCCGGTTCCATCGCACTTCCTGTTAGGCGATAATATCAGTGCCAGTGCGCAAACTGCACCTGCTCGGTAGAGAGTCCTGACATTCCAGGTGCAGATTGCGGGGATCGTCAACTTTAGAGGGTTTGTTTTTCTTCTTTTTCGTTGTTTTTTTTCATAGTAGGCGGTGTTTTGACGGGGTGAGTTACTAGCCCAACCCAGGTTTTTAACGTTCTTATGAGTGAACGCGCCGCACATTTTTACTCACTACCTTTGACGGATGTTAAAGGCAGCTCCTTAGGTGACACCACGGGGAGGTCAGTGTCCACTTGAGATGAAAGAGGGACCAAGATAAATCCTGGGATTTGCCATATTAAAGCCGGTCAAGACCGTTGCTTGGTATCATTCATCCCCTACGTCACCCCCCACTTTTATGTGCATTTGTTTAAAAAACGTTACAACACCTGGCTCTTTCAAGACCAAAACAACAGAGTGGAAAAACGTCTTTTTCGCACAAAAAAGAGAGAAATGGAAAAGCGGAAGTATGAAAAAATGGAGATGTATTGTAGCCAGAATGAAGTCCGAAAATTCCCCTGAAGATATAAACATTAAACTAGTGGCAATTTAGTAACTGAAACATGTAGTGTGCTCAGCATATGGAAAGAGTATTTTCCCAAAGTTTTGGTATCCAATATTTCCGAATACATATTGACATGTTGTGGACCGATAAAAGACTATGGTCAGCGAAATAATTGGACCATACCAATGCGGCTTTAGACCTGGCAAATCCACCATTGACCATATATTTACCCAGCGGATCGACACCTATTGTGGGAGTCCGGTATCGTGGGAGTCCATGGAAGACGAAATTATCTTTAGTTTCTTTGTGGCACTTCGTTTTTTGATTTTATAACGGTAAATGTAGTGAAATGCGGGGTTTCTTGGATTTTCAACTTAAAACGGACATAAATTCTTTTTTCCACAACGGACTTTTACTGTTGGTTATTTATTTAAAAGGCGAAAAACCTTGTCTTTCGTATAAGCTATAATTTTTAAAAATCGGGTAACAACTGGTTGAGTTATAGTGATTTAAGTGTGACAAAAACGCATTAAAAAACAGGAAAATGCACGAGGAAAAGTGCTATAGGGTGCGTAGAATACACCAAACGGCGTAATTATTTACTTTTAACAAGTAGGAAATTTAGTTAGCTTTACAAAATGGGGAAACCTATGAAATCGTTATAAAATCAAAAAACGAAGTGACCCAAGGAAAACAAAGGTATTTTCGTCTTCCATGGACTCCCACAAAACTGAATATATGCATCAGAACCCCTGCAAAAAAATTTGTAAAATTTTGTAGCACTGTGTTATTAAACAATCTTTTGGAGCCATATACGTTCAAAGGTATTCCAAGCCATGTGTGAATTCTGTATATCCGCTCATTTGGCTTAGTAAGATGACATTAACTGATACTCTTTCCTGAGTTAAAATAGAAAATAACCTCTCAGAAGAGTTTAGTCCAAAATCACCAAACAATGTTACAGCCTTTCGTGTATAATATTCAACATACTGCTACAATTTCGTTGTAATAATGAAGCTAAAAGCTTCAAAATAACGAAAATCGGGAGGTGCCGTTCTATTGGGGCAGTATCAAAACGTGGACCTACACCCACAATTCTCTGTTGCTATGTTTCATACCACTGCCGAAGACTAAACACCAAATTTCTGTCATTTCGGTTGTTCAATTTGAATAAAATGTTCAAAATACCGAAAATCGAGAGGTACGGCTCTATGGGGTCTATATCAACGTGAACCGACCATCCCAATTTTTTGTCCTTTAAATTGTAAGGCAATAATAAGTACGTATACCAAAATTGATGCACATACGATAACTCCTTCTATTTGGCCACATTTACACATCGGATATATTACGACATTAGTATAGTTAAACGTAGTGAGATGCAACGATTGTGTTGGCTAGGCCATGTCAAAAGAATGAGCGGTAAAAATTCGTATAAATACGGGCCGCATGGAGGTACACGCAGATCTCGACAGCCAATGATTCGATGCAGTAAACAAGCGGGAGACGTGATCGAAAAACCCGGCATTCCAAATTGGAATAAAGCAGCTAAAAGAGAAGAACGGAAATCGTTTTCTACATAATTAGGCTTATAGGACAAATGTTCTGTAGAGAGCTATCCAAGTAAGTAAGTAAGATAAACAAAGTTGTTGACATTTGTAGCGTAAATTACACTATACAACACGAACATAACTAACCATATTCTGACACTACAGCGTGATAGAAGACCAAAAAGGAAAAGATACGTGCCTCGCCACTTTTCCATATCTCATCAACTTTCTCTATTATGGACCTCCAAAGGTATGAGGCTTTGATATCGAAAGGGTTTTTTTGTCGGGATCATATTTTCCAAACCGTTAAGAAATTTGATTTACTCTCAGAGGCAAAGTGGTAGCACTTATCTTAAAGATAACATTTCATTTAAATTTTTTCTCGGGTTGTGGTCTACAGATGTCAAGCCGTTCAAAACTGAATTAAACAACCAACTACAAAAATGTACCTTACTTACTTAGCTGGCCCATTACAGAACATTTGTTCCATAGACAGAACTAAGAAAAGATCTCCAATTCTTTCTGTTTAGTGCTTCGCTTTCTGGAATACCGCGCCTTGTCATCTCTTCATCCACTTGTTTGCGCCATCTATTCTTTGGCCGGCCAATTCTGCGTGCACCGCCATGTGGCCCGAATTTATACGCCTTTATACGTTGTATAGCTGATACAGCTCGTGGTTCATGCGACGTCGATATTCACCGTAAATCTTTCGAAGAATTCTCTCAAATACGCCAAGCACTGCCTTATCTGCTTGCGCAAGTACACAGTCTTCGGAACCATACATCAGCACGGGTAGTATCAGTGTAGCATCTGTTGGCCAATACAATTCTTCTTTTTATTTCACAACTGATGTCTTTTGTTTTGTTTATGGCAGCCCCGATGTATACAAAGTCTTTTACTACCTCAAAATTATAGGAACGAACTTCAACATTTGGTCCGAGCTCAATGGACGCATTGCGCGTCGACACCATCAACTTGGTCTTCTCCCCTTTTACCGCCAGACCCACTTTAGCAGATTCTACTTCGACCTTAAGAAAGGTATCGGTTACTTCTTTTACTGATCGTCCCATGATGTCTATATCATCAGCATAAGCAAGTAACATGCTTCAAGTAACTTCTTTTGACGTTTGCTCCTCGTATAACCTTTTCCAGCAGGATGTTGAAGAGATCACACGAAAGGCTATATCCTTCCCTGAAACCTCTTTTGGGGGGTTTTCCTATTTTAACTGAATATCTTGTATCAGCTAGAGTCACCAAATTCAGACATGGCTTGGAATACTTTTGAACTTAGCGGGCTGTCGAAGGCTGTTTTATAATCTCCAGGATTTGCCACAGGGTAAATATTTAGTCGATGGTGGACTTGCCAGGTCTAAAGCCGCATTGGCAAGGTCCAACTATTTCGTTGACCATGGGCTTTAGTCGTTCGCACAATATACCTGCCTATAGGCGATAGGGAGAAGACTTATGCCCCTATAGTTGAAGCAAAAAAGTCTTATCTCCTTCCTTATGGGCGGGACACAGGATGATCAGATTCCAATCGTCGGGTACGCGTTCTTCCTGCCAGATGGTGCTAGCTAGGTGATGCATACACTTATCAGCGTGTCGCCACCGGTTTTGAATAGCTCGGCTGGTAATCCATCGGCTCCTGCTTCCTTATTCTTCTTCTGCCGGTTTATTGCTGTCTTTGCCTCATCTTGGCCGGGTGGTATACACTCAATACCGTCTTCTGGAATTGGATCTGTGGTATCTTCGTCGACTTCGCTACTATTGGATACCAACAGTTTGGAAAAGTGCTCTTTACATATCCTTAGTACACTATCTGTATCAGTTACCAAATTACTATGCTGGTCTCTACAGGAGGATGTACCAGTGCCAAAGCCATCCGTTTTATGTTGCACTATTTGGTAGAATTTTCGGACTTCATTTCCTTCATTTCCTGTACATCTCGATTTGTTCACACTCCCACTGTTCCATCTCTCTCTTTTTCCTGCGAAAAATACGTTTATCCTCTCTCCTTTTCTCCCGATACCTCTCAAGCGCGCTACTCGTTGCTACTGATTATAAAGTAGCCCTATATGCCACATTTTTCTCTTCGGTAGCAGCATGACACTCCTGGTCATACCATGGATTCCTTGGTGGAGGTCTCTGGTATCCAAGTACTGATTTTGCGGCTGTTTGCATGGAGTGGGCAATACTTTGCCATTGCGCTGATATGTTATCGGGATGAGGAGTGCTTTGATTAAGCAATTGGTCTAGTTGAGTGGAATATGCTGTGGCCATCTGTTTTGATTGAAGCTTGGACATCGGGTCCAACTTCCGTGTTGTGTCTGTTCGCACTTTGTTTGCTACGTTTAATCTGGTACGTACCTTTGCTGCAACAAGGTAGTGGTCCGAGTCAATGTTTGCACCTCGAAATTATCGTACATCCAACACGCTCGATGCATGTCTTCCATCTATCACAACGTGATCAATTTGATTTCTTGTTCTTTGATCTGTCGACAGCTTAAATCTGGTACCACTATGCTTTTTTGCAGCTGCAAAGTCTATCAGCCTCACACCATTGTCAGAAATTTCGCTGTGGAGACTGAATTTCCCGACTGTTGGGCCAAAGATATTCTCCTTTCCAATTTTGGCATTAAAATCGCCAAGTATAATTTTAATGTCATGGGCAGGGCAACGGTCATAAGTTTCTTTTAAGCGCTCGTAAAATATATCTTTGGTCTGTTCGTCCTTGTCTTCAGTTGGAGCATGAGCGCAAATAAAGCTGATGTTGAAGAATTTTGCTTTTAATCGAATTGCAGCGAGTCTTTTATTGACTGGGGTGAAGCGGGAGACCAGATGTTTTAACCTCCGATCAACAACAAATCCGCAACCAAACTCATGCTTTGTGTCGTGACAGCTATAATACAGTGGGTCAGCTTTAGGTGTTGTTGTGACGGCTTTCCCAATCCATCGTATTTCCTGTATGGCAGTAAGTCGGCCTTGAACTTTTCAAGTACATCTACCTTCTCTATAAAGAGTGCGAACATTCCAGGTGCAGAATCGAAGAAAAAGTATAAAAATCGAATATTTTCTAAAGTGTTTTGCTATTTTGACCTCAAAGAACCTTTCATAAGTTTCAGAAAGTTGTTTACTGTATCTTTGTTACATTATTGCAGTTGATTCTTTTCTTCAATATTGAACGGTTTAGTATCTTTGTAACAGAAACCGGAAAAACTCTCATTTGCATTGCTATTTTGAACTTTATACGGAGTTCGTGTGCCCTAGAAAGTTTTTTTATTGGGATCTAAAGTACATTTTCTTAGTTGGTTTTTTTCTGTAGACCAGAACCCGAGAACAAATTTTAAATGAAGTTTGGCCTTGGTGATTTTGACCTGTAGATGAAGTTTGATGGATTTTATTGGTTTGCAATTTGTGTTCCTGAAGATAAGAGCTACAAATTTGCCGCTGAGAGGAGATGAAATTTCTTAACGGTTTGGAAGATATGATTCTGACAAAATGAAACCCTTTGACATCAAAGCCTCAAACCTTTGGAGGTCTACAACCGCTAAATTTGATGATATAGGGAAAAAGTGTATTCACTTTTTTGGTCTTCTATCACACTGCGGTGTCAGAATATGGTTAATAAAACATGACTCAAACAGTTACACACAGTGTTATAGATGTCTGGTATAAGAATTATTTCACTACAAAAAAATGTTCTTTAGATATAGTAGGAATACCACCTGGGCGGCGAATTTTTTTAACATTCGAGCCATTCCACATTGGATCCACCCATTGGCCAAAAATAAAAAAAATGAATGTCAAAATTTTGGTACAACATCTGGCAACTCTGACAGCTATGACATGGATCTTTTTAAAAATATAATAATTTTTGTTTCATTAGAACGCGATCTTCTTAAGAATAGCTTCAAAAGTCGGAACATTTGACTAATATTTTTTGTTGTGAGTACAACCTATATTTTAAGTGCAAGTAAATATATTCAAAATATCGCGAAACTAATACGTATAGCAAACTATTATAGTGGATTTTGAAGGATAAGGTAATAGCTTAATTTTCATTAAAAAATTGTGTTTTCGCGTGTTGTGGAATTCTAGTTAGCTGCATATTTTCTTATTGTATTTTGTAATGCCAATTCGATCATATACTTAAATTTGGCATAAGGTTTTAGTCATGATGCCCACCAGTGCCCACCTCGGGAATAATTTTCCAAAGTAGTTCATGGGTTTAGGATTATTCAGTATTAAAATCAGCTGCCATCTAGTGCCAGACTATAAATGGTGGGCTGCTGACTAAAGCTGCCCTAGAATAGGGTTTTTATGGATATATTAGCGTATAACTCTGTTATCTGAGCATGTACATTAACATAATTGGTATGAGTGGCAAGATGAAGAAATCTTCTTCCAAATTTGTCTTACGTTGGCGGTACGTACCTTCCAGGAAGAACGCTATAAGATCTATATTAAAAATGTTACCAATTTTCAGACAAAAATGTTGATTTTTTTTAATCCGCTAAATTGGTTGGATTTTATGTTGTTTTGTTTCCCCAAGCCTATTTTTGCATCATAAGATAATCGGAACCTTTGTTCATGTCATTTTGTATTAACAGCATAAAACAATTCTTACCGTATACCCCCTCCATGGGGGAAAGGGGGGAGAATGTTACGCTCGCGGTTTCTTAAAACACTCTTCGCAGCAGCACAAAGCTGTAACTGGCGCATTGGCTTGATTTTTACACAATAAATATTTTTGGCCACTTTCTCCATACAATTGGATCCAGTGTGCATTCTCTGGAGAGGTATGAACTTAGTTATAGTTTTGTAACAAACATTACAAAACCTACGAGGGGCACTAAAAAACCTTTTGGTCTTTGCAACACGCAGTGTCTCCAGGCGTCATTTGACATATTTTTTGGGAAAGTTTGACAGTTTTTAGCCTAAGCGTATTTAGGACAGTTTGACATACGACCATGTGTTTGGTTGTTTACAGTGACTTGAAAAAATCATTTTGTAATAAAATAGAATTTACTTGTGAAAATGTTCGTCCGATATTTTTTTTGAAATTTTCGACTTGGATAATCGCGGCAAGAGTGCATCGACCAAATTAAATCTTTGTATGTCGATAAAACGACATCCTATATCACTAGGAAAAACTGGTTTAATGAATTCAATCGTGGCCGACACTCGCAAAAAATGAAGGTCGTGAGGGTCGCCCAAAATCGGCCGTTGTGCCAGAAAACAATTAATCCTGAGTTCGCTTAGTATAAAAACTGTCAAACGTTCAAAAAAAGTCAAATGACGCCTGGCGGAGCTGCGTGTTGCCTAGGCCAGAAGATTTTTTAGTGCCCCTCGTACTAAAACGTGAACATAAACTGATTTGATTAAAACTTGAGCCCTCTAGAATTTGTTTTTGAAATTTTCGCCTGCTAATCAAGAAACCTGGGCTATGGAAAATGTGTATTCCCATTATATTACTACGAATATAATTTTATCTTTTTTTCATTCCCTTTCAGTGAAGCTACTAGTATATTTTTTCCTATTTATTCTTCATCTGGTGCTCATAAGAAATTCAAATTCCATTACATAGCCATTAACAATATAATCAATATTTCAAGAAATTTCTGTATAAAAAAAGATAATCCCACAAAAATATTTCAAAACAAACAAATGATTAAAGGAATGCCGCACAGCAGTTAACTTTCATTAACCAACAACAGCAACAACAAAAAAACCCTCATGAACGAAACAGGCCATCAAACAAGCAAAAGACTTAAGCTACAAACGCCATAATCACATCAATAAAAATCAGAGTCTCAACAGCAGCTCCCTCCACAATGAGCGCAAGCACATCATCGACATCATTTATTAAAAGATTAAATTATTAAAGAGCAAATAAATGAAATCGCTTACTAAAGACTTTATTTAAACTTTCACACACCAATGGAAATATTTTTGGTATGTTTTTTGTTCCTGCTGCCGATGCTCATTGTTTGGCCTCTGTGATGTTCGATTTTAATTGTTTTTTAAACAGATTCTTGTTTATTTTTTAATTTGTCATGGCAAAATGAGATACTCGTGGTAATCTTTATGTTGTTGTCTGGTTGAATGGTTCCTTCTTACAAAATGCCAGTCATGGTGGGGCTGAGTTGGGGCTAAAGATGAAATAAATTTTTTTACAACTGAAATGTAAACAAACGTCAATATTCGACAAGAGTGGCTAATGGGGTAAGGAAGGCACAAACAATATGAAAAAGTACCTTAAATATAAAACAACAACAGCAGCAAAAAATCCAACAACTACCGTCTTAAAACCTTTAAGTCATGACGACAATATAACAGCAACATGAACAAGCAGACAATAAGCAGCCAAAATCATTTATGCCATTATTGTTGTTGCTCTTAGCTTTAGAGTATTATGTTTTGTTATTGCCACTACCTTTGAGTAGTGAGCATTACCATTGCCTTAAAGTTATAAACGTCGCATATGTCAGTCTTAGCCTCATTTTATTAACGCTTTGCTTGTCAGTGTGTGCCAAAAGGTAAAAAACGCTAATATTATTGGGAGTATTGAAAACTATAAAAAAACCTAAAACATCATCACAAGACAAAGCAACGACAACAGAACAAGCACCCGAGACAGACTGGACCCAGCTAAAATCTAGCCTGGCCTACCCTTGCTTAAATAGTATAATAAGCTAAAATCAAGTAATGCAGTAAACCACTGCTGATGTACTACATAGTAGTTGTCGCAAGCAAGTGAGTTCATTAAAAAATAATAATAAAATACAACAACAAAAATAAGAACGACACCAAGTCTGGAACAACGCAACACAAAAGTTTATTAAAACATGTAACATGAACCAAGTTTTATACATACAATCTCTAGATTTGTCATTGCTAGGGATTTACTTTGTCATTAACTAGCTGTTGCGAGGTTGGGGTAACAATTTGAGGAAAGCAAGGAGGCTTTAGCTTACAGTTAAATAGCATCTATATATATAAAATTGAAATTTGTTTGTCTGTCTGTTTGTTTGTTTGTGCCTTATAGACTCGAAAACCACTGAACAGATCTTACTGAAATTTTTAGGGTACATTGCTACATGGCCTGGAATGAAAATAGGCTATATCATTTTTTGAAATTTCGCGTTAATCTGGAGATATAGCATCAAAACCGGAGGTACCTCCAAAAAATGTAGATTTTGTATGCAAATATCTTTAGAACTATTACAGATATAATCTCCAAATGTTGTATGTGTGACGGAATTTGATGTAGAAATAAATTAACCAAATTATATTCAAATCGGTTCAGATTTGGATATAGCTCTCACATACATATATTTTCGGCCGATTTCCTTATTTTATGTACCAAACATGCTATTTATGTCCAATTTCGCTGAAATTTGGAATGTGCCAAATTATATCGAAATCGGTTCAGATTTGGATATAGCTCCCATACATATACATACACACATGTAGCCGATTTCCTGTATTTTATACACAAAGAACACTATATATGTCCAATTTCGCCGAAAATTTGGAATGTCTAACGCAGTTTGGTCTAGACATAAATGTGCCAAATTATATCGAAATCGGTTCAGATTCGGCCGATTTTGTGCACCAAACACGTTATGTATGTTCAATTTCATTGCAATTTGGAATGTGAGACGGGATTTGCTGTAAAAATAAATGTGCAAAATATCGAGATCTGTTCGGATCGGAATATAGCTCCCATATATATTTTCATGTTTTTGTTTCGTATTTCCAATTTCAATGAAATTTTGAAGATTAGAAGTCATCATTATATACACAAGTACTTATAGTTGAGAAGGAATTGACCAAGGCTACAGCTTTAAATATTATAAATTTGAGAGACTTCTTAAGAATAATGTTTTAATATGATATAACTAAATCAATATTTGAGTAATAATTGTGAATATGAGTGGGAGTTATCCTAATAGTAATTTAAGATATCACAATATGTTAATATGTATATGACCTGGAAATAATAAGTCCAATTTATAAAATAAATTACAACTATCCTCAAACCTAAGGTTCTCAAACCTGGTTCTATTCTTAATTTTATACACTTCAAATCCAATCTGTACAAATAAAGAAAAATTAATACTCTAAGAGTATATAACTACCGCACAGTGCGAAATATGGGAAGTTTAGTGGAACTTTAAGGAATTTTGAAGTACATAAAATTAATTAAATTTTAATTGTATTCGTTAGCTAAGTACTCCACTGCTAATGATCCATACTCACTTTTGCGATTTACTCCGCGAAACGACTTAGAAATGCACTTTTGTTTCATAATTGTTTTTCTAAGAAAAATATGTAATTTGGATTCATTAAAAAAATAGCGTGGCGCTGACATATGATAACTCAGTATGCCATAATTAATTTTTCTTAATATTTTACAAAACAATTATGATATCTTACACTTTAAAAAATGCAAAAACACATTATTGTTTTCGTGCAATTTTAGTCGGAAAGAAGTGATTTTTTGAAGTTTTCAAAATTGTAATTTTCTATTTTCCGTAGTCATTTCAAAAGTGAATTACGTACATTCACGTGTTAAGATATATATAATCTGAAAGATTGGATTCTCCTCTGTTCGCAAAGCTATAAAACTGGTGCGGTATCGCGCGGTCTTTGGAGATATTCAAGATTTTCTAAAAAGACTTCGGGAATTTTATTCTGTTGCATTTTCCAAAAGTGGAAGGTAAACGCGACAATGTTGACTGTGTTTTGAAGAAATGGACTCAATAATTCTAACAGTGATAATTTCTGTAAAATTAAGAAACCTCTAGCAATTTTTGATAGTTTTGACCTCTATATGTTGGTGATATACATATAGTGCATCATTTTTAGATGCTGCGGTACAAATACCAAAATGCGTTAAAATTGTAATGCAGTGCAGACCTGAACTTGATATGAAAGACATTATTAACAAAATTAATGGTACAGACCTGCTGAATGGACCAATAAACATTATAGATACAAATGAAAACCAAAAAATTGACATTTTACTCCTTAATAGATGTGTAGGGTTGTGGGGCTTCACCCAGAAGTGGACCAATGTTGACAGGTTTTATGTGAGGAGGATGTTAATATCTTAAAATGCACATTTGCATCAAAATCGGTTGCAATTTTTGTCTTCAACATTTAAAATACCTAACATGAAGGAACCCGTCATATGGGGGCTATACCAAAAACGCGTACCTACGATGATAATATTTCGCACAGTGGTTTTCTATCTACGAAGAACATAAAATGCTAAAATGCAACCAAATACATTGGAAAATGTGTCAGTAACATTTAAAATAGGTCCCATCTACCGGTACCGTTCAATGGGGACTATACCTAAACGCGAACCTATATTGATAATATTTTGTACATAAGCTTTCTATCCGCTGAAAACTGAATATACCAATTTGCAGCAAAATCGATTGAAAAATGAATGTAAAACGTAAAAACGGCAGCAGGTGTTACATGAACGCTACGGGAAACCGCGGGCCTATGTGGCCCAATTTGAGCCAAACACTATCCACTAATATAAGAGACATTTTTGCAAAATTTTAGGATTCTACGCCCTTTCCTTTAAAAGTTATTAGCAAAGTTCCGCTAAAGTGCTCATATTTCGCACTGTGTACCGTAGGAATACTTATATTCGAAAAGGCTTTAGGAGGAGTGTTACCTCCTGAAACATACAAAAATACCATAGTAGCTCCAAAACAGCCCTGAATGGGTAGAGAACGCCTTCATACGAGGGCAGTTCGGAAACTTCTTAGCCTAGCACAAAAAGCGTGGTATAAACAGAAAAAGTTAAGTGTTTAGGAAACTTCCATCTCTGTTATGAACACATGTTAAATTTTGTTTCGATCTGGCAACTCCTTCATATAGAAACAGGTGTTCAAAAAAGACGCATCCGCAATTTTTTTACAATGGAAAAGTTAGAAATGTGTGCTGTCACAACAAATTAATTGCTCCACAGTTTCCCATTGCCATTGGGATGTCATATTGACACAAAGAAAAAGAAAATAAAATGAAAGAAACCCAAAAACAATATCATGCAGCCAACTTCAGTTTACTTGAAACGAATATAAGGAAGAGGCGATCTTACAAACACAGAAAACCATGTACAGCGGTTTCACTACCTCATACCCCTCGCCTATAAACTCGAAGTCACCATGTTGAAACAGCGCTAGTGTGACCATCGACAAAGGAGCGTACAAATAGTTTTTGCCAGTGTGCTATGTACAACTACATACAAATAATATACATACATTACTGTGATGTTATATATACAGGATTATATAAATCAATGGTTTTATATCTTCTATGATAAAATAAAAGGTCGTCGTCAATGAATAATAATCCATACTCTTCCAGGAGAGAGGTGTATTTCTGTTAATATTACCTGCTAGTTTTCCTAGGTTTCGGCTCTTTTCAACACATTTCAAGCTACAGTAGATGAGATACCTATCAATTCGGCAGATTCCAGATTTTTCGTATATTAGTTGGCATGATAGCATTACAAATGTACCATCATACCTTTGAATTGGGCGAATACCCGAACACGCACGTAGAACCCCCTTCTCCATGCGTATCCTTTCCATTTAGTGTGGCGATACCATAATGGAAAGACATACGTCACAATAGGGCTGATAATTTGTTTATATCGGAAGTCTAACTCTTTCTGAGCGCCCACCATTCATATTTACAACTCTGTAATAAGCAAAATAGAGATTCTTTTGTCTAGTACAAAATCTACGTGTCTGCAAAAATCAAAGCGGTCATGGAACAATAACGAGGGCAGTTCGGAAACTTCTTAGCCTAGCACAAAAAGCGAGGTATAAACAGAAAAAAGTTAAGTGTTAACTGTTATGAACACATGTTAAATTTTGTTTCGATCTGGTAACTCCTTCATATAGAAACAGGTGTTCAAAAAAGACGCATCCCCAATTTTTTTACAATGGAAAAATTAGAAATGCGTGCTGTCATTAAATATTTACATAAAAAAGGTTTATCGGGACAAGAAATTCATAATGATATGGTGAATGTGTTAGGTGAAAGTGCTCCTTCATATGCAACAGTAAACAATTGGGTTGCTGAATTTAAACATTGAAGATGAACCACTTAGTGGACGTCCAAAAACAGCAACAACAACAGAAATTGTAGCCAAAGTGCATGATATGGTATTAAATGATCGACGAATAAAAGTGCGTGAAATTGCTAATAACATGGGCATCTCAAATTATCGAGTCCATTTAATTTTGCATGAAGAACTACAGATGAAAAAGCTTCTCAAGCTTGTTTGGATAGTTTTAATCGAAATAAAATGGATTTTAAGCGTCGTTTCATAACTGTTGATGAGACATGGATGCACCATTATACTCCAGAGACAAAAGCACAATCCAAACAATGGACTGAAGCTGGAGGAAGTGCCCCAAAGAAGGCAAAAACCATTCAGTCGGCTGGTAAGGTTATGTCAACGGTTTTTTGGGACTTCAAAGGTAAAACAATAAATTCAGAGTACTATTGCAACCCTTTGGATCAATTAAATGTACAAATTCGAGAAAAACGTAATGGCTTACAACACAAAAACATAATTTTTCATCAAGACAACGCACCAGCGCACAAGAGTGTTTTAACAATGGCTAAAATCAACGAATTAAAGTACGAGTTGATTGACAACCCACCTTATACTCCTGATTTAGCTCCCAGTGACTTTTACTTGTTCCCAAATCTAAAAAAATGCCTTGCTGGCAAGCGTTTTACCTCAAATGAAGATGCAATTACAGTTGCAAACCACTATTTTGAAGGCCTTGAGTAAAACTATTTTAATCAAGGGATAGAATTGCTAGAAAAGCGTTGGACTAAGTGTATTGAAGTTTCAGGAGATTATATTGAAAAATAAAAATATTTTTGAAAAACTAACTATTCTCTTTCATTGATAGGCTAAGAAGTTTCCGAACCGCCCTCGTATCTCCTATATTTATACGTTAAAATATTAAAAAAGCATTCCATTAAATTTTATTTAGGTCGGGGTAGCAAAGCGCACCGGCTTCAGCTAGTCAGTCTATAAAAGAACAAAAACATATCAGAGACTAATAGACTTTTATTTTCTTACGACCGAAATGTGCCTCATCAGAATAATGGTTTTAGATCCCACATATGTTTTAACAAAATTCGTTTCAGACAATTCGGAGTCGATTTAGCCATGTCCATCCTTATGTCTAGCTGGCTGGAGCGCACGATAACTCTCGATCAACCAATTCGAACCAAATTTTGTACTTCGTAATATTTTGCACAAACTTCATTTAAGTTCGATCGGGTACCTCCTCCACAAATGTTCAAAATTTTTCTGTAAAATGTTGTGAACGTTAACTCCCGAAGAGAGCAATTGATTTTCTTTAAACTTTTTACATCGCATTATTCCTTCCAGATATATATCGGGTTCGAATATGAACTATAACATTCCGCTCCTTCGGGGACTTTCCACCTAAATTTCGGAAAAAGTGATAGTTTTGAAATTTCTCAAATTAGGAAATTAGACGAAAGTCCATACTTCCTGAGATAACGGCTTAAAGATTGTAAGAAACTCTGACGGCACCAACTAAAATTGCAAATCCGCAAGATAATTATCGCAGAGTGTTTCAGATTGGTCCAAACTTTGCACATCGTATTATTCAGTAGAGTCATGTTTCAGATTTAATTATGGACCATATCGATCCACTTCTTCAGGTACCTCCTACACAAAATTAGGAAAAAGTTAAGTTTAAGATCTGCTTTCGGATCGTCTTGAAATTTTTTCGTTAGGTTGACCTAGGCGTCCCTTTTTAACGGTGCAATTTTTATAGATGCAAGTCCATACTTCCTGAGTTAACGGCTTAAAAATTCCATGAAACCCTGACGGCACCAACTAAAATTGCAAATCCGCAAGATAATTATCGCAGAGTGTTTCAGATTGGTCCAAACTTTGCACATCGTATTATTCAATCCTGTTATGTTTCAGGTTGGATTATGGACTATATCGGTCAACTTCTTCATGTACCTCCTACACAAAATTCGAGAAAAGTGAAGTTTAAGGACTTCTCTCGGATCATTTCTAAATTTTTTTCAGTAGGTTGTCCTAGCGGTCATCTTTTTAACGGTACAATTTTTCCAGACTCAGTCCATACTTCCTGAGGTAATGACCCAACAGTGCAAGGTAATTCTCAAGATTTTTCGAAATTTGCTTTCAAACTTAGTTCAACGTAGTTTCCGAATACATTTCAATGATTTGGTATAGCCACACATTACGGTACCTACAGATTTCACGTATTTTGAAGCAAACTCTAGGTGTGTTCGTTTACTCAATAATTTGTACAAATTTGTACAAGTCCAGTAACTTCTTGTAAATGACTAACGTCTTTTGCATTGTACTAGAGAGTAAACGAACAGCATCCAGTAACAATTCGTAAAAATTTTGAGCAAACGAACACACATTCTATAAAAAATCAGTATATTTTATATACGACGTAATTATTTTGTTTTTGTCAAAGGTTGTTGGTACTTTCTTACTTGTTTTACTGTTATAAAGATTTTATAAAATCTTCTAATTGTAATAGTTCCTCAACAAATTTGCTTTTAAATTGTCAAAAATTCTGTTATTTGTAGTCGTTGTGAACGCCTCCAAACTTCAATAAAAATCTACGCTATTTAGACTAGCTTGGAATGCCTTCAAAAGCACTATGCAACACTGAAAATGCAAACAACTTCTAGTATTAATTTTTTGAAAGTACATATTTAGACTACAAAAACCCTAGTTGGGTTTTGTCCTGTCAGATCCAGTTCGGATTTTATGGCCTCATCTAAACCGGCCTAGGAAAGATATATATAGGAGCTATATCCAAATCTGAACCGATATAGATCAAAGTTGAATTTTTTTCATTCCTATGCCCTTTTAAGTACTTGTGCAAAAATTCATCAACCTAGGTCAACTCGGCGATAAACAGTAGGTCCCATATTATTGAGCTAAATATGAATCGAGGTGCACTCATTGATAGGAGAGAAGTCTCCCTTGTCCCTTATGGTATGTTGTGAAATAATGTCTTGTTTTTTAACCTTAAAAAATATATGCTGTATAAAAGCTCTGAATGCCTCTAACAACTGATAAAAATTTAAGCTTTGTAATGGCTTTGACTGCCTTAAAAAATCAGAATGCGGTAGCAGATTTCTTAGCCTTTTAAAAACGTTATTTCTACACTCCGAAGATGATCTGATTGCCTTTAAAAATCGTTCTAAGAAATCAAAGTTTGAGAAAAAATTAGCTGCTCCTAGATTGTTTTTAAAAGATCTTAGTGTGTTGCCCTATTAAATTTCTTTGGACTAGTTTTCTTAAAAAACGTAAATAAGTTATTTGTAATTTTTGGTTCTTCCGTGAATGTCAGAACAGCCACGTTTTCCCTGTACCAGCAATTGCAGATTGTTTTATATTTTCAAAATTTTAGTAAAATTTAGTACCCTGCGACTTAGTCGCAACGAGTTTCCAACTAATCAGCTTTGTTCTCAACATTGTCATTTTTTTCCATATACAAATGTTTTGGAGTCTTTCAGTCTGCTAAAATCATTTTTGTGTGTTGTTTTTTGCTTTTTGCGCCAGCCTTTCATAGCTATTATTGTAAACCGCTGTCTGTGTTTATTTCTGTTTGTCACGTCGTTTTTTATATTTTGAAATATTGTTAAAATAAAAACATGCTCAATAATTATTTTGCAAAATGTTATTTTGGTATTTTTTATTGTTGTTTTTCGTCTTCTTCTTTCTACGGAACATGTCAAATTTTAAACGTGTTTTTGTTTTGGCTTGAGAAGATTTTTTGAGTCGTGACTTTTGACTTTGTTTTTAAACAAATAATCGCATCCAAATATTTGTAGTAAATTATCTGCATTGAGGAATGGTTGTGGACATTTATTTGTTAGTTGCGATAATGTGCGTTTATATTAACCATATTGATCATGTGATTTTATTTTAGTTCATTTCTTCTATTCTAGTCCTTTATTCTTTTAAATGTTTACTTTATTTCAACGAAAAGGTCCCAGTATTCATTTATACGCAATTAATGAGAAAAGGCAATGTTGAGAACCAGCGATTACAACAAGGTAGTTAGAACATTTATTCGGAAATGAATAGAAGATTTTTTAAAAATGTTTAGTCCATTTTAGGGAGTAATACAGGATGTAGGCGACACTTGTGAAAGAAGATAAGATTGGAACTGTTTAGGTGGAGAGGGGGAATACATAGACTTATTGGGGATATGTATTTTATGTATTTTACGCTATGATGAAATTATAAGGTGGCGTAAAACGGCCAGGTAGTTGGTTGGTTTCAATCTGTCAAATTTGTTGTTATGGTGAATAAATTGTGTGGAAACGTAAAAAGACATTTTGACAGCTTGAAGAATATTCGCTCAAAATAGAGTTGTTGTTGTGCTCTTTACGTGACCTGGTAAATATATCTTGGTTGAGGCCGTGGCACATTCTACAACCAACATTTATATCCAGTCCGACACTGCGTATACGTCACAATAATAAAACTGCTCAACAAATTTGAAAAAGTTGAATGTTTCAGACGAAGTTGCAGTTGTTTCTAGATGAAATCGACGAGTTATTTTCAAATCCGGTCCCGGGTTTTCTCCATCAGCTCTTGTTTTTGAGATATAGCTCAAAATCTGTTTTTACGAGTTTAACCCAGACTTTCGTTATTTTCGGATACAAACATATGTTTTTTTGTGGGTTTTTCGACATTAATTTATTAAGGAGATGTTGTACGCTCGATACAAATCGTTTTTGAAATAGTTATGGTGAGTATATATCAAAAAATATAGAAAATATACGACGGATCTTGTAAAAATTGCTTATTTTGAGTACTTTAAGCTGTAATTACGTCATCGCGGGAAGTCATAGAATCTTCATATGGTACTCCGGATATGCTTAGGGTGTCTACTATATAGTCCAGTATTCAAATATATAATATAAAGTTCATAGCGCCCATGATTCCGCCATAACCTAAAAACCATCATGAAGACTGCCAGTGAAAAGTAAATGGCTTATGTGGTAATGATATCACTGGTAAATGATTTCCCTTTAGCAGTCTTCATGGCGAATTTTAGGTTATGTCCGAATCATGGGGGCTATGAACTTTATATTATATATTTGAATACTGGATTATATAGTAGACACCCTAAGCATATCCGGAGTACCATATGAAGATCCTATGACTTCCCCCGATGACGTAATTACAGCTTAAAGTACTCAAAATATGCAATTTTTACAAGGTCCGTCATATATTTTCTATATTTTTTGATATATACTCACCATAACTATTTCAAATACGATTTTTATCGAGCGTACAACATCTCCTTAATATATTAATGTCGAAAAAACGCACAAAAAATATTTGTTTGTATCCGAAAATAACGAAAGTCTGGGTTAAACTCGTAAAAACCGATTTTGAGCTATATCTCAAAAACAAGAGCTGATGGAGAAAAACCGGGACCGGATTTGAAAATAACTCGCCGATTTCATCTAGAAACAACTGCAACTTCGGTTGAAACAAAAGTCCTGTTGACCAGTGTAATTATACGTCATATTTAACAATGCTGAACTCTTACTTTTAGAGGAAAAAAAGAAAAAAAGGTCAAAATAATTTGTTCGCACCTATACCAAACCATTTGTTAACTGATCGCCATAATATTTCATATTTGAGATTTTTGTATTAAATAGAAAAAATTAGAGGGCTAGGATTTCAATAAAAAGAATTTGCTTGTTTGGGACGATCGCGACCAGAAATGTGCCTCATGTCAATAATGTTTTAAGAACTCACATTTGCTGAGGCCAAAAATGTTTCAGACAATTGTATGTAGATCTAGCCATATCCTTCCGCCCATCTGACTAACTGGTTAACACGATAAGTCTCGAAGGAAGACCGAAATAGTCCAAGATTTGTACTGCCAAACCTAGATGAAGTTCGGAGATGGGTTACATGGGTTCGCTCCTTCGGAAGCCTCTTACACAAAAGTTCACAATTTGTTGATTAATTTCAATTTATGGTTTGTTCAAAAATAGTTTTGAAATTTTCACAGAACACAGATTTGGGTTCCTGATGTATTTTATCATAGACAAGTCAATATTTGCAGATACAATGACCCAAAACCCAAAAACTTTACCAACATAAACAAAAAATTACTGATTAGTACGATATATTACGTTTGAGTATTCAATTTTCATATCGTAGTATGTCTTTTATACCTACATCAAGTTGCAGGAAGGCCTTTATTGGAGGAAGGTCCTCGAGTGAGAATCGAATAAATCGATCGACTTAAAGGTACACCGAGCTACCTAATTAGATTCACCATTGTGTTAGCATAGTGTGCTCTGGATATGGAAAGAGCATTTGTCCAATAGTAGCGAAGATACCACATGTCAAATTTCAGAAGTTGTTATTGAGTGAATACCGCCCACTAGCAATAAACCGAGTGAAGAATTATAAGGCCGCAAGAGGCGATGGCTTAACAGCCGAAATGTTAAAGACTAAATGTGATAAGAAAGAACGCGTTACCGATGATTGGAAAGTGAGTATCCTATGCCCCGCCCACAGAAAAACTATGGGGGCATAAGTCTTATCCCTATTGTATATAAGGTAGTGTATGTTATATTGTACGGGCAAAAATAATTAGGCATTTTGTTGAGATCCTCATGACGGCGTTTAGTGATTCAGAATTGGTTTTACTAAGGAACTGCCTTGACCTGCTTCAACACCCTATTGTTAGATCACACAGTCTTATATCCTTTTACGTGGACGGGACACAGGATGATTTCATTCGTCGGGTACGCGTTCTTCATGCCAGATATTGCTAACTAGCTGATGCATACACCTTATCAGCGTATCGCCCCCGGTTGCGAACAGCTAGGCTAGTAAACCATCTGCTCCTGCTGTCCTATTACTCTTCAGCGGTATTTATCTAATCTGGCGGTCTTGCGGTATACATTCAATACCATCTTCTGGGATTGGATCTGTAGTACCTTTATCGTCATGGATCAGGGATGGAAAATTCAGTACAATAGTACTTTTTTCAGTACCATTTCACTATA
This sequence comes from Musca autumnalis, assembly GCF_047663935.1. NCBI lineage: Eukaryota > Metazoa > Arthropoda > Insecta > Diptera > Muscidae > Musca > Musca autumnalis. Next base: position 226,731,408 of record NW_027411755.1, read on the forward strand.
AAAAGTACCGAAGTACCCCCGCGGCCTCATTTCACATACTCTAGTCCCATAGGTTGAAAAATTCTATGTGAAACTAAAAATCCAAAATTTACATTTTGCTTCTAAGATTAACCCATTAATGCCCATTGGCAACTTAAGATGCCAGATGACTTCTTCTCTTTTTTTGTACTCTGAGAAAGAAGTGGGATTAGGGAATATAAAACTAACTGTACTATCATTAAGTAGACACTTGTTATTTTGAATTGTGCTTTTGTTTCGAGTCATTTGCTTCTTACGTTTGCATTTTATTGGCTGCTGATTTTCAACCTGTTTCAAAAATCCCATTTCATTTGAGAGTGCTGTTTAAAAATGTAAGTTTTTCTATTATAGTAAACTAGCTGACCCGGTCCGCGTTGCTGGCCCGTTGTTTGGGTTCTCCGTGTAAACTTTAGTTATCTATCCAGTATTGATACACCCATAATTAGGCATCCCTCTAGAAACTTCATAATATAAATCAATGTTTTGACATAAATTCCATATAATGGTATCCCCCAAATTTAAGATATAAAATCTCTTTTATTATACCCTTCACCATAAATCGACAGTTTAATGAACTTTGTGACCCACATATTATGGTCGGTGCACGTCAATTAACATTGCTATATATTGGATTGTTGGTCTCGGTTGGGGTCGTAATTATTACTGCAAAGAATTGTTGGTATAGGTCCACGTTTTGATATATCTCCCATAGAACGGTACCGGCTGATTTTCGCTATTTTTGAGGATTTAACATCATTATCACACCGAAATGGCTGAAATCTGGTTTTAATATATTTTAAATATATATTTTATTTGCGCTCGGTATGTAACAGTAATAGGTTCACGTTTTGATATAGCTCCCATAAAACAGTACCTCCCGATTTTCGATAGTTCAGAGATATAGCCACTGTTCAGTATACGTCCTCGTTTTGATATAGCTCCCATAGAACGGTGGCTCGGTGGCCGATCGAACGTAACGCTTTTTTTCTTCGCGCTCTATATGCAATAGTGGTAAAATACCCCTCAGCGAAATGTATGTTCCTTCGTGATATGTATGGAACATTTATATAATTCATAAAAAAATTACTTCTATAAATTGTAGTTGTTATTATCGAGATTTTGCTTTATTTAAAAAATGTATCTTTACCTAGCTATTCCAAGGACTGAAATCAATGCTCATGAAGTTTCACTTCCCACATTTTGAGATTTTACCCGTAATTATAATATTTTCAAAAATCGAACACGATCGCGGTATTCTGATTCCAATGGTGATATTGTATTGTACATCAATAACTTTGTCCGATTTCCAGTGGATCTTTCTGGAATTTCGATCTAGTGACATCTCAAGTTATCCGGATTTTACGGTATTCCAAAATGTGGAGTTGATCGCGCTGTCCCACTTATTGTTTAGTGTTCAGCGTTTATAGCGTTTTTTAGGCACGCTTACAAAATTATGTATATTATCTGAAATAATAAATGTTTGCAAATTTTGTGGTGACCGCGATATTTCACTTTTCGCGATATTTCACTTCCGCGAAGACCATTCAGGGTCAAGACAGTAATTACAGTAGTATTGCAAACAATCTGTAAACAATACGTTCAAAAATATCATGGACTTCAGATTTAAAAAAAAAATTGAGGGAGAACCTCCGGTCACTACACTTAGCCGTATTAAAATAGCTCACGACCGCGCTATCCCACTTGTTCAAGCTAGTGTTTATATCATGTTTGTGTCACGCTTACTAAAATTATGTATATTAATTGAAAAAAATACATTTTTGAAAACTTTGTGATGACCGCGATCATTCAGGGAAAACAATCTGTAAACAATACGTTCAAAAATATCAAAGATTTCAGATTTTCTTAAAAACATTGTGGGGGAGGACCACCGGTCACTACTCCTAGCCGTATAAAAACAGTTTACGACAGTTCTAATTAATTGAAATAATACATTTTTGAAAATTTTGGGATGACCGCGATTTTCACTTCCGCGACGACCATTACCATAGCATTGCAAACAATTTGTAAACAATATATTAAAAGGTATCTTGAATTTCGCGGTTTTCTTCAGAAAATTGGGGGGAGGACCACCGGTCACTACACTTAGCGAGATAAAAAAATAGTTTACGACCTATTCTCAGACCTAAAAACTCCACATACAAAATTTCATAAGATTTCCCAATCGATTTTTCGGAATTTCTATATAGTGACATCTCAAATCATCGGGATTTTAGTGTATTCCAAAATATGGCGTTGACCGCGTTATCCCACATATTGAAGCCAGTGTTTTAGCGGTTTTGTAGTCACGCTTACTAAAATTAGGTATATTATCTGCAATAATACATTTTTGAATAATTTGGGATGACCGCGATATTTCACTTCTGCGACGACCATTCGAAAAAATATATAGCCTATTTTCACCACCGGTGTTCCAAGTACATTATCTGAAATTTTCAAGAAAATCTATTCAGCCGTTTTAGAGTCTATTCGGAACATACAAACATACTAACATACACACATTGCCTTTTATATATTAGATAATAATAAAGTACCTTTTCTATGAAAAAAGTACAATTTTAGTACTTTTTGGAATTTTTAATTTTCCATCCCTGTCATGGATACCAACAGTTTGGAAAAATGCTCTTTCCATATCCTGAGCACAATATCTTCATCAGTTTCCAAGTTACCTGGCTGGCATTTAGAGACTGATGTGTCTGTAACAAAGCCACCAGTTTCGGACTTCGTTCTGGCTCCGGTACATTCCGATTTTTTCTCTCTGTTTCCTGTGGAAGAGACTTTCTCCTGTCTCCCTTTCTCTTGATTCCTCTCTCGTGCACTACACGTTGCTACTGATTACAGAGAAGCCCTATATACCGCATTCTTCTGCTCGGTAGATAAAACGACATTCCTGTGGTATCCAGTTATGAATTTTGTGGTTGTTTGCATGGAGTGGGCATTTCTTAGCCACTGTGCTGATATATTATCGAACGAGAGGCTTCGACTAACCAATTGGGTCAGTTAAGTGGTTTATGCTGTGGCTATATATTGTGATAACAGCTTACTGGTATCCAACTTCCGCGTTCTGTCTGTTCGTGCTTTATTTGCTACCTTTAGACGGGTACGTACCTTTGCTGCAACGAGGTGTTGATCCGAGTCGATGTTTGCTCCTCGGAACGATCGTACATCCAACACGCTCGATCAATGTCTTCCATATATCGCAATGTGATCAATTTGTTTTATTGGTTTTTTAGTCTGGAGACAAACAGGTGCTCTAACGAATGTCGGGTTGCTTAAATCTTAAATATAATTAAAATGTTTTTGCCTCATTCTATTTTCAGATGTTTTATTGTGGATACTGAATTTCCCGACTGTTGGGCAAAAGATATTCTCCTTTCTAATTTTGGCATTAAAATCGCCTGAAATAATGTTTCTTTTAGCCTAGATTTGGTTTGCTCGTCCTTGTCTTCAGTGGGACCATGAGCGCAAATAGAACTGATGTTGCAATATATACGTGTTTTTCCGAATTGTTTTTAGTCTTTCATTCGCCGGGTTGAATCTAACTACAGCTCAAACTACAATCCAACTAACTACACACTCAACCAAACTCATGCTTTATGTCTTGGAGGCGGCTATAATACAGTAAGCCACCTATAGGTGTTTTTGCGAAGCCAATCCCAATCTATCATTTTACCTGTATAGCAGTAATATTGGTCTTGTACTTTGTGAGTGCATCTGTTAGGGCGTTAACTGCATCTTCTTCAAGGTGCAGATTCGGTGATCATGGTAATTAAAACGTTTTCGGTGTTCGTCATCTTTAGGGGGATTTCTTTTTACGATTTTTTTGGAGGTATGAGTCACTAGAATTAGAATTATACCTCTCAATAGCGGCAGCGAAGTCTACCTGCTGTAAAAATTTCAAATTGCACACTTGGGAAACAAATTTCTTTCAAACATACTTGGGATCCAAACTCAATATTTCTTTTTAAATATTTCAAAATTTTTTCGACATCCCGAATATTTTTCTACAACAAAAGACTTAAGCAACAAACATGCATACATTTTTCACTTAAGTCTTTTGTTAAAGAAATAAATTTTTATACCCTCAGCCTTTAGGCTAGAAAGGGATCAACCGATTTGAACCAAATTTTGCACTTCGCAATATTTTGCCAAACTTAGTTTAAGTACGAAGATGGGTTATATCGGTCCACTCCTTCCAGTACCTCCCCCACAAAAGTTCGAAAATATTCGGAAAATTTGTGCGCACGATAACTCTTTATGGGAGTGACGGATTTGGTCCATACTTTACACAACCTAATATATCTACCAGATATAGATCAGGTTCGAATATGGATTATATTTGTCCATTGCTTCGGGTACCTCCCACACAAAATTTCGGTTAAGTTCACTTTATGACCTGCGCTCGAATCACTTTGATTTTTGGTGAAGATTTGAAGGGAGTAACCGATTTGGTCCACACTTTGCACATCGTGAAATTTCTACTAGGCTTAGATGTTCTTCCAATATGGACTCAATCGGTCCACTCCTTCGGGTACCTCCCACACAAAATTTCGGAAAAGTTCAGTTTAGGACCTGTTCCCGAATCGCTTTAATTTTTTTATAGCAACTTGTATTCACTGCTCCCTATACGACGGTGCAAGTTTCATCAGGGGCAAGTCCATACTTCCTGAGAAAATAGCCTGAAAGTTGCGAAAACACCCAATGACACCGTGTGTTGTGGTTGGAGCGCACGATAGCTCTCGAACGGAACTGCCGATTGGGTCTAAACTTTGGCCTTCGTAATATTTTGTCCAAACTTAGTTCAATTCCGAAGATGAGCCATATCGGTCTACTCCTTCAGATACCTGAAAGTTCAAAAGTTCAAAAATGTTCGGAAAGATTGTGCGCACAATAACTCTTTATGGGAGTGACGGATTTGGTCCATACTTTACACAACCTAATATATCTACCAGATATAGATCAGGTTCGAATATGGATTATATTTGTCCATTGCTTCGGGTACATCCCACACAAAATTTCGGTTAAGTTCAGTTCAAGACCTGCGCTCGAATCACTTTGATTTTTGGTGAACCAGCTTGCATTCGCTGCCTCAATTACGACGGTAAAAGTTTTTTTCTGGGGCAAGTCCATAATTCTTGAGCCCGTAAAATGTAAAACCCCCTATGGCACCATACCAATTTTTCCAGAATTTGGTCTTCGTCATATTTTGTACAAACTTAGTTTGAGGATGGGTAATACCGGTCCACAACTTCCGGTACTTTCCCCCAATATTTGAAGAATGTCACTAAAATGGTATGAACGATATCTCTTGAACGGAGCAACCAAATTGTATATCCCAATATTTTGTCTAAATTTTTTTCTCCTTAGGGATATTATGTGTTCCGTGGACAAGCCAATGCTTCCTGGAATACTGGTGCAAAAGTTATACGATGACCAACTGAAATGACTAGTGGGCGCGATATCTATCGAAAATATGTATATGACACCCAAAATAAGATCCACTTCCATAATGGTCTCTGTCGATCCATTCCTTTAAGTACCTACTCCGCAATTCTTTTGAACTTTAATCCTAATCCACACTTTTGTGCGTATGAAGTATTTTTTGGAATAAAGTGTTTCAAATTAAACTGGCTGAGGGTATATCTCTGTCGGCTAAGCCGACTGATACTTTTTTACTTGTTTTAGAATTTTTTTAACGAAATTGCAAACTTCTTACAGCTATGAAATATTCGAAATATATAAAATTCCTACTTGCACATTAGTTGTAGTCTTAACAAATTGATTTGATTCCTAAGTTTTAAATCAATCTGCATTGCTTTATGTTTTTTATCCAATTGAACAATTTGTTCAAAATTAAATAATAACAATAAAATTGTTACTATGCCAATAAATTTTATTTGGCACAATATAAAACATTTATTTTAAACAATAAAATTGTTATACAAATATTTTAATGGTCGTCGGAGAATACAAGCCAACGAAAATGCCGCACACAGAACAAAAGCGAAGAAATACAATACATAACAGCCTTAAGTACTTTGCAACATGTTGCAAACAACAATGGTTGATACACTATCGACGAACCTATGGAAAACACTGAATTATTGTCAAAGCCACTTGGTTCGTGTATAGGTTATGCCAGGGCCAATAGTAAAATATATGTACTTGTATAGGCAATTTGCAGTATTAACTGAAATGATTCCCCCTTTTCTGTTTTCGTTCCATCCCCTCTTAATAGCCCAACAAGTTGTGGTATTTTCTTACTCCATTGTTTTATTGTCAGCTTGAAACTGCAAGTTTAAAAAAAGTACATGAAGCTTAAAGTCCGTCTTTCAGTTTGTATGTCGCATCACCTTCTGTGTTTGACTGTAATTTATGTTAGTTGGCCTGAAATTTCTCACAGAAAACAAAAGAAATACCAGGCAAACGTTTTGAAAAGAATTTTAAAAGAGCTGACATTTTGCATTTCGAGCGCATTCCTTTAGGGCGAATTATCGATTGGAGCTTAAATAGTTGAACGTGTGTGAGTGTGTGTGTGTTTGAGTAGGATAATCTGTCCGATCATATGATGCCATATAGCCACTGCTGATGCTGCATCACAATGCTGTCGGTCTGTCGTCTGTCTCTCTGGTATTTTGTGTGGATGGTGGGCGCAAAACAGTGCCACACACATGCCACAGCCACATTTACAACATCTGCACGGCATTGCAGTCAGTCAGTCAGTCAGTCACAATAAGCAAGTTCTTCAAGGGGCCCCAACAACATTCGGGCCAAACAAACAAAGCATTTCTCGTTGTGTTGGTGCTTTTTTCGCTTTGCTCTAAACAACATTTAATAGTCTCAGCCGATGCTGTGGGTATGGAGTACTACATGGAGTTTATTTAACATTGACACTGATGATCAAGAGCGGTCCCGCTTGTAGTTGGGTGCCTTTTTATTTGGTTTCGGTGTCTGTTTCGCATTGTGTGTCTTGGGTTTTGTTCATGTTTGGTCGTTGTTGTTTTTGTGGTGTGTAATTCGACTGTGATTCGCTTGTTGTTTTGTTCTCAGGCATGTTTGTTTTTTGGCTTTATTGTCTGCTGTTGTTCTTTTTGGTCGACAACTATTAAACAACAATGATATTGTTGTTGCGGCAGTTCTTCTTGTTGCAGATGACGCTGGTGCACCATTCTCATCATCACCAACAACAGCAGCAGCAGCTACAGCACCAGCAACAGTATCATCATCAGCATCTGGCAGTTTGATTCCAATACTGACACTATTACCACAGAAACAATTCCATTGTGACCACAATGAGGCAAATCGCCAGCTATGTACACATGCATTGTTGTTAACTGCTGCATATGTTTTGTCCTCAGATATTTAAGATCCTTTCTGGCGTTTTTAATTTCGGTTTTATTTCGCTTTTTGGATTTTCGTGTGTGTTTCTACTCACACTAAACTGTGTGGCATTTTCTTTTTTGTTACGAGAAGTATCATCACCCAAGCGAAGTACCATGAAATTGATAGTAAACAGTGGCTCACAAATGTATTGAATCGGTGTAGAAAGGCAACGAAAGGATATTCTATGTTAAGGACACCTATAAAGGGTCTTCTGTTTATAGAATACCTTTAAAGGGTCTTTAATGTCAAAAGAGTCTTCTATGCCTAGAAGACCTTTGAAGGGACTTCTATATCCTGAAGACGTCTATAGGATATTCAATGTAAAGAAAACCTTTAATGGTCTTCTACGTTTATAAGACCTCAAATGGGCCTTTAATGTTCAGAAGACCCGAACGGGGTCTTGTATGCCCAGGAGACCTCTAAAGGGTTTTCTATATTCAGATGTTGCCTAAAGGGTCATCTATGTCTAGAAGAGCTCTTTCCGCATATAGGATACCTCTAAATGTTCTCTGTATATGGAAGACGTCTAAAGGAACTTCCAAGTTAAGAGGTCCTTTAAAGGGTCTTCTATATTTCAAAGGCCTCTAATGGGTCTTCAATGTCCAGAAGACCTCTAAATGGTATCCTATGTATAGAAGACCTATAAAGGATACCCTCAAATGGTCTTCTATGTATAAAATACCTCTAAAGGGTCTTCTAAATTCAGAAAACCTCAGTAGGGTCTTCTATATTCAGGAGACCCTCAAAGGGTCTTCTAAATTTAGAAAAAAAATATCTTCTATATTCAGAAGATCTCTGGAGGTTCTGTATTCAGAAGACCTATAAACCTATATTCAGAAGACCTCTATAGGGTTTTTTGTATTCCGAAGACCTCCAAAGCGTCTCCTATATTCAGAAGATCTCTTAAGGGAATTTTATATTCAGAATACCTCTAAAGGGTCTTCTATATTTAAAAGACCGCTAGAGGGTCCTCTATATTCAGATGATCTCTAAAGAGTTTCTATTAACAGAAGACATCTAATGGGTCTTCTATAATTTTAGAAGACCACTAAAGGGTCTCTTAATTTCAGAAAACCTCTGAAGGTTTTAGAAAACCTCCAAAGGGTTTTTTACATATTTAGAACACCTCTAAAGGGTATTCTGTATTCCGAAGGGTCTGCTATGTTCAGAAACGCTCTAAAAAGTCTTCTATATTCAGAATATCTCTTATATTAAGAATACCTCTAAAGGGTCTTCTATGTTTAGAAGACCGCTAAATGGTCTTCTATATTCAGATGATCTCTAAAGAGTTTTTATTTTCAGAATACATCCATAATTCCATAATTTTAAAAGACCATTAACGGGTCTCCTAAATTCAGAAAACCTATGAAGGTTTTAGAAAATCTCCAAAGGGTTTTTTACATATTTAGAAAACCTCTAAAGGGTATTCTGTATTCCGAAGGGTCTTCTATATTCAGAAACCATGCAAAAAGTCTTCTATATTCAGAAGATCTCTTAAGGGAATTTTATATTAAGAACCCCTTAAAAATTTGGAAAATACTTTACTTAACCACTGTACATAGTCCGTTGCTTTACGGTAGTTTGCTTTGTTGTTGTTGCTGGTGGTCTTTATTAAACAATTTCAGTGTTTTGTCGGCCGGGTTGTTTGTGATGCTGTCGTTGATGTTGTTAGTTAAATGTTGCAATGTAAATTCGTAAAACAATAAAGGAATAAATTACTTTCAATTCTAGATGTTGCAACAAACATTAGTTTGTTTGCGCTAAGCCACCGCCGCAGTCTTCAGGTGGAAAGCAAGAGGTCAGGACGGGAGCAAATATCAATTCGGACCATCGGAACAAATGAGATCTAACGCAGGTCCTTCCCTTGTCCATTCTGAGATGTTTGTGGAACAATTAAAAACACAGATTGAAACTAGACGTTGCGAAGCTGCAACCACAACAGGTGACAGAAGCCTAATTCGTTCAATTTAACCACATGCTGAAAGACAACCCTCCTTGTCCGATAATGTATAAGGGCAATGGCAAATAACTTCCCAATACCTAAAAATCCATGATACGATTATAAGCATCGATAGGCTACTCAAGAGAAGAACATGGTGAACAGGACAAACCTGCAGTCAGTAAAATATCGGCCGAAAATGAAAAGAAGCGAATACTTAGAAGAAAGATGGAACAAAAAAAAAAAAGTGAACGCAAGAAACTCGATATGTACAAGAGTCAGAATGTCCCAAAACTTTCCAAAAGGGCGAATCACCATATTGATTGTCATGGTATCGTGACATTTTCCTGCAAAAATTATGCAGGGAATCTTGTAATTGATACAGACAGCACACCAGGGACGTACGCAGGATTTCATTTCGGGGGGGGCCCAACTTGACCAAAAATCATGAAAATTAAAAATGTTATGTATCGTTACGTAAAGCTATTTTAAAGTTTTTTTTTTTGATGATTTTATATACGAGGGGCACTAAAAACCTTCTGGCCTAGGCAACACGCAGTGTCGCCAGGCGTCATTTGACATTTTTTGGAAAGTTTGTCAGTTGTTAGCCTAAGCATACTCAGGACAGTTTGATATACGACCATGTGTTGTGTTGTTGAGACTATTAGCACAATTTTTAAAAATTTGCATTTTGGAAATCCTTTTTTTGGAAGAACTTCCATGCAAAAAGTGCGAATATGTCGAATTGATATATACAGTGTTTGGAGGATATAAACAGTTCAACCAAAACATAACGCCGTTTCTTCTTAAAAGTACATATGGTAAATTTCAAATTTCCTTTGCAATTACATAGAAAAAAAATTAAAAACTTTTTTGGCGAGCACATCCGCCATTTTTGGTACATGGGTTACGAAAAAAATCGTGGTTTCAAATCTGTTCGCGTTCACAAAATTGGATGCTGCACTCAAAAGTTATATGCGGTTTTACTCTCTTGTAAAGAAAAAATATTTAAAAATTCCTATTGTGTTGTAATAAGAACATGTATATATGAATCGTTAGCAGCATTTGATATCTAAGCGTAGATGCTAAAATAGTTGCTTATTTATTTTTATTTTCGCGGAAAATTAAAAAATATTGAAGAAATCTTGGAACAAATTTTATTTATTCTAAATCAGAGTCCAAAAAATCTCTAAAAAAATAATTTAAAAATACGGACAGAATCTAGACAACGCGTAGAAAAATGTGAGACCAAAATTATAAAGATCGCATTTATAACTTGCATATTACAGCAACAACAAAGAACGAAAACTTATTGTTGGAAATTATTTCAAAAATATATTTTTGGTAAAATACGAAAAATTTGAAAAATAAATGTTGGGAGTTATTCTATTATTTCGCTAAATTTCGATCCAAATCCTGAAGTATTTTGCTTAAACTTCTACGAGAAAAGTAATTAGTCATCGTGAAAGTATATTTGCTTTCTGTGATAAGCAATAGAAATAAGAAGTAGAGAGTAATATTGAAATTACAATCAAAGAAAAAACATAGAAGTTAAAAACCGACTAATTCGCGAATTGGTTTAAATCGGTTGAGGTGCATGTGCTTTTCGGATACAGGGAGTTCATGTCTATCAATATGCATGGATTTTCCCATGTTTCATTCAGCGGCCAAAGTGTGCCATCAGTTGCATCTTACTATTCAAAAAACCTTCAAGTGGGCAAAAATTACGCGATATGCATATGATGATAAGGTGCATCCGATTTCAATGGTCCCCTATTAAAAATACGTCAATATAAATTATTTTAGACAGATTCGTCAAGAACTGCGGATGTGCCACCGCATTCTATTTTGGGATAAATAGGGATATTACTCCTGAATCTTTGTAATTTGTGACACACCTTTTTAGCAAATATTATAATCGCGTATAAAGAATTACATTTATGCAAAAATAATCAAAGAAAATCGCGGTTCAATTCGCGGAATTGTCAAAATATATTTTTGCAGATTTTCCTACTTTCAAGGTATTTATATCCGGCGTTTTAGTGGATGGATTCGACCGCGGAAGAGCTCATTAGATCCGGCACGTAAAAAAACTAAAATCACGCGGGGTTCAGGGGTACCTGTACGACAGTTGTACATTTTAAAGCCAAAAAATATGTTTTTTCAGAAAATTTACGCACCAAATTTTCGCCTTTGGACTCCTATTACTAGGGAGCTGTACGGAGCACACTCATGAGATATACATCGACCGACGTGGAATCGCGAGTTCTACAATCCTATAAACTAGTTTCGATTATTATCTAGTTGCACCCACTATTTATAAGAAAAATTCGAAAAACCCAGTTTTCAAAACTTCAAAATGTCAGCATCGATTTTAGGGGGATGCAGTGTATATATCGAGAAGTCATACATTAGAACCATGTTGCCCAAGGGGTATTCTTCAATTCTTTCTTTGAGCGTATGTCTGAATTTTCCGTGGTTTGACCAGAAATCAAGAAAGAACACAAAAAAACTTGTAAACTTCAACACATTTTTACCTATTTTTTAATATTACCACCAACGCAGCTTCCACGAAAATGATTTGTTATGGTCCATATTATGAGATCGTGGCTAAAACACTTCAATTAATATAAATATATTCATATTTTATAAAATATATTAACAGTTCGCGACTTATTAAATGGTAAACCTCAACTTCAACGATTGCAAAACTTTTTTGAATATTACCATATATTACACACTAATTTCAGTGCCCTTAAAAACGTTTTGTATTATTGTAAGAAAATAATATTCTTTAAGTGCATAAAACACCAAAGCTTTACTATTTTACCAGAAGTGATAGAGTCAGAGTCAACTAAATATTCAGGAAATTACTTAAAAAAAATTATCAGGAGCTGGCGATGCAATCTACGACTCCGAATCCAACTCGTAGTACTGTTTGAGACTTCGCAAAAACGTGATCGAAAAAGTATCTCTAAAACAAGCTCGGAAATATTTTAGCTAAATCCTGAAAAAATAGGTTGAGCCGAAAACTCCATCTGATACATCAACGGTTTCCAACAACCAATCACTTCTGTCGGCACAGCGGAGACAAACTTATGAAAATTCATAACTTTTGATTTCTGGACAACAAGAAAAAGTAAGAGTGGGGTTTGCCTACAGAGGCAGAGGGGCCTGTGTGAGTTGAGACTTTTATATATCGACACCTCCAAATAATAGTATGCTAAGTCTAAAAAGTGAGTTTTGCAGGATAAGCTCTCAAAGTGTGGAAATTTTTTTGAACTTCAGTACTATGCTAAGTCAATATTTGTTTATAACTTCTGTTCGGATTGTCCGATTATTACCAAAATTTGACAGAATTTAAGTTAAAGGACGTTAAATATAAAAACGTTAAATATAAAAAAATATAGTCCATTTTGGAAGTGGACCTAATTTTCGAAGTGAAAATAGTTGGTCGGCGAAAGATTTAGAGCTTTCGGACCAATCCTGAATAACCATTGACTCACCCACGAAAAATACAATATCGCTGTAAACAAGACCTCAAGTGAATCGATCCATATTCGAACCTACTCTAGGTCTCGAAAAAATCGAATTGGACTTTGCTCAAGATTATAGGGAATACATTTTGAAGTCTGGCGGGGGAAGTTTTCAAAGGAAGTTTGAACAAGATATTGCGAGATCCAAATTTTGGACAAAATCTGTTGATCTGTTCGAAAGTTATAATGGGCTCGAGCCATACAGACTGACGGACGGACGAAATGGGATAAATCGATTCCAAATTGCAACGCGGGTTACATTTTTATCATTAGCCTAACGGCTGAGGTTACAATATCACGGTGCTCTTGAACCAACGTTAAACTGGGAAGTTCTTGCGGATTCTGAAACAGCAATGTTCATAGATGAGAAAAATTCAAAAACAAATAAAATCGCTGGAGTGATTTTTAAATAAATCGCGGTCAAGTTCAAATTTTTAGGGTTTCGCGACTTTGCTTGAAAACCACAAGTCCTATCGAAATGGGGCTAAGTAAAATGTTGTAGATTTGAACATTTGTTCCTTGGATTTATCATTTTTGAGATATAGAAGTTCCGGTCACATTTCTAGGTTTTTTGTTAGGTTTTCACGATTTGCTCAAAACAGTAAGTCTTATCGAAATGGGATTACATAAAATCTTATAGCTGTGAAAATTCTCTACAAGATTGAGAACAAGAATTTTCACTGCTACAATATTTTCTTAAGTTCCATTTGGATAGGGCTTGTGGTTTTCCAGCAAAACCGTCAAAACCTGAAAACCCCTAAAAGTGCGTTTTTTATTTTTTCATCTATGAACCCAGGTGTACGCTTCATTCGTTTAATGTTGGTTCAAGAGCACCGTGATATACAATACAGATAACAGCAGATTTTAATACCATACCAAATAACCAAAGTTTGAGCATTAATTTCGTTTACGGCTGTTTTCAGCTAAAAATTTTTTACTGATAGGAAAAAATTCAGATGGGCATGCAATTTATAGCAGATATTATTACTTTATGATGCACAACAATAAATTTGTCTCCATTATTTTCTCCCACAATAAATTAATATAAAGTAGGAATACACAATTTTGATTATGGCAGTAAATCAATTTTCTAATTGGTTTTCGAGATATACTCCACGGAAAACCCTTGATATGTCGTACATATTGTCCAATAGACAATTCATTTTATGTACTTCTAATCCGCACAATAATGAATTTGTAATCCTTTTGCATACGAATTCCAAAACACAGGCATGGCATAAGGAAGGAATTCAGTTTTACTGGAAGTTTCTCTCAATGAGCGTATTCAAACAAAAACAGTTTAAATATTTCTTCTGACAACTTGTTGATAAAGTACATTTTCAGTACAGAACCTTCAGAACAATATCAGCATTCATTTGAAATTTCAAAAACAAAAAGTATTTTAGAGAAAAAACCGTAATAATTTGTTAAAGTAGCTCAAAAATTTTTGTCAGACCAAACCATTTCGGGGGGGGGCCCGGGCCCCCGTGCCCCCCCCCTGCGTACGTCCCTGCAGCACACTGATAATGTGGAAAGAATACTCTTGTGATCGTCTAGCTAACCCAAATGAGGTCAACAACTGTTCTTCGTAACATTTAGTAGAAACTTAGTTTAAATTCTTAGATGAGTCATATCGGTCCACGCCATCAGGTACCTCCCCCACAAAAGTTAAAAACATTTTCGGAAAATTTGTGTGCACGATAACTCCTAAAATAAGTAACCGATTTTTATTCTCTCAGCATTTATGCTAACGAGGCTATATACCTCATCGAAATAATGGTTTTAGACCCCAAGTATGTTTGGACAAAATGTGTTTCAGAAAATTTGGAGTCGATTCAGCAATGTCCGTCCGTCTGTCTGTCTGTCTGGCTGGTGCGCACGATAACTCTCGAACGGATGAAACGATTTGGTCCAAAATTTGGCTTTCGCAATATTTTGTCCAAACTTAGTTTAATTTCGAAGATGGGTTATATCGGTCCACTCCTTCCGATACCTCCCCCACAAAAGTTCGAAAATGTTCGGAAAATTTGTGCGCACGTTAACTCTTGAAGGAAGTAACCGATTTGGTCCATACTTTGTATATCGTGAAATTTCTACCGGACTTAGATGAGGTTCCAATATGTACTCAATCGGTCCATTCCTTCGGGTACCTCCCACACAAATTTTTGGATAAGTTCAGTTTAGGACCTGTTCACAATCGCTTTGATTTTTGTTGTAGCAACTTGCATTAACTGCCCCTCATACTTCCTGAGAAAATAGCCTGAAAGGTACAAAAAAGCCCTTTGACAGCGTGTGTAGTGGTTGGAGCGCAAGATAACTTCTCTCCAACGGATCTGCCGATTCGGTCCACAATTTGGTCTTTGTAATATTTTGTGCAAACTTAGTTTAAGTTCAAAGATAAGCCATATCGGTATACTCTTTCAGGTACCTCCCCCCACAAAAGTTCAAAAATGTTCAGAAATATTGTGCGGACTATAACTTTTGATGGGAGTGACCGATTTGGTCCATACTTTACACATCCTATTATATCTACCAGATATAGATCAGGTTCGAATATGGACTATATTTGTCCACTTCTTCGGGTACCTCTCACACAAAATGTTGGATATTTTGGATTTGTTGAAGCAACTTGCATTCGCTGCCTTAATTACGGCAGTAAAAGTTTTTTCTGGGGCAAGTCAATTTTTCTTGAGAAAACAGCCCCAAGGTGGTAAAAAACCCCTATAGCACCATATGTAGTGGCTGGAAGGCTCAAACCGAATATAACTATATTATTTTTTTCGCAGGCTAGTGTATTAAAAAAGTCCTATCTATCGATATCCCCGCAAGTTTTTGAGCTTTAATCCTATCCATACTTTTGTCGGTGCATACGGCCAAAATTGTTAAAACCCCCCTAAATACGAGTACATAAGTTTTTTTTTTCTGAAAAAAAAGTATTTCAATCCACACAGGCTGAGGGTATATTTCTGTCGGCAAAGCCTAATAAATACCTTTTTATACCCTCAGCCTTTAGGCTAAAGAGGGTATTTACACTTTGATACGACCAAAAATGTGCCTCATCGAAATAATGGTTTTAGACCCCAAGTATGTTTGTACGATATCCGTTTCAGACAATTTTGAGTAGATCTAGCAATGTCCGTCCGTCTGTCTGTCTGTCTGGCTGGCTGGTGCGCACGATAACTCTCGAACAGATCAATCGATTCGGTTCAAATTTTGGGTATCGAAATATTTTGTCCAGATTCGATTTAAGTGCGAAGATGGGCCATATAGGTCCACTCCTTCAGGTACCTCCCCCACAAGTGTTCAAAAATTGTCGCAAAACTTGTGCGCACGATAACTCGTGTAGGGAATAACCGATTTAGTCCATACTTTGCACATCGTGTAATTTCTACCAAACTTAGATGAGGTTCTAATATGGACTCAATCGGTCCACTCCTTCGGGTACCTCCCACACAAAATTTCGGAAAAGTTCAGTTTAGGACCTGGTCTCGAATCGCTTTGATTTTTGTTTACGCAAGTTGTATTTGCTGTCCTCTATACGATGCTGTAAGTTTCATTAGGGGCAAGTCTATATTTCCTGAGAAAATAGCCTGAAAATTACAAAAAACCCTATGACACCGTGTGTAGTGGTTGGAGCGCAAGATAACTCTCGAACGGACAAACCGATTCGGTTCAAATTTTGGCTTTCGTAATATTTTACCCAAACTTAATTTAAGTTCGAAGATGGGCTACTTCAGTCCACTCCTTCCGGTTCCTCCCCCACAAAAGTTCGAAAATGCTCGGAAAATTTGTGCGCATCACAGTAATCGATTTGGTCCATACTTTGCCCGTCGTGAAATGTGTACCAGACTAAAATAAGGTTTCAATATGGACTTGTACTTTGAATAGCATAAACTTTCTACCAGAGTAATATGAGGTTCCAATACGGTCTCAATAGGTCCACTTCTTCGGGTACCTCCCACACAAAATTTCAGAAAAGTTCAGTTTAGGGCCATCTCTCGAATCGCTTTGGCTTTTGTTTTAGCAACTTGTATTCACTGCCCTCCACACGACGGTACAAGTTTCATCAGGAGCAAGTCCATACTTCCTGAGAAAATTGCTTAAAAGTTGCAAAAAAACCCTATGACACCGTGTGAGGTGGTTGGAGCGCAGGATAACTCTCGAACGAATCTGCCGATTCGGTCCAAAATTTGGCGTTAGTAATATTTTGTCCAAACATAATTTAAGTTTGAAGATAAGCCATATCGGTCCACTCCTTCAGATACCTCCCCTACAAAAGTTCAAAAATGTTCGGAAAGATTGTTCATACGGTAACTGATTAAGACCTGATATCGAATCACTTTGATTTTTGTTGAAGCAACTTGCATTCGCTGCCTCAATTACGACGGTAAAAGTTGTTTCAGGAGCAAGTCCATACTTCTTAAGCAAACAGCCCGAAGAGTGTAACCCCCTATGGCACCATATGTTGTGGCTGGAGATCCACTTCCATAACGGTCAATGTCGATCCATTCCTTTTAGTATCTTCCGCAAAACTTTTGATATTTAATCCTAATCAACATTTTTGTCGGTTTATACATCCAAAATTTTTAAAACCCCCTAAATACATACGTTTTTGGGAAAAAATTGTTTCAATATACACAGGCTGAGGGTATATCTCTGTCGTCAAAGCTGACTGATACTTTTTTTACTTGTTTTCAAATGGAATTGCAAAACAATTTTGGTTTTTGCCATATACACTTTGATACTACCAAAAATGTGCCTCATCGAAATAACGGTTTTAGACCCCAAGGATTTTTGGACGAAATTCGTTTCAGTCGATTTAGCCGTGTCCGTCCGAGCGTCTCTCTGTCTGTCTGGCATGTGCGCACGATAACTCTCGAAAGGATCAATAGATTCGAACCAAATTTTTGGTATCGTAACATTTTGTCCAAACTTAGTTTAAGTTCGAAGATGGGCCGTATCGGTTCACTACCTAGGGTACCTCCCCACAAAAGTGCAAAAATTGTCAGTAAAATGCTGTGAACGTTAACTATTGAATGGAGCAAGTGATTTGGTCCAAACTTAGCACATCGTACCATTCCTTCCAGGACTCGAACAATGGACAATTTTGGTCCACTCCTTGGGGTACCTCCGACGCAAAATTCGTATAAAGTGAATTCGGATCGGGTTGAATTTTTTTCCCTTTATGGCGGTACAACTTTTTTCTTGCGCAAGTCCACATTTCTTGAGATATAAGCCTAAAAGCTCCACGAACCCTGACGGCATTACACAAAATATCAAATTCGCAAGATAATTCCCGCAGGGAGTTTGAGGCTGGTACAGACTTTGCACATCGAGTCCTTTATGAAGATGTGTAGTTACTAAATATTGTTGGTATATGTCAATGATTTGGTATAGCCTCACATTACGGTACCTACAGATTTTAAAGCAAACTCATTATACAAAATCAATATATTTTATATACCGTTCGATTTTTTTGTGATCAGTGGCTGAGGGTATATCTCCGTCAGGACAGCTGACTGATACTTTCTTACTTGTTGTAGAATATTTGGATGTTGAAAAATCTCACCTTGTAGTACTTTCAATACGGTTCATGAAATAAAGGACGAAAAGGGCGTGAAAGCATTGAGTTAGAAGAATAAAATGTTCTACAAAATGATTCGCCAATCGATTTGACTGAAGACGTGTCATCTTAAAACGAAGCTACAACAACGCCAAACAGCGATATAGAGCCATTTTCCCAAGTATTAAAGGAAAAAAATCAAAAACTTCATCGCACGATATCTCAAAAACTTGACCTGTGGCGAAAATTTCCGTTTTTTGGCTTCTTAGTATACTCACCAAAGGCTTTCATTTTAAAAGGAAATTTTCTATATTTTATAATTAAGTAGCCGGCCCGGTCCGCCTTGCTGGCCCTTGAAACAGTTTTATGTGACCTTTTCTTAAGTAAATTATATTTTTCTTGCGTCGCAAATTAGTCGGGAACTGCAAGTGACTATAAATAAAACATCTTCGGAAATGTTGGTGTCTATATGAAATTTTGGCGGTATGTTAATTGATGACTTGAGGCATGCATTTATTTCATCTGCTGGAATAGTATAACTGAAAGTGTTTTTCTGAAATCTAAATGTGAATTGTTCTTAAATCCTTCAAGGATCGTTCTAAAGCTTCTTGGGAATTTTTAAGTAGATTCGTTCCAGATGATAACTTCTATTTAATATTGCATGTGTTCAATTCAATCAAAATAATGTCCAGTGGAAACTTAAGGGTCGACTGTGTCGTCCTTGTACCTTCTTATAATGTATACCTGATAAAGCTGTAGCTATCAATATGTTGCCTTCTAATTTAAAGACTTGCTTTCCAATAAGATCAAAGCTTCGTTATGCATAACATCTGATTCTTCCATTAATTTGTACATATTTCAGAAATTGGGAGTGATCGGTTCTTAATGCTAAAATATGTAACACGGGTTGGGAAAACGGACACGTTCTTAAGTTTATATAGCCTTTTACCGCCAGTGGCCAACCCTGTACAACATGTGAAAATGAATTGGAAATAGGTTCAGAAGTTTTGGAGATATAACGTATTTAAAAAATGGGCGTGCTAAAAGTGTTTTAAAATAAGGAGGGCATGGGTTAGGTACCCTCCGTCCCCTCCGATTCAAAAAATTCAATTTAAAAAAATATAGACCATTTCACCACGGGTGTTCATGGTGGGCCATCGCTGTACATTCTCGGAAATTTAAAAGAAAATGGACTCAGTACTTTCAGAGATATAACATACTTAACAAAGTGGACATGGTCGGGTTTTTAAGCCCTAAATAAGTACCTAGGATCGGAGATTCAACCACCGTTGTCTCGCAAATTTATTTTCTAAGCCATACGTTAGTATGTTTTGTTGCAAAGACAGAGTTTTAATAAAATAGGGCAAAGGGTAGGTACCCCGCCCCCGCAGAATTTCAACAAAATATATAGCCTATTTTCACCAGGGGTCATCACTATCCATTCTCTGAAATTTTCAAGAAAATCGGTTCAGTAGTTTTGGATATATAAGATATTTAAAAAGTGGGCGTGGTCTGGTTCCAAATGAGTACATAGGGTCGGAGACACTACGACCATTGTTCCCAAATTATTTTCTCTCCGATACGTTCGTCGATTTTGTAAAAATAGAGTTTTTAAAAAATAGGGCATGGGGGAGGTACCCCGCCCCCTTCGAAATTCAACAAAATATATACCCTAATTTCACCACGGGTCCTGCCAGTAGATTCTCTGAAATTTTCAAGAAAGTCGGTTAAGCAGTTTTTGATATATAGGCTATTTAAAAAAATGGGCGTGGTCGAGTCTTTAGGCCCCAAATTATTAATTTTTTCTTTATTTTATTAAAATTATTAATTTTTTTTCTTTTAATTTTCTCTCCGATACGTTCGCTAGTTTTGCTAAAATAGCGTTTTTAAAAAATACAAAAAGTATATAGCCTATTTTCACCAGCGGTGTTCCCTGTACATTCTCTGAAATTTTCAAGAAAATCAGTTTAGCCGTTTTCGAGTCTATACGGAACATACTAACATACACACATTGTCTTTTATATATAAGATTGTTTTATTTGTTTTTCTATCTAAAAGTGTGACTCTATTTCTTTTATTTGCAATTTTGTATATATCTACCTGTCTGTTGTTGCTTCTGTGTTTGGTATTTCTATACACTTCAATAAAAAAACCACCACCATTTATAAATGTGTGTATGTGGGAGTAAGACAATGGGTCTCCCGTGAGCGTAAATGTACTCTCGATCACCACCAGTTAGAGTCTATACAGGTTGTGAGCGAGAATAAATTTACGCTCACGGGAGACCCATTGTCTAACTGCGGTGTATGTGTTTTTGTGTATTTTGGGTTTGTATTTATACTTCATCTAAAAAAATGTTTGTTTGCACCCAAACATATATTTTTTTGCACCCAAATATATATTTGTTTGCAGGACCCCAAGAACATGTGTTATGTTTGGGAATGTTTTTAAACAAATATAAGTTTGCTGCAAAATATGATTGGGACATGTGTAAGAGTACCTACTACGCAACACTTTTGAGCTTCAATCCAAATATGTATATTTCTTGCCAGCAAGTTCAAAACGGGCCACAAAATCGGAAAGCCTCCAGGATACATCATTATTGGGGATTAGGATGTTGGTTGCTTAGCCGGTATTCGGTTCAATATTATCAATAGATGAAAGTTTCAATTCACACCGTCGGTAAAGTCGACTGTTACTTGTTCTATTAAGTTCTGATTCAAAGCCTGAGTCAACACCTGCCTCCAAAGATGTGCAGAATTGTACCATCTTCTAAGTTTTTTTCAGTCTATCCCTCAGTCTATCCCGTAGAGTCGATTTCAGATTTGATGGGCCAAAAAATTTTGGGATTTCGTATGCGTATGTTTAGGCATTATAGAATATGGGTAACATAAAAAGAAGAAAACATCGTAACAAATAAAAGACAAAAATTCGACAAAAACATGATAAAACTCTGAGCTGAAATCATGGTTATGTTTAACGCTTAACATTACCACATCGCACTCACATTCACCAACACACACCAAACGAAGCACTTGCTTTGTAAACGTTTGCGGATTGCTATGTACTTCAAATAAAGTCGAGTGAATTCGTTTCAGTGTCTTCTTGTATAGAATTCTTTTGGCCTCCATGGAAGATTTTGTTAAGAGGGAAAATGGCGTTTGGCAAAGTTGTTATCGTTGTTTCTTTTTGGGAAATTCCTTGCATTTTTTCTGTTCTTTTGTTTTCGCTGTATCATTCATTGTTGTGGACTTTGTGTTGTGTGTGAATTCTTTGTTTTTTCATTGTTGCCTGACATGAACTTTGTGCGCTTAAAATTGCAATTTTTAATGCAATTCGTGAGCGTGCCAAACAATCCATCCATCCAAACGTCCATGACCAAAGAGAGGGTCATTATACTGGTTGTAACGGGGTAGGGCAATTTTGAAGGGCCTTCATTTATCGAAAATTGTTTGTCGTCCGGCCACACATAAAATATTTTTACCAGATTTTTGGTAATATTTGATAATTTATAAATCGGTGTTGGCAAAAAATAGGTAGTTTGACCAGTGAAATCGAATTATTAATCACTGTTAGACGTTCTGAGGACTGCAGCAGGGTGTCCATTTCTGACAACAGTGGTCGAACCATCTCCAAGAGGTGGCGAATATTATACATGTTAATCAGCACCACAAGATGTTGACGATGATAGAACTACAATATAGCGTATCGTAATCTTGTGTATATGCCGAAGATACGAAAGTCAAGAGTTGTAGGCGTTAATAATACACAGTATCTAGTTTGGTTCGAATATCATTGAGATGAGCTATCTAAGTGTGGTTGCATTTTATTATTCAACATCTGAAATTGCAATGGGATGTCGTATCCAAAATTTTATTAGTCCGATCCTGTTGGATTCACCTCCAAATCAAAGTACCACCACCAACAACAACAGCAATGGCCAAACAATGGTCATGGTTGTTTTTTTCCTTCTCCCCTATAGTTGTTGTTTTTGTTCATTTTTTTTAAGTTTCTTGCCCAGCATTACTTACAATTGGCCATGTTGGCTGAGAACGATGATGATGGCCGAAAAACAAAAAAAAAAAAAAACACCACAAAACAATAGGTACCATCTTCCACCATCCATTTGAATAGTTCAAATTGAATGTACTGAGGGAACCTGTACACAGAGTTGTTGTAGTTGTTACATCTGAAAGCTATTCTTGTGACGGTACTATGGCATTTGTACTCTGTTTATTGGTTAGTTGGTGATTTTTTTGTTTTGGCAAATAAGGACCACCCTGAGTGTGAAGCTTGTAGCCGTTGGTCAGAAATGTTGTTCTTTTTTTTCCCCGTCCGTCCGTCTTGTATTGAACTTGGGCCGTGTTTTATGACCACACTCAATGTTACAACAACAGCAACAGAGCTGAAATAAAGAGGTTGTTATAGTGGGAAAGAGTCTCATTTGGATTGCGTTTCTTTTTTGTGTTGCTGCCATTAAAAGGTGGTAATAAGAAGAACAAACTTTGTGGGAACTTTTCATGGGAGTCTGAAATTATTACATGGAAAATGATTGATGAACTATTTATTAAAAAAAAGAAATCGAATTGTATTGACATTTAAACACAAATATTGAAACCAATACACATTTTGAATTCTGTTAGGGAACAAATTTTTAGACGCATTACTACAGATTTTTTTAAGATTATATCTTCCTGGTCGTTAGTTCGACGCTACGTAAAATATCACTTTTCGATTACGGTTATTCCCTCACACCGACGTAGCCAGGGGGGGCCCGGGGGGCCCGGCCCCCCCCGAAGTGATTTTCGTTCCCATAGGATATTGGCTTATGTTACACATTTTTTTTTAATTTTTGAGTAAAATTTTAAACTGTTTTAAATTTTTCAAGAAATATGTAAAGTATTTGGAGGAAGTATTACAGAGAATTATTTAACTACATTGATATACTTATTTTTCAACATATTTGAAAGTATAAAAATAATGAACACTTTTTTAGAGCAATTTTCTGCATAGTTGTTGTTAAGTTTTAAGGTATTGTTTAAGCGTTTAATCGTAATTTTAGACAGACTGTAAGTGGTACTAAGTTCAGAACAAGACGTTTTTTGTATTTATTGAACGTTTGCAGCATATTACGTCCAATACTTTGGCTTATAAATAATATCTAGAAAAAACATTCGTGCGATCTTTAGTTTTTGAAACTTTTGATAAGAACAATAAATCTCTAACACGTTTTTGTAATGAACTATTTTGAACATCATAAGAATTACAAATTCTTTATTATGTTTGAAATTTGAAACAAAAAAACTATATTAACCATTTTTTATGATAAAGATTATTTGGAACTCGTCTCTATCTACAAATTAGTAAATGTCTGTTGTACAAAAAAGGATTTTTCTGTCGTACTTTATAACGACAAACGAAATAAAAAAACTGATTGGAAACAGATTCAGATTCGTCAAAATCTCTACAGGTATCAGTCGGCTTTGAGGATATGAATATACGCTGAGGCTGTGGGAACTGAAACATTAATCTATGGACAGATCGAATAGCGGCTACACAACCAAAATCCTTTAACCCAAAGCTATGTATTAGGAGATTTTCAGAATTGTGTAGACGTATGAACTCACCAAAAAAATATGGATTTTATCATTGACCACAAATGTTACAGACAAGGTAACTGAAGAAATGGACCGGACCGACATAGTTAATTTTGGAAGTATATCCTATTTTGGGAATCATTCCCTTTAAAAAAAAGGCACCCATCAGTCATTTCAGAGTGTCACAGTATAATTTTCGGGTTTTTCAAGAAAAAATATAGACTTGCCCACGAAAAACATAATACCGCTCTAAACACAAAGAATACCGAACTTAAACTGCATTAAACAACTATTCTGAAGGGAAGTGAAGTTGGGATGTATCCATTTTCGAGCTACAACTAAGTTTGGACAAAATATTACTAAAACCAAACCTTGGAACAAATTTGTTGCTCCGTTCAAGAAAAATCGCACATACCACTGTAGCTAAAATTCTTGAATTTTGGGAGGAGGGAAATACAAGAAGGAGTTGACTGAAAATCACCATCTACGAAATATTGCTATAAACAATGTTTCGCAGTGTCCGGTTCAAAAGTTGTCGTGCGCACCAGTTACTACACATGATGTCCGTAGGTGTTCCTTACATTTTTCGGGTCATTTTCTCCGGAAGTATGGGCATGTCCCTGAAAAAACTTGTATAGTAGTAATAGGGGCCCCGAGAACAACTGTTGCAAAAAGCAAACCGTTTCCAGAGAGGTCTTTTTATTTATTAATTTATTTATTTCATATTTTATTTATAACTAAATTGTTAGCATAAAGGAAGTGAAGCCATGACTACTGAGGTCTGAAGCTTACACAGGTATATTTACTAACACTGTGCAACATTTTTGAGCCAAACAACAACAACGTGCAAACAACTTCTGTCCAGAATTTTCTGAAAGTAGAGGACCAATAGGCAAAAACCATATTTGGGTTGTGTTTTCTTAGATCGTGTTCGGTTTTTATGGCCTCATCTAAACATCGTTAAATATCGAATTTTTAAAACAAATCGGGGCTGCATCTCTGAAACCAATACGAATCTTGTTTTGACATCTGCAGCAAACTTGTAGATAAGAGCAAGAAGAAAATATTTGGAGGAATAGTATATATCTGTATCTATATCTAAAAATTTTATAATTTGTGTATATTTCGCAGCGTATCTCCCAAAATGTTAAATTCTTCTTAATGTTAGCTTTTGGGAAAATATTCTCTGGAATGTAATACACAACTCTTCAGAATATTATATTGTTGTAAAATACCTCTACCGCCTTGTTTATAGCAAATTTTTCAACAACAATTTGGTAAATATTTCAATAATTCATTGAAATCCCCAACTTGAGAATAAACAGCCTGTGTGAACATTGTTTGAAATAAGTTTTGTAAAAGGTATGTTATGAAATACCCCTTAAACAACGTGAAATAACCATTTTAGGGTTTCAGAATGTTCTGATGAATTGATGGTCACATTATTTGGAAATTTTTTATAATGGTTACTTGTTTCAACAGTTTAGTTGTTACTGACCAATATTTCAGAAAATATGTAAATTTTCTATATTTTAACGAGTTTGATGCGCTAGATGCAGCTTTTCATAGTGCATCTGTTTGACACATAAGTTCTACTAGTTTAGGGCTACAATATTGCTGAAGACTGCAAAGCAATACTCTTATTAGTTTCGGAGATAAAGGTCCGATCACTGTAAAAAGCGCTTATTTTAGGTCGGTTTAGATGAGGCCATAAAATCTAAACCCGATCTAAGAACAATATGTACTTTCAGAAAATGTCCATTAGAAGTTGTTTGCATTTCCAGTGTTGCACAGTGTAATTATCCAGGTCTTAAACTGTACTTCGCTGAAAAATTTTCAAATACTCTGTGGAAGGTTATCGAAAGAGTGGATCGAATCGGTTGATCTATTAGAGTATTATCGTGTTTTCCAGGCAGACACCCAGTCGGACGAACATAACTAAGTCGAATCCAAATTTTCTGAAACAGATTTCTTCCAAACACACTTTGGCCCTAAAACCATTATTTCGATGAGGCACATTTTGACTAAAGGCTGAGAGTATAAAAAATGTATATTAGGAAAAATAGTGTTCATGAATTTTTGCTAAAATTCTGGGCGCCAGAATTTCATTTTAAAAGTATTCAAGACTGACTGACTGAGTTTTCTTCGTTCCTGATGAATTTATAATAAAATCCACGATAGGAAACAAGAATTTCTATAAGAGAAGTCCGACGATTGGACGCCAAAATAGTCTATTGACAGATGCACGATTGGCCGACAGAATATATGATTACATACCCACGATTGGGTGCTAGAATATCATCATGGATAGACTCACTATAGCTCAGCATTAGTTTTCTATCAAGAAAAGCACTATCGGCCTTCAGAAATTCTTTGTGATAAGATCTACGATTGGACATCAAAATATCTTTAGGGAATAACTTCAATGGCAGTAACAACACTTGGACACCTGAATTTCCGAATTTGAAAAACTGACCATATTCTGACTGCGCAGCGTGATAAAAGACACGTGTCTCGGCATTTTTCCTTTATTTATATAACTCCTAAATCTACCTGCAAATATAAAAATACTAGTGGATAACGCCATGATATTCGAACGTTCCCTCTGCATAAATCAATTCTCTACTAATCCCATTTTCCTTCCATAAATTAATAAAAAAAAAAATGAAATGGACAATTGAAGCCACGAAACAAAGGAAAGCTTAAGATATTTCTAAGGTTTTCCGATTGTATACTCTTTCTCTTGGTCTTACCGAAGTGATATCACTGAATTACATATTCAGTTATTTGATAAATGATACACCCAAAAGTATATTGTTTGAACAATATATGTTATATTGTCATATATGTTAAAAAAAGTTCTGAAAACAAAGGGAAATTGGCCAAGAAGTCTTACGTCATTTTAATTAAAAATGATAATGAAGATTATTTCATCAGTAATATAAGTATAAAATAAGGTTTACATCATTACTAAATAAGAAATTTTCGCCAACATGAACTTTCAAAATTTTGGTCAGGTGGGCCCCCCCCGAAATGAAATCCTGGCTACGTCCCTGTTCCCTGAGCAATACACTTGTCAGGTTTATTTACTATTTCATAAGAGTATAGCCCACATTTGTAAAAAAGCATACTATATAATTGTTCCATAAACATCCCATACGGGACAAGGGAGACTTCTCTCATATCAATGAGTGCACCCCGATTCATATTACCTCAATGATATGGGACCTACTGTTTATTGCCGAGTCCGAACGGCGTGTCTTAAGACACCACTTGTACAGAAGTTTTACATGGCTGATATACTCAGGAAATGTCGCCATCATTACCGATGGGTATTTTGCCACCGTTGAAATTGTTGATATTGCCTGGCCTGGGAATCGAAACCACGACCTTCAGCGTGCAAGGCGGGTGTGCATACAATTGCACCACGGTGGTACCCAAAAAAAGCCTACTACCATGAACTAAAAACAAAGAAAACAAGTAAAAATGTGTTAAGGCCTGCCGGGCCGAACTTTTAATATACGCCACCATAAAATATTATGAACTTAAATGAAATAAATAGGAAGTTTTCTAATCGCTGGGAATCCTAATTGCCAATAACAAATTTGGGCCGAAATTGTAGATATAAACTTCAAAATACCTTAAATCGGTCGGTGTGGCCTATGTCCACAATATTTGGTGCAGACGATTTTGGATTACTGGAAACCCAACTGTCAAATTACAGCCAATTTAGACCGAAAATATTGATAGAAACACAAAAAGCGCTGGAAAATTGTTTTGGCCACTGGGAACCCAAATTGCAGCCACTTAAAAAAGTCGATACTAACTTCAAAACACCGGAATATCGTGATTCCAAAATGTGGACCTATGTATGTACACAATTTCTAGTGGAGAATGTTTTGAATCCTAAATGCCAAATTACAGCTAATTCGGTCTGCGAATTTTGGCTAAAATCCTCACAATATTACCCAAATAGGAGGTAATGGGGATATACCAAAACTTGGACAATTATCTTGACAATTTTTGGTGGAAAAGTTTGGTGGTGCCAAATTACAGGTAGTTCAGACAATAAATGTAACTAAAACCCTCAATATGCCGAAAATCGGGATGTACCGTTATATGTGGGCTATTCCTAAACATGGGTCTATGTTGACAATTTTTTGTGGAGAAGTGTTGTGACCCCTAAGAACCTCAAATGTCAAATTACACCTAGTTCGATTAAAAATATTAGCTAAAATCATCAAAATACCGGGAGTTACCATTATGTGGTGACTGTACAAAAATATGGACCTATATTAACAATTTTTATTGGAGAGGTGTTGTGACCCCTAAGAACCTCAAATGTCAAATTACAGCTAGTTCGGATGAAAATTGCAGCTAAAATATTCAAAAGTGAAGGAGTTTTGCAACCACTTGTAATCTCAAATCCCAAATTATATGAAGTTCGATCAAAAATATAGCTAAAATTCCCAAAATATCGAAAATCTGGAGGTAGCGTTATTCGAGGGCTATAGCAAAACAAGGCAAGTTGTGGGACTACAAAGAACCACTAATGTTAAATTACAGCTAGTTCGATTACAAATTGTAGCTAAAATCCTCCAAATACCGAAAAACCGGAGGTACCGTTTTATGACTGTCTATGGAAAAAATATACACCGGTGCAATAACATAGCGTACTAACTCAATTATTGCGGACGCTAGAGTGATTACAACAGACGGACGTGGCTAGATCGACTCAGAACTTTATCCTGATCCCGGATATAAGTATATACTTCATAGGGCCCCAAATTATTATTTCAATGCGTTACACATGGAAAAACAAACATTATATACCAACCATAATATGGTGGAGGGTATAAAAACACCCGCACACGTTTTAAGAGGCTAAATCTGAAAATATACCCGTGGAATGAAATAACTTTAAGTTCAGAAGGTGCAGTTCGCGCACTGGCGAAATCAACCCGGCTAAATAACAATAATAATGCAGCAGGAGCTGATGGGTATAGACGAAATAGAACGATAATATGTATATGTGGAAGCTGTATCCAAATATGAACCGATTATCACCAAAAGCAATAGCGTTAGTTCTTTGGACAAAAATGACCATCTTCATGTTTCAGCCATATTTGGTAATAAATGAGACCTGTCCTTATTCGATTACACAACGTAATGCTACTTATCATATAAAGTAACTACAGGTTTATCTCTTTCCATTTGCATGTTACATACAAATGCATAAATACCCCACGCCACAATGTGGTATATGGTATAAAAAAAGATAAGACTGCATATTCCTATTACAAAAGCTCATCATATTTTAACCTGGGTATCGTGTGAATGACTATAGCACAAAGTCAATGCGATAACAGGATCATAATTATGGGGCTTTAGACCTGCAAATATACTATTGACCGCCACCACCATTCACTTTATGGCAAATTCTGGAAAAAGAAGTAAAAAAGTATCAGTCGGCTTTGCCGACAGAGATATACCCTCAGCCTATGTGAATTGACACTTTCATTTACGAACACATTGAATGTACACGGTGCTCTTGAAACAAATTTAAATGGAAGGTGCTTACACCTCGGAAATTTTTGCGGATTCTGAAACTACAATGTTTATAGATGAGAACAATCAAAAAACAAAAAAAAAGTCGCCGGAGCGCTTTTTAAATAAATCGCGATTTAAGTTGACATTTTTAGGGGTTGTTAAGGTTTTCGCGATTTTGCTTAGAAACCACATTTCCTATCAAAATGGGACTAAAACAAATATTGTAGATATGAAAATTCTCTACAAGATTGACCATTATGATATTCTCGTCGGTTTTACCGTTTTTGAGATATAGAAGTTCAAATTGCGACAATTCAAATTCAATTCAATTCTGTATCGCCCCCTTATAAAACATTGTCATGACTGCAAATTCCCAACTTAATCTTATATATCTAAAAAAATGTTACAACTAAGGATAAGTTACTTAAGCCAGTCTTGTAGAGAATTTTCACAGCTTTAAGATTTTCTCAGGTCACATGTCGATACGACTTACCGTATTCAAGCAAATTCGCGAAACCCTAACAAAAAAAACTAAAAATGTAAACTGAGCTTCCTTATCTCAAAAATGGTACAAGCTGGGAACAAATGATAAACGTCAATCCTCTAGAGAATTTTGACCGCTACAACATTTTCTTTAGCTCCATTTCGATTGGACTTGCGATTTTCAAGCAAAATCGTAAAAACCGAAAAAACACCTAAAAATGTGAATTTTGACCGCGATTTATTTAAAAATCCCTACAGCGATTTTTTCTTGTTTTTGGATTTTTCTCATCTATGAACACTGCTGATTCAGAATTCACAAAAACTTTCCCTGTGTAAGCGGTTTTCATCAAAAGTTAGTTAAGGCGCACCCTACATGACATTGTTTTATAAGGGGCGATACAGTCAGTGCATTGTCCCAAGTTGAACTTCTATATCTCAAAAATGGTAAGAACTAAGAAAATACCATTAAGGCCGATCTTGTAGAGAATTTTCATATCTACAATATTTGTTTTAGTCCCATTTTGATAGGAAATGTGGTTTCTAAGCAAAATCGCGAAA
This sequence comes from Musca autumnalis, assembly GCF_047663935.1. Lineage (NCBI taxonomy): Eukaryota > Metazoa > Arthropoda > Insecta > Diptera > Muscidae > Musca > Musca autumnalis. Next base: position 226,762,053 of record NW_027411755.1, read on the forward strand.
ACCTTAACAACCCCTAAAAATGTCAACTTAAATCGCGATTTATTTAAAAAGCGCTCCGGCGATTTTTTTTGTTTTTTGATTGTTCTCATCTATAAACATTGTAGTTTCAGAATCCGCAAAAATTTTCGAGGTGTAAGCACCTTCCATTTAAAATTGTTTCAAGAGCACCGTGTGTATTTAGGGTATTTTCAGAATTATGTGGCCCTTTTTAAGACATTTGAAGTTGCCGACAAAAATATGGAGTAGGATTAAAGTTCAAAAGTGTTGCGGAGGAGGTACTTAAAGGAATTTATCGACATAGTCTATTATGGAAGTGGATCTTTTTTTGAGAGTGCTATCTTTTCGATAGATATCGTACAACTTTTGGACCAGTATGTCAAGAAGCATGGACTTGTCCACGGAAAATATAATATGGCTGTGGACAAGACCACAACGGACAGCATCGGTATACATTTTCGATAGATCTTCGCACAGACCCTAAACTGCACTTAGACACAAATAATGAACTTTTGCGGGAGAGGTACCCTAAGGAGAGGACCTATATGGGTCATTTTAAAAGTTAAACTAAATTTGGACAAAATATTTGGAGATCTAGAGTTTGGACAAAATTGGACAAGATATATCGTGCATACCATTTTAGTGACCATCGTAATGGAGGCAGCAAATGCAAGTAGCTTCAACGGACATCAAAGTGATTCGAGAGCAGGTTTTAAGATGAAATTTTGTGTAGGAGGTACCCGAAGGGGTAGACAAATATAATCCATTTTTAAAGTATGGATCAAATAGGTCACTCCCTTATAGAGTTATCGTGCGGCTAAATCAACTCCAAATGGTCTGAAACGGAGTTCGTCCAAACATACTAGGGGTCTAAAACCATTATTTCGATGAGGCACATTTTGCCCGTATGAAAATGTATATATGGTAACATGGGGCGCCTTCGCCACGTTTTTGTTCAAAATGTTCTCATACCAACATTGTTAAAGTTTTTTCAAATATTATTTTTGGTACAAATATTAGCATATCTTGACTATAAGTTTTGATATATAAATAGTTATAATTTTGTTTTTAAAATATTATTTTTGAGAATTTACAAAAGGTCTAAAACGTGGCGAAGCCTCCCCACCCGTGGGGCAGCTTCGCCATCGATATTGAACATTCTCCAACGGACTCTAAAACGGTAAGTTACCATACTTCTTCCTTAAATATCAACATTATGCAAAAAAAGAACGTGTTTTCTATTGAATAATCAAAAATGATTTTAAAATTCACAAAAAGTAACCGATTCTAGCAGTTAATTGAAGTAGGTACCTTGAATTTAGGTACAAAAATCATAATATAACTAAAACAAGATACGTGTAGAATAATAGTTGATTAAAATTCCACATTATAGTGTGGGATATCTATGGTATAAAGAATTTAAGTTAAACATGACAAATTTCTAACATTAACCCACCACGTCCCTATCATGGAGTAGGCGCCCCACCCCTTTCATATTTCATAATATTAATATATTGGCATTTGCAATTGCTATTTTCATGCGAATTATTGGGATTTATATTCTTCAGTAGTTGTCTTCTAACGGTATAAAATATGTTTTTGATATCACAAAAGGTAAAGAAGATATCACAAAAAATAACTACAATAATTATTTTTCCCAATACCCTGAAAACACAAAACCGCGTGCGTCCGCTATCATACCTATGACACAACTGCCAACTTTTGGGAGATGATAGATCTTCATTAAACTCACAATTCTGCTTTTAACGGATTTTTTCTAGCACTTATATTTTGCGAGAAAATCGGCGCTGGCGTAGCCGCCCCAGTGGCGAAGGCGCCCCATGTTACCATATACACTCGTTAGCATAAATTCTGAGAGTATAATAATGTGCGCACGATAACTCTTGGAGGGAGTGACCGATTTGGCCCATACTTTACACGTGCCTATATATCTTTGTTGAAGCAACTTACATTCGCTGTCTTAATACGACGACAAAAGTTCTTTTAGGGGCAGGTCTATACTTCTTGAGAAAACAGAACAAAATGTGCAATAAACCCCTATGACTCAGTGTGTGGTGGCTGGAGCGCATGATAACTCTCAAACTGATCAACAGATTTGGTGCAAAATTTCGCCTTCGTCATATTTTGTCCAAACCAAAACATCCCCTAATATTTAAAAAAAAAAATCACTAAAATGGTACGCACGATATCTCTTTAACGGTACAACAAATTTGGTCCAAACTTTGGATCTCCCAGTATTATGTCCAAATTTAGTTTAACTTCTAAAATGGCCAATATCGGTCCTTTCCTTAGGGTACCTCCCGCTAAAAGTTCCAGATTTGTGTCTAAGTGTAGTTTAGGGCCTGTTCGAAGATCCTTTGGAAATGTATTTAGGTGCTGTTCGTTGTGGTCCTGTTTACAGCGATATTATGTTGTCCGGGGACAAATCCATGCTTCCTGGCATACTGGTCCAAAAGTTATACGATGACTAGTGGGCGCAATATCTATGAAAAAATATCGCTCCCTTAATAAAATTCATTTCCATAATAGACTATGTCGGTCCATTTATTCAAGTACCTTCTGCGTTATTTAATTATCAAATAATAAAGGTCTCGAGGCTTTAAACTCATTCTGTATTAAAAAAAAATACGTGTTCAGTATTATGCGGATTAGAAGTGCATGAAATGACATGTCTATATACGATGTATCAAGGATTTTCTGTGGAGTATTCTCGAATACCAATTAGAAAATTGTTTTACTGCCTTAATCAAAATTTTGTATTCCTATTTTAGATAAATTTGGTGCTGAATAGTAGGAGAAAATAATGGAAAAAATTTATTGTTGTGCGTCATTAGGTGCTATAAATAGCATACCCACCGGTCTTGTTTATAGCGATATTCTATTTTTCGTGGGTAAGTCCATATTTCCTGACATAATTGTCCAAAAGCTCTAACTCTTATGGCGACTGAATAAAGATTGACACGATAATTATTAAAAGGAATGACTTCCAAAAATACCACGAAACTCCCAATTTTTAGGAAAAATATTTTGTTATGTAAAAGTCTCAACTCACACAGGCTGAGGTTATATACCTGTCGCAAACTCGACTGATACTTTTTTACGTGTTTTCCAGAAAACAAAAGTTATGAATTTTTATAAGTTTGCAGCCGCTGTGCATACAGAAGTGATTAATCTATGGGTATAGTCCTTAAAAAGTTTTTAATGTCATCGAGTCCATAAACATCTACTCGTACAATTAAGATATAAATAAGCCGGAACAACTACCATTGGGGTATCAGTCGGATTTTTTTCGACTAAACCCATTTCGTCTTGAATTAGCTAAAATGTTGTTGAGCTTTTTCTGGGATATTTTTCGCACTATGTTTTTGCAAAGCAAAGTAGTATTCGGTGTTTATGAGACGTAGTTTGTTGGCTCCTGATAAAACTTGTTTCTTTTTATATCCTCAGCATTTATGCTAACGAAGGTATATACACTTTCATACGAGCAAAATGTGCCTCATCAAAATAATGGTTTTAGACCACAAGTATTTTTAACGTAATCCGTTTCATCTCATCGAAATAATGGTTTTAGACCACAAGTATTTTTAACGTAATCCGTTTCAGACAATTTGGAGTTGATTTAGCCATGTCCGTCTGTCTGTCTGGCTGGCTGGAGCGCACCATAACTCTCGAACGGATCAACCGGCTCCCGTAATAATTTGTCCAAAGTTAGTTTATGTTTGAAAATGGATTTTATGGGTCTAGTCCTTCCGGTACCTGCCCCACAAAAGTTCAAAAATGTCCGGAGAATTTGTGTGCACGATAACTCTTGAGGGGAGTAACCGATTTGAACCATATTTTGCACATCGTGATATTTCCTCTAGACTTAGATGAGGTTCCAATATGGACTTAATCGGTCCGCTCCTTCGGGTACCTCCCACACAAAATTTCGGAAAAGTTCAGTTTAGGAACTGCTCTCGAATCGCTTTGATTTTTGTTGTAGCAACTTGTATTGTATGGGATATTATCGATCATATACGAAGGGGAATAAATAGTGAAACCAAAACCGCTGAATTGCTTAGTTTTGAGATCCTCGATTACAACAAAATCTGCAATATTATCCCATTTTCCGAAATGCCATTTCTTAAATAGGATCGTTGCTTTTGAACGTAGAAGCTTGAAATTTTGCCAGAGCATGTATTTTAGCTTTATGTATCAGATTACGTCAAAAAACGAATTTCGATTTTCATGTCGGGTATTTATGGTGACGATTTGCTGCCTTCATTACGACAGTACACGTTTTTCAGGGTCTATAGACTTGCCTGAAACTGGGTTTAAAAGCCAGCATCTAAAAACATTAGCATTAGCTATACACTTCAACTGCTACACAACATTAATACACACGGCTAAATAAGCAACCGAACGTTTTTTTTTTTTGTACATTTTTGCTTATTTCGTTTTTTACGCTTAAGTTTTTTTGTCGTTAGACATAATCGACAACCACGCTACATATTTAGCTTTCGACTGACCAATCGTCTAAGCTAATTGACTATCGAGGGGTGGTTATGTGAATAGTGTTGCAAACGCAGTAATAAAAAAGGCCTAATTAAATGTCAAAATGCTTCCATCATATGTAGAACATAAAAAATACAAATTATAATTGTTTAAAAATAACAAAAACAAATATTAAACGGCCTAACTAAAAGTTCACATGTCCTTTGAACGAAAAAGTGGAATTAATTATATCATGATTTTTAGTTCATTACACTGGTAACCCTGATCTCAAAAGCAATTGTTTGCTGAAAACCTGGCTAAGCCGTTGAAACTATGTTGCTTATTCTCTTTTCTGATATGCGTTGATCATGCGTGCTGCAAAATATGAGTATGCGTGTACGATGCTGTTTTATTATAGCAACAATACCAAGTAGCATCAGCATCGCTAGCAATATTTTTATGAAATTTGTTGCTACATGTTGCCGTTGTTCAATGTTGCTAAACATATTTCAAAGAAATTTTAGCAGGCAAAGTTGCAAATTTTCGGTGTTTTTGCTAATATGGTGTTATTAATTTTAAAGATTTTTTAGTTATTGCGTCAGTTCTGTTGGAAAATTTGGTTAAAAACTTCAAAATACCGGGCGGAATTTTTGTATGTAACTATACCTAACGTCTGGTCTGATATGGTTCATTTCAAATCTAGAAATCCAAGACTAATATATTATACTCTGTTCCAAATTTCCAACTTGTGTCTAAAATATTGTGAACTTGCTCTATTCAATTTATATACTTTCTGGCAATATTGCATAAAAAAATCAACTAAAAGTCCTTTAACATAGCTTTACGTAACGCTACACAACATTTTTATACCCTCCACCATAGTATGGAGGGTATATTAAGTTTGTCATTCCATTTGTAACACATCGAACTAATCATTTGCGACCCTATAAAGTATATATATTCTTGATCAGGATAAAATTCTAAGACGATCTAGCCATGTCCGTCTGTCCGTCTGTTGTAATCACTCTAGCGTCCGTAATAATTGAGATAGAGTGCTGAAATTTTGCACCCGAGGGTCTTTTTTCCATAGGCAGGTCAAGTTCGAAGATGGGCTATATCGGTCCACTCTTTGGTATAGCCCCCATATAACGGTACCTCCGGATTTGAGGTATTTTGACGTTCTTCGCCACATTTGCAGACCGAATTAGCTATAATTTGGCACTTAGTTCCCAGTGATCAACAAACTTATATCCCAAAGGATATGGGCATAGGTCCATGTTTTGGTATAGTCCCCATATAACGGTACCTCTCGATTTTCGGTATTTTGAGAATATTAGCCACAATTTTTAACTAAACTATCTGCAATTTGACATTTGAGGTTCTCAGTAGTCATGAAACATCTCCACCTAACATAGTCAACATAGGTCCATGTTTTGGTATGGCCCCCTTATAACCGTACCTCCCGATTTTCGGTATTTTGAGCATTTTAGTTACAATTTTTAACCGAACTATCTGCAATTTGACAGTTGAGATTCTCAGTGGTCATCTCTACGAAACACCGTCAACATAGGTCCATGTTTTGGTATAGCCCCCATATATCGGTACCTCCCGATTTTCGGTATTTTGAGAATTTTAGCTACAATTTTTAACCGAACTAACTGTAATTTGCCATTTGAGGTTCTTAGTGGTCATGCAATATCTCCACCAAACATCGTCACCATAGGTCCATGTTTTGGTTTAGCCCCCATATAACGGTACCTACCGATTTTCGGTATTTTGAGAATTTTAGTCACAATTTGTAGCCAAACTATCTGCAATTTGACATTTGAGGTTCTCAGTGGCCATGAAACATCTCCACGAAACATCGCCAACATAGGTCCATGTTTTGGTATAGCCCCCATATATCGGTACCCTCCGATTTTCGGTATTTTGACAATTTTAGCTACAATTTTTAACTGAACTACCTGTAATTTGCCATTTGAGGTTCTCAATGGTCATGAAACATCTCTACGAAACATCGTCAACATAGGTCCATGTTTTGGTATAGCCCCCACCTACAATTTTTAACCGAACTACCTGTAATTTGCCATTTGAGGTTCTCAGTGGTCATGCAATATCTCCACCAAACATCGTCAACATAGGTCCATGTTTTGGTATAGCCCCCATATATCGGTACCCCCGATTTTCGGTATTTTGACAATTTTAGCTACAATTTTTAACCGAACTAGCTGTAATTTGCCATTTGAGGTCCTCAGTGGTCATGAAACATCTCCACCAATCATCGTCAACATAGGTCCATGTTTTGGTATAGCCCCCATATAACGGTACCACCCGATTTTCGGTATTTTGAGAATTTTAGCTATAATTTTTCACCGAACTACCTGTAATTTGCCATTTGAGGTTATCAGTGGTCATGCAATATCTCCACCAAACATCGTCAACATAGGTCCATGTTTTGGTATAGCCCCCATATAACGGTACGTCCCTATTTTCGATATTTTGAGAATTTTAGCTACAGTTTTTAACCGAAATAGCTGTAAATTGACATTTGAAGTTCTCAGTGGTCATAAAACATCTCCAACGAAACATCGTCAACATAGCCCCATATAAGGGTATCTCCCGATTTTCGGTATTTTAAGAATTTTAGCTGCAATTTTTAACCGAACTAGCTGTAATGATCGGTATTTTGAGAATTTTAGCTACAATTTTGTCTATTCAAAAATAATCGTCAATATAGGACCATGTTTTGGTATATCCCTCCATATAACTGTACCTTCCGATTTTCGGGAATTTTCAGTGGTCACGAAATTTCTTCACGCCACAACGCGGAAGTTCGACTCACGGCGCATCTGCCCTTCGGGGTTTTTAATATACACACACCAAGGGCTTTCATCTCCAAAAGAAATTATCTCTGCCCCAACATTTGTGTTCACAGTGTAACTTAAGCAATAGTGGGAGGCAGTAGGAGTCTATTCATTGTCGAAAAGTTGTTCCACCTAAAATTGTGAAAGGACCCTAATTATTCCATTTTAATTAATACTATTTTATGGTGGAGGGTATAAAAAGTTCGGCCCGGCCGAACTTAACGACTTTTTACTTGTTAATTTTCATAATTTTTCGTCAAGATGGCTATATATTTTATATACGGTCGCAATCGATAACACTGTGCAACACGAAAATTATTAACCATATTCTGACACCGCAGCGTGATAGAAGACCAAAAAAGAGAGGACACGTGTCTCGCCGTTTTGTCGTATCTCATCAACTATCGCGGTTTTAGGCTTCCAAAGGTTTGAGGCTTTGATGTAAAAAGGGTCATTTAGTCAGGACTATATCTTCCAAACCGTTAGGAAATTTGAATTTATCTCAGTGGCAAAGTTGTAGCTCTTGTCTTAAAGAACAAAAATTGTGAACACATATAATCCATCAAACTTCATCTGCAAGGTCAAAATCGCCATGGTCAAATTTCTTTTAAAATGTTTTCTCAAGTTTTGCTATACAGCTCTATCAAACCGATAAAATTCGAAGCAAACTACCAACTACAAAAATGTACCTCAGATCTCAATACACATCTTTCTAGAATATACGAACTCTGAAGAAACGGATCTTCATGGTCAAATTAGCAAAACAATTGCGATTTTTATCCTCTTTTCTCGGCTTCTGCTCCATAGAAACTAAACCAATATTGTAGCAAAGGCATCAATAAACAACTTTCTGGAACATGCGAAATGTCTATGAACGGTTCTTAATGGTAAAAATAGCAAAACTCTTTTGAAAATATTCAATTTTTACACTTTTTTTCTCCGATTCTGGTCTACACATACCGAATCGTCCAACAATTAAGGATACCGTCAACAACAAAAATGTACCTAAGATTTCTATAAACAACTTTTTAGAACATAAAAAATTCTAGGAATGATTCTTAGGGCTGAAATTCACGAACAGTTAAATTTTTTTAACATTCCCCCTGCTCAGGTTTGGAAATAACAAACTGTTAAAAACTCAAGGAAATTTGAAAGGTTTGTTATTTACGGACCTGAACAGGAAATAATTATCTAACATTCTTGACCTTGCAGATGAAGTTTGATGGATTATATGTGTTCACAATTTTTGTTCTTTAAGACAAGAGCTACAACTTTACCTCTGAGATAAATTCAAATTTCCTAACGGTTTGGATTATATAGTCCTGACTAAATGGCTCTTTTTACATCATAGCCTCAAACATTTGGAGGCCTATAACCGCGAAAGTTGATGAGATAGGGAAAAACGGCGAGACACGTGTCTTCTCATTTTTTGGTGTTCTATCACACTGTGGAGTCAGAATATGGTTAATAAAACATGACTCAAAAAATTACACACAGTGTAACCTACCGGGTTAACAGGTTACAATATTTGAATACACCTATCATTAAAATATGACAATTGGGATAGATCAGTACCTGACGTTTAAATATTAACACAAAAGTGGTTGCCATTAATTTAAAACTCAGAGATTCTTCTTCCATTATCAAGTTTTTCCCTTGGAATACGTCCGCATTAAGCAAAAAAAAAAAACAATCTGAAATGAAAATAAAAGTCCACAAGTTAGCATTTTTGTCCTTTTTCTAAGTATTTTAACACTTTTGGTAACACAATTGGGACAAATTTATAGCTTAGCAGATATTCTTTATTATTTGTCACTTTTTGTTGAAATGTTCCAAACCTTAATTTACAATGACAAACCTTAAGTTAAATGACAACCTAGCCCATTGACTCGTCCTCGAAACTCGCTATATTCAAATCATAAAAATAAATGGAAAACATTTTGTACAAATCACATTAGGTTTTCCGAAAACTAACAATAGCGGTATAAAGTCATATTATCGGTTTGTGCCTGCTGATTATTATTATTACGCCAAGCGACACATTGTCTGCAAAATTATAATGCAAAAATGTTTACACTTCTAGAATATTATGAATTTTTTAACCGAGTTAAATACACGAGGCGTTAACTGTCATTAACACTTCAAGAAAAATTAAAACAGCAGCATTTCATCAGCGCATTTAGTGGTCATATATCAATTACTTAATTGTTTCAACAGAATACCGACACATGTTTAAGTACCCTTCCAAAGTGGCAGTGGTAGTTAAAGAAGCAGAAGAAGAAGAAGGAGAAAATAGAAACACATTGTAATACAAATTTATACAGTAAGCCGTATAACGTTTTGCATTAAATGGCAATAGAAATGCTAAACAAATGGACATTCCAGGCACAATTGAATGGTGTTCAATGGTATTTGTAATGGAGAGGTAATGGTGTGATGATGGTGGTGGTAGCGGTACTACAACAAGTGTTTGTTGTTTTACCACAGTTGAAGTGTTTTGCCTAACAATTATGAATCACTTAGTTGTTTAATTAACGTTACGTTTGTTACACCAAAAGCGTATAATTTTCCAATTAATAAATGATAAATCATTATGGCGTAATGTGTGACTATCTGGTGTTTAGAGCTTGACTTGAACCTCAACAATTGCATGTATTGTCGGTGCAAACTTTTATTGTTATTGTTATTATTTATTGTTTGCGAAATAAATTCCAATCATTATATTTGTTTAAGAAGCAAACACATGTCCCCTTTGCCAGTCAATATAAAACAGTATATCATTAACAAGTTAGGCTAGAAATATTGAAAACACTCGGAAAATATGAAATAATTTCTATTGATACATCAAATGTTCTCATTTACCGTGCCTATTTGCTGGTTAGCTGACAAAATCTTAATTTCCAATTTCAAAAATATACTTATTATTTGAATGTAAACTCAATAATTGATGATGCTGTCAAACGTTGAATTTATATAATTAATTGAGTTGTCATATCATGCTTACGGTCATTTATTAATAAGATTTATTTGCTTTATATTAATCTCTATACAAATTAACAAAACAGTGACAGCTAAACAAACAACAGCAACAATAACAATAGTTAGTTAGTTGTTTAGATTTAAATGAAATGACGTTGAGTCTAACCTACCGCACACGATAACTGAGTAGCCGATTAACTAAATGGCACTTTGCCAGTGAATGCAAAACAATAACAATAAAAATGTATTTTAAAACAAAAGACTTAGGCAACAAACTTGCATTTGTTTTTCATTCCGTGTAGTGCATGATACTTAACGGTAATAATGAAAAAATATTTTACATTTGACACACAAACCTGAAATGCCAATGGATTTAAATCGCATAGAACACCTTGTAGCTTCAGAATGCTTTTAGAATATTGTGAAAATGTTATTTACAGTGTGACGTAGGGGATTAAAGACACCAAGGAACGGTCCTGACTGGTTTTAGCATGGCAAAGCCCAGGATTTATCTTGGTCCCTCTTTCATCTCAAGTGGACACTGACCTCCCCGTGGTGTCACCTGGGGAATTGCCTTTAACATCCGTTAAAGGTAGTGAGCTAACATGTGCCGCGCGTTCACCCATAAGAACGTTAAAAACTTGGGTTTGGGCGTCGGGTTAGTAACCATCCCTTAGAAAAAACAGCCCACTATGAAAAAAACGAAAGAAAAGGAACGGTCCTGACTGGTTTTAGCATGGCAAAGCCCAGGATTTATCTTGGTCCCTCTTTCATCTCAAGTGGACACTGACCTCCCCGTGGTGTCACCTGGGGAACTGCCTTGAACATCCGTTAAAGGTAGAGAGCTAACATGTGGCGCGCGTTCACCCATAAGAACGTTAAAACTTGGGTTTGGGCGTCGGTTTGGGCGTCCCCTAGAAAAAACAGCCTACTATGAAAAAACTAAAGAAAAGAAAAACAAACCCCTCTAAAGTTGACGAACCCCGCAAACGTTTTAAGGACCATGATCTGCGAATCTGCACCTGGAATGTTCGCACTCTTTATAGAGAAGGTGCAGTCTTCGCATTGGCAGACGTACTTGAAAATTACAAGGCCGATATTACTGCCATACAGGAAATACGATGGATTGGGAAAGGCGTCACAACAACACCTAAAGGTGACGCACTGTATTATAGTGCCATGACGTAAAGCATGAGTTTGGTTGCGGATTCGTTGTTAGTCGGAGACTAAAACATCTGGTATCCAGCTTCACCCCAGTGAATGAAAGACTTGCTGCAATTCGAATAAAAGCTGAATTTTTCAACATCAGCTTTATTTGCGCTCATGCTCCCACTGAAGAATAGGACGAACAGCTTGCAGCTCCAAAAAACATGAACATGGTAGTTAGCAGTACCAGATTTAATCATCTCGATATTCATAAGGGCACCTGGCTGTCTCCAGATCAAAGAACAAGTAATCAAACTGATCATCTTGTGATAGATGGAAGACATTCATCGAGCGTGTTGGATGTACGATCGTTCTGAGGCGCAAACATTGATTCGGACCCCTATCTTGTTGCAGCAAAGGTACGTACCCGTCTAAACGTTGCAAATAAAGCACGAACAGACACAACGCGGAAGTTGGACATCGATAGGCTGCAAACACAACATATAGCCACAGCATATTTCACTCAGCTGGCCCAAATGCTTAATCAAATCACTCCTCGTCCCGATAACATATCAGCACAATGCACAGTGTCTGATATTCCAAAAAACCTGGCCAAAAATCGAAAAAAAATTTTATCAATTTACACTAAAAAGGGTCAGATATTGTTTATAGGATCCCAGTGCGTGTTGTTATGAAAAAATATATACATTTCTTGTTTAATAAGTGGGTATAAAATCAGGTAGAATTTTATTTTTTTTTAATATTTAAGTTGTTTATCAATCTATGATAATATGCAAAATAAACAACGGTTATTAAATATTTTCTTTTTGTAATTGTAATGAAAGGTATGTGAAACGTATTTAAGATGTTCAGTGTCGCCAATGAATTGTGCGTTCTTTAATAATTGATGTCCGTACTTGTTAATTTTTTTCAAGATCAATTTTCACAATAAATTATGAAAATAGTTGTGTGTAAGATCGAGTTGGGCCGTGTAATTTATCATTTCATAAAAAAGGAAAGGTTTTTTACCAATTTCCATCGAAACATCCTGCACATATTTGCACTTTTCGTTTTTATGTGATATTTTGTCTTGCAGGTATATACAGATTTTCTTTCATTCAGAATGCCAGAATTATAGTATAGGATCACTTTCTGGCGTTTGGGCATAATGTAGAGTTTTGATATATTTTAAGACCTATAGTAAAATTTTATGGCGAACAAATTTCTAGAATATTTTGGTCTGATCCGACCACATTTTATAGGAGATTTTAAAGATTTGTGGAAAAAGGGACCAAAAGGACCTCTTTTGTGACTCGCACGAGGGTTAATTTTTTAAGACAAATATACCTTGCATTCTTGTCAGTAAAGTTGCCTAAGACATTATACACCTAAAGTGCAAGGATTCCAAGTGATCTTAACTCAAATATTTCCAAAACTGTGGAAATTGTGGAGGCTTGCACCCCTATTTTAGTTTCTTGGTTTTTTGGCAAAATTGATACCGATATTTCCTTGGTATGTAATGCAAATAGAGATTTAATTTCTTTGGTGACTTATAGTAAAATTTAGCTGAAAACATTTTTGTCTTCGACGCCATTCTTCTAAAATGATGCTTTGTATGACAATTTTGCGAAAACTTTGATGAATTACGACATTAACCCTAAAATGTTTTTCTAATTTGCATATTTCTGGAGTTAAAGTAAGATATAGAGTTTTGGTGTATTCTAGGACCTATAGTAAAAATTGATGGCGAAGAAATTTGTAGAATATTTTGATCCGATAAGATCACATTTTATAGGAGGAGGGACCAAAAAGACCCCTTAAATGACCACCTGAGGGTTAAATAATATCAAAAATGTAATCAGCGGCCCGAAAAACATAAGAACCAAAGGTTAGGTCAAAATCCATTCATTTTTAGAGTTTTTTCCAGGTTTTTCGGAAAATCGGACACTGTGCAATGGCAAGGTATTGCCCACTCCATGCAAACAGCCGCAAAATTCATACTTGGATACCAGAGACCTCCACCAAGGAATCCATGGTATGACAAGGGGTGTCGTGCTGCTACCGAAAAGAAAACTGCGGCATATAGGGCTACTCTACAATCAGTAGCAACATGTAGCGCACGGGAGAGATATCGGGAGAAAAGGAGAGAAGAGAAACGTCTTTTCCGCAAGAAAAAGAGAGAAATGGAAAAGCGGGGGTGTGGAAAAATCGAGATGTACAGGAGCCAGAATGAAGTCTGAAAGTTCTACCAAGGAGGTAAACATCAAACTGATGGTACATCCTCCTGTAGAGACCAGCAAGGTAATTTGGTTACTGATACAGGATATGGAAAGAACATTTTTCCAAATTATTGGTATCCAATAGTAGTGAAGACCACGAATATACCACACGTCCAATCCCATAAAATGGTATTGAATGTATACCGCCCAGCCAAGATGAGGTATAGACAGCAATAAATCGGCTTATAATAATAAGGCAGCATGAGTCGGTGGATTACCAGCCGAGTTATTCATAACCGGAGGCGACACGCTGATAAGATGTATGCATCAGCTAGTTGGCACCATATGACAGCAAGAACGCGTACCCGATGATTGGAACCTGTGTATGCTGTGTCCCGTCCACAAGAAAGGAGATAAGTCGGTATGCTCTAACTATAGGGACATAAGTCTTCACTCTATTGCCGACAAAATAGAGTCAGGGATATTGTGCGAACGACTAAAGCCTATGGTATACGAAATAATAGGGTCATACCAATGCGGCTTTAGACCTGCCAAATCCACACTTAACCAGATATTTACCCTGCGGCAAATCCTGGAGAAGACTCAAGAGATGAGATTGACATCTACCACCATTTTGTCTATTATAAGGCAGCTTTCGATAGCCCCCTACTCCCCAAATGTATTCCAAGCCATCCCTGAATTTTGTACCCCCGCAAAGCTTATTCGGCTTTGTAAGATGGCTTTAACTGATACTGAGTCCTCAGTTAAAAAAGGAAAGAACCTTTTCGAAAAATTCAGTACCAAAAGATGTTTCAGACAAGGAGACCGCCTTTCGTGTGACCTGTTCAACTACTTGCTGAAAAAGGTTATACGAGATGCAAATGTCAACAGAATTGGCACAATCTACAGCAACAGCCACATGTTACTTGCTTATGCTGATGACATTGACATCATGGGACGATCAGTAAAGGAAGTAACTGATACCTTTAAGAAAGTTGAAGGAGAATCAGTGGGTCTGGTGGTAAACGGCGAAAAGACAAAGTTGATGGTGTCGACACACAATGTGTCCATAGAGCTGGGACCAACAGTGGAAGTTGGTTCCCATAATTTTGAGGTAGTAAAAGACTTCGTCTACCTTAGCACCGCCATAAACACAATAACAAACATCAGTTGTGAAATAAGAAGAATTGTATTGGCCAACAGATGCTACTTTGGCTTAAGTAAGCAGTTTAAAAACAAAGCCACATCTCGTCAAACAAAAACAACGCTTTACAAAACACGATACTATCTGTTCTAATGTATGATGGTTCAGAAGCTCCGGGACTTGTGCAAGCAGATAAGGAAGGCAGTGATTGGTGTTTTTGAGAGAAAATTTCTTCGAAAGATCTACGGGCCAATCTGCGTTGACGGTGAATATCGGCGTTGTATGAACCACGAGCTGTATCTGCTATACAACGACATCAGTATGGATAAACGTATCGAGATGCAACGATTGCGTATCACAAGAATGAGCGATGATGAACCCGCTAAAACAGCGTATAAATACGTGCCACATGGCGGTACACGCAAATCTGGCAAGCCAAGGCTTCGGCGGAGCAAACATGTGAAAAAATATGGAAAGATGCGGTATTCCAAAAAGCGAAGCAACAAACAAAGAGAATTGGAGCGTACCTCTTGATTTTCGGTATTTTGAAGATTTTAGCCACATTACTTACTTACTTAGCTGGCCCACTACAGAACATTTGTTCCGTAGGCCGAACTAAGAAAAAATCTCCATTTCTCTCTACTTGTTGCTGCGCACTCTGGAATTCCGCGCCTTTTCAACTCTTCATCCACTTGTTTGCTCCATCTATTCCTTGGCCTGCCAATTCTGCGTGCACCGCCAAGCGGTCCGTTTTTATACGCCTTTTTAGCAGGTTCATCTTCGCTCATTCTTATGATATGGCCTATCCAACGCAATCGCTGAATCTCGATACGTTTAACTATATTGATGTCGTTGTATAGCAGATACAGCTCGTGGTTCATGCCACGTCGATATTCACCGTCAACGCAGATTGGTCCGTAGATCTTTCGAAGAATTTTTCTCTCAAACACACCAAGTACTGCCATGTCTGCTTGCGCAAGTATGCAGTCTTCGGAGCCATACGGCACGGGTAGTATCAGTGTTTTGTAAAGCGTTATTTTTGTTTGACGAGATGTGGCTTTGCTTTCAAACTGCTTACTTAAACCAAAGTAGCATCTGTTGGCCAATACAATTCTTCTTTTTATTTCACAACTGATGTCGTTTGTTGTGTTTACGGAGGTGTCGAGGTAGACGAAGTCTTTTACTACATCAAAATTATAGGAACCAACTTCCGCACTTGGTCCGAGCTCAATTGACGCATTGGGCGTCGACACCATTAACTTTGTCTTCACACCGTTTACCGTCAGACCCACTTTAGCAGATTCTCCTTCGACCTTCATAAAGGTATCAGTTACTTCTTTTACTGATCGTCCCATGATGCCTATGTCATCAGCATATGCAAGTAACATGTGGCTATTGGTGTAGATTGTGCCACTGTTTTGACGTTTGCCTCTCGTATAACTTTTTCTAGCAGGATGTTGAAGAGATCACACGAAAGGCTGTCTCCCTGTCTGAAAACACTTTTGGTACTAAATTCTTCGGAGAGGTTCTTTCCTATTTTGTCGACCTGCATCTCTTGGGTCTTCTCCAGGATTTGCCGCAGGGTAAATATCTGGTCAATGGTGGTCTTGCCATGTATAATGCAGCATTGGTATGGTCCAATTATCTCGTTGACCATAGGCTTTAGTCGTTCGCACAATATCCCTGACACGATCTTGTAGGCAATAGGGAGTAGACTTATGCCCCTATAGTTAGAGCATACAGGACGGTTGACTGGGCACAAGATACTCAGGTTCCAATCATCGTGTACTCGTTCTTCCTTCCAAATGGTGCTAACTAGCTGATGAATACACCTTATCAGCGTGTCGCCTTCGGTTTTGAACAGCTCGGCTGGTAAGCCATCGGCTCCTGCTGCCTTATTATTTTTCAGCCGATTTATTGCTGTCTTTACCTCATCTTGACTGGGCGGTATACATTCAATACCATCTTCTGGAATTGGATCTGTGGTATCTTCGTCGTCTTCGCTGCTATTGGATACCAACAGTTTTGAAAAATGTTCTTTCCATATCCTGAGCACACTATCTGTATCAGTTACCAAATTACCTTGCTGGTCTCTACAGGAGACTGTGCCTATACCAAAGCCATCAGTTTGATGCTTGACTCTTTGGTAGAATTTTCGGACTTCATTCTGGCTCCTGTACATCTCGATTTTTTCACACTCCCGATGTCTAACTTTCGTGTTGTGTCTGTTCGTGCTTTGTTTGCTACGTTTAACCGCTTGCGTACCTTCGCTGCAACATGGTAGTGGTACGAGTCTATGTTTGCTCCTCGGAACGAACGCACATCCAACACGCTCGATGAATGTCTTCCATCTATCACAACGACAATTTGATTTATTGTTATTTGGTCTGGAGACAGCCAAGTGCCCTTATGAATATCGAGATGCTTAAATCTGGTACTGCTAACTACCATGTTTTTTTCCGCTGCGAAGTCTATCAGCCTCATTCCATTGTCTGATGTTTCACTATGTAGACTGAATTTCCCGACTGTTTGTCCAAAGATATTCTCCTTTCCAATCTTGGCATTAAAATCGCCTAGAACAATTTTAATGTCATGGGCAGGACAACGGTCATATGTTTCTTCTAAGCGCTCGTAGAATATATCTTTGGTCTGTTCGTCCTTGTCTTCGGTTGGAGCATGGGCGCAGATAAAGCTGATGTTGAAGAATTTTGCTTTTAATCGAATTGCAGCAAGTCTTTCATTCACTGGGGTGAAGCTGGATACCAGATGTTTTAGTCTCCGACTAACTACGAATCCGCAACCAAACTCATGCTTTATGTCATGGCAGCTATAATACAGTGCGTCACCTTTAGGTGTTGTTGTGACGCCTTTCCCAATCCATCGTATTTCCTGCATGGCAGTAATGTCGGCCTTGTACTTTTCAAGTACATCTGCCAGCGCGTAAACTGCACCTTCTCTATAAAGAGTGCAAACATTCCAGGTGCAGATTCGCAGATCATGGTCCTTAAAACGTTTGCGGGGGTCGTCAACTTTAGAGGGATTTGTTTTTCTTTTCTTTTGTTTTTGATAGTAGACTGCTTTTTCTAGGGTAGGGTTACTAACCCTGCGATCAAACCCAAGTTTTTAACGTTCTTATGGGTGAACGCGCGGGTGTTAAAGGCAGCTGCCCCAGGTGACACCACGGGGAGGTCAGTGTCCACTTAAGATGAAAGAGGGACCAAGATAAATCTTGGTCTTTGCCATGTTAAACCCGGTCAGGACCATTCCTTGGAATATTTCATCCCCTACGTAGCCACATTGTATTACAGAAATATTGGAAATTTCCGTCGGTATAGATCGACGTTTTGATATAGCTCTCGAATTTCGGTATTTTGAAGGCTAGCCACATTGTTTAATCGAAATTGCTGAAATTTAGTATTGAAACTTCTTCATAACCTTAAGGAAACTAATTGTTCCATTTCTCTTCAATACAACTCGTGGTGGAGGGTATAACAAGTTCGGCCCGGTCTTTCTTACTTGTTTTGGTTTACTATCCTTACCAATATTACCAAATACCTAAAACAGTGAGTCATCGTTAGAGTTACATATAACTTGTTGTTTGTTCCTGTCCCTAGACCTTATTTATCATGTTGTAGATTATTCATTTTATTTCCTTTAAATTAATTTCAATATCGATGGGTCAGTATTTTTGTTTGTTTAATATGTTTTTTCTCCTTTCGAGTTAAAAGTATTCGTAATATGTGATTATCTCATTCATGACGCAAATGGCCTTAACAAGTGTAAGAGATTTTGGGCTTTTTTTTGTTGTTCTCTCCAAACTGTTGCACTTACCAACATCCTGTTTTGTGTTCCTCTTTTGGTTGTGGTAAATTGACTATCGCAACAGAAATTTGGGATTAATGTGTCTTTTATCGGAAAAAAAACCTAAAACAGAATAAATGCAAGATGATGACGATGATCGGCTTTTTTTATTCCGTCCAAATTACTTTGGGCCCAAAAACCGAAAATGCGTCATCAAGATATATTGCATTAGACTAAAAGCATTTGTTTGGTTTAAATATTTCTAAAACAAAATATGACTCATCATCGCAACGGAAGGAAGGGAGGGAACGGCATGGGCTAATGTAATCTTTAGATGTAACAAAGAGCTGGACATTTATTTTAAATTTGTTTTCAATACTTTACGGTGATAAAATAATACTTCAGCCTGCATAATTTTGGAACATGAAAATCTAGTTTTTGTTCTCTGGTAGCATGGCGCTAAAAGCCATGACCAGTTTGTCCAACAATTAAAATGAAATTATTTTCATTTTAACTTTGGGGAAAAGTAAAATTCAATTCCAAATGTAAAATATGTTTTTTCTGTTTGCCTTTTTAACAACGATCTCAAACTGGTTTTGTCCAAACCAAATCCACTAGTGCAAATATTCTTGGAAAATTCCTATGGAATTCTTGTCACAATTCATAATGCAATTCAAACGACCTTCACTTTTTTCATTCCCACTTTTTTTGTGTGAGTGTGTGTGTATGTTTTTTTCTCCCCAAGAATGTTGTTGGCCGGCAGATGCCTGCCGTGATTTTGAATATGGTCTAGTAGAAACATGTTGTTGTATGTTCGATTGTAGCTGCTATAAATAACATCAAATACTGGTTTTAATGTCATATGTAATACTATGTGCGTTTTTTCATATTTTCGCTTGTCTCCATGAGCCGCAGCACTCACTTTTTGTTTGCATTTGATGGGGCTGCTGCTGCTGCCACCATTGCTGATGATGACTTTTCTAGTCGATCAGACACACTTATATATGGCTGGTTGCCTACTGTCAATGATAAAGAAAACCAATCTTTCAGCAAGAAGAAGCAGCAGATTCTTTTACATTCTCTCATTGCAAGATGGTTATAAAAATCACCACGTGTGCACAAAGTAAGTGGTGTGTGTGGCAATTAAAATTCTTCCCAGTTTCAGAGCACCCCAGTTCCTCCTTCGACGGCTGCTCCTCCTCTTCCTTGTCCACGACATTTGTTGAACACATTCCATTGGCGTTCATTAACATTTGATATCATCAATAATCACCACATTGTGGTTGCCAACGTCTTTGTCATTATGACCAACATCATCTTCATTATTACCAACCAATGCCACATGCAAATCCAATAACATACAATTGAAAATCTCTTTAGTCCACACCACACAAGTTCAACTGTCTGTTGTCTCGTTTCGCATAGGAATTTAGAGCAACTAGAGGAATTTCCACAAAACAAGACACAAGGCTCAGTGATGTCTCCCCCCACACCCCACCCTCCTTAATAACAACACCACTCTCAGACATCGTCACTTAGAAAAAAGAGAGATGGTGTTAGATACGCTTAAATGCAAATAATCACATTGATGTGGCGACTGGATGAGGAGGAGGAATTCATGCAATAGCTTTCCGATGTGAAATGCCTTGAATACCTGTGGTTTGTGGAATTCGCCTTCTAATCACTTTTCCCCACATGTTTTCTGTTGTCGTCTTCATTTAATGACACGTTCTTCGGTTTCTCTTGCCTCTTGGCTCATCTTCTCATTTTCCCTGTTTATGGATAAATAATTGTTCAAGGCCTATTAAAATTTATTTAATTACTTTAGTTGGAATATATTATGATGGGAAAAATGGTGACAGTTCTAAAGTTTTTGTTAGATATTTGATAAGATAATGGTTATATGAAACTTTCTGTCCTGCAGTTTTATAGCAACTTTTCATAGCGTTAAGCATTTGTTATAGTTGTTTTAATGGCTTAATTGGCGCCACAAAAGAATTTGTGTTTTCCTTAGTTCTTAAATTATGTAATGTTTATCGTATTTGAATTGTAATATGAGTTGCGGACTTATTTGAAATAATTCAAATTTTAAGTTCAAATTCAAATGACGAATCATGTTTGTGTCTTAAGTCTTTTGATTCGTTCTTAGGTTTGCAAGATTCCTTAAGCTATTTAGAAATTATATAACAGGCTAAAATTTTATGGGGTAGATATTCGAAACACAGGGCATTGTTTGTCAACCGACAGATCCAATCAACACATTATAAAACAAGTAAGAAATTCGTTAAGTTCGGCCGGGCCGAACCTTCAACAGGATGAGAAATCGAAAAATCTTAAGGACCATTTTACTCAATTTTTCCTATATTTTCAGACGTATATAGTCCGTTTCATGTGTAATTTACGCTGTCGGACGGTGTAATACTACATTTAAAAGAGCTCAAAAGGGACATGATCTTTGTTCTTTCCAAAACATGGACCAATATTCACAATTTTCCGAATTTAGCTTGTGTATCTTTTGCAACACACAATATTAAATTACAGCAATCTCGGTTCGAATATTTGACAAAAAACACTCGAAATACATACAAAAGGGTAATACCGGCTTGACTTAAACTTGGATATACATACATATATCGATAGTTTTTTTCCGAGTAAATTTTCTATCTTCTGAGAACACAAAATTCCCAAAAAAATTTTCGTAAAACTATGTGACTTAAATCTTGAAAAAGTGGGCTACATTTATTGTACCTGTACAAATGTGTGTACCTTTAGCGATGACTAAATACCAAATTTCATTTATTCCTGTTGAATAATATGGCTAAAGCTTTCAAAACACGGAAAATCAAAGGGTTCCGGTATATGGGACATGGGCCTATGTCCACTAATTTTCTGGTGGAAAGTTTTATGCCCCAAACGAAAACTAAATATCAAATTTAAACCACTTCGGTGGGATATTGGAGCCAAAATTTTCAAGGTAATGAAAGTTTTGGTGGGGCAGTTCTACGGGGGGTATATGAAGATGTTGAGCAAGAAGTGGAAAATTGTATACCCCGTTTTGTTGGGATATTGAGGTCACAATCTTTAAAATACATACCGAAAATCGGGAGGTACCGTTATGTGGGGGCTATATGGCGATGAGGACCAAGTAAGGTGGAAAGTACAGCGAAGACTAAATATCAAATTTCATCTATTTTGGTGTAATATTGAGGCCACAGCCTTCAAAATACCGAAAATCTTAAGGTACTGTTCTATACGGGCTATGAGAAAACTTGTATTTTAAATACTTAATTTTTGCCATTTCGGTGGGATATTGAGGCTAAACCCTTCAAAATAGCGAAAGTCGGAAGGTACCGTACTATGGCGGCTATATGAAGGCCTATACCTGGACCTATACCTCCAATTTTCAGGTGGAAAGTTGTATACCACCAGCGAAGACTAAACACTTAATTTAAGCCATTTAGGTGAGATATTGAGGCTAAAACCTTCAAAATACCGAAAATCATTATGTAAAAACGTGGACGGATATAGCCCATTCACAATACCAAACATCCTAGGAGTAATAGAAGCTTTTATATCGAATTAAAAAGCTCTATCTTTAAAATTGCGATCTGTATCTTAAGTTCAACAGACGGATGGACGGACATGGCTATAGAGACTTCGAATTTTACCGTAATCAAGAATATATGTACTTTATAGGGTTTCCGACGTATATTTCGATGCGCTACAAACGGAGTAACAGATTTAAGTATACCTTTCATATTATGGTGGAGGGTATAAATACCGTCCTCATTTCTCCAATACAATTTCTATTGTCATGTCGATTATGCGATTTTAGCACACCCAATAGTAAATCACGACCGATAGTCGACTACGATCAATGGTCGACTACGACTAATAATAGATAACCCGTTTTTCGCACAGTCAATAGTCGACTGCGACTTTTATACATTTTATGACCAATAATCGATTAACCGAAATCGAATTTACTTATCCTTATCTTCTACCTCCATGGATTTTTCTTGTCAATTGTTCGAAACCCCAAATTTTGCAAAATCCATTGAGGTAGTTTTTCATTCTTCGTGGAAACTGTAATTAAGGGCTAATTGAAAACAAACGTAGAGGAAATTATCCCTCAATAATTGTGTCTTTAATTCGTACACACATTACTTAAGCACCTCTGCTTGTGCAAAGAACATTTTTCACATACAAATAGATTTGCATTATTCTTATCTCTCCCATTAAATTCTCAAGGGCCACAAACACAAAAAATTGCAAAAAAAAAAATTAAACAATCCGAGACGAGTCCTTAAGCGGCACTCTTTCTTTGGTGTGGGAGGCACCCGAAGATGTGTTCCAATGTATTCTATATTCAGACGTAATACAAGTCTCTAAAAAATAATACGATGTACAAAAGTGAGATAAAACAGGTTTCTCCCTTAGAGGGTTATCTTGGCGTCGTTTCAGGAAGTATGGACTTGCTCAAACAAAAAAATGTAACCACCGTAAAAGGGGCCGCAAGGCAAACATATTTCAAACAATTTATGTAGCCCATATTCGAACCTGATATATGCATGGAAGTAATATTTCCACATCCCTAGTTTGAAACAATTCGGTTAGTCCCTTCTGGAATTATCGTGCGAATAATCTTAGCGAAAAAATTTTGAACTTTTTCGATCAATAAAAAAGATCATGTTTATTTTCGTAAATTGCCGAAATATGTCTAGTAGAAATAAAATATAAACCACAAATTGAATTTGGAAAATTTGCTCATTATCCAAAATTGTTGGCATCTATCTTGATCAGAATTCGTACATAATATAAAAATTTGTCAGTATTAAACTATAACTGCGAACTCTAGCGTGGTTATGGTTACTATACACCACAGCTGTTCTTTTTTGCAAAGACGTGCGCACGATAACTCTTGAAGGGAGTAACAGATTTGGTCCATACTTTGCACATCGTGAAATTTCTACCAGTCTTAGATGAGGTTCCAATATGGACTCAATCGGTTCACTCCTTCGTGTACATCCTACACAACAGTCCGGAAAAGTTCAGTTTAGGACCGACTCTCAAATCGTTTCGATTTTTGTTGCAACATCTCGTATTCACTGCCCTCCATACGACGGTGCAAGTTTCATCAGGGGCAAGTCGATACTTCATGAGAAAATATCCTTAAAAGTGCAACAAAAGCCCTATGACACCGAGTGTAGTGGTTGGAGCGCAAGATAACTATCCAACGAAACTACCGATTCGGTCCAAAATTTGGCCTTCGTAATATTTTGTCTGAACTTAGTTTATGTTCGAAGATAAGCCTTATGAGTCCACTCCTTCAGGCACCTCCCCACAAAAGTTCAACAAAGTTGGGGAAAAATTATGCGCATAATAACTCTTGAAACTTCTTGAGAAAACAGCCCGAAAGGTGTTAAAAACACCTTTGGCACCATATCGTCCGTGTCATGCTTAAGTGTTGCGTACGCCATTTTCCCGTTTTGATATAAATTGATTCGATAACAAGCTTTTAACGTTTTTACTTTCCAGAATTTTTGAACATTTTTGGAAGTTACTATAAGCAGATATTTAACTGAAAACAAGATATAGGGGCACACGACATAACCGTATTATTACATATATATCATTTTATATTATGTATAACATATGAAATAATGTTAATAAATAATAAAAATTAAAAGTGGTTTGTGCGGGACCTTTTTCAATATTTATGTGAAATAAAAGTTATGTTAGTCATTATTAGGCAAAAGGTCATTCATTCGTGCCACAGGAAATAATTTTTTGTGATTTTTTTTCATAGTATTTTTTCAACTTTTTTTTTAAAGTGGTTTGTGCGGATCCTTTAAAATTGAATAAAATTTAATGAATGTTATTTTAGGCATTAGTATACAATAGTTCATTCATTCTCACTACAGGAAATCATTTTTGGGAAAAAACGTCAACAAGTCATAACTCTAATATCCACATTTATGACACAAATGCATAATACTGTAAATCACATGGAACAAAGCGACAAGTAAATGTTCTCATCCTTGTCTGAATAAATTCATACCTTTTAAATCGAAAATTAAAGTTCTGATTTTTGAAATATATATATTTAAATTCGTATGTTATTAAAATATTAATTTCGTAACTTAAAAGAACTTAAGTTTTCGGGTCGAAAGGTGGATATCTCGGAAACTAGAGGAAAATCCGACCAAAAGTTCAGAAATAGCATACACGAAAACCCTGGAAACCACCTATATCTCAAAAAGTCAAAAATGTCGTATAAAACATTTAAGCATGAACCCGACGATATGTAGTGGCTGGAGAGCACGAGAATTGGGCCTTCGTCATCCGCAACGCTTTTGAACTTCAATAATAATTCACATTTTATGCATATTCAAATGTCCAAAAAGGCCAATAAAGTTCTGAAAAGGCCCTACATACATTCGTGGGGAGTGTATTATAAGTTGGTTTTGGCCAAAAAGTTTCTAACGGATCGAAATAATGGTCGTCTCGACGAGCTGAGTCGATCTGGCTATGTGTGTCCGTTCGTCCGTCTGTCCATCTAAACCTTGTAGTCACGATACAGGTCACAATTTTGATCGGATCGTCACCAAATTTTGGGTGTTGATAAGGGTCTCGGAGGGGAAGAAGCCTATTGATTTTGGGGATGGTCGAATAATTCAGGGGTCGTCGGCAAAAAACTTATTTGAAGAAAATGTCAACGTTTTATTTCAAAGCAAATATCTCCGCTTCTATAAGGGGTATATCAAAAGAAAGGAAAGTAGAAAACATCACCTTTACAACGATATAAAGTAGGTTGTCGTAGGTGGTCAAACAACAGAGTTATCTCAATAGTCGGTAAAGCATCCCGTTATCCG
This sequence comes from Musca autumnalis, assembly GCF_047663935.1. NCBI lineage: Eukaryota > Metazoa > Arthropoda > Insecta > Diptera > Muscidae > Musca > Musca autumnalis. The sequence continues at coordinate 226,787,572 of NW_027411755.1, forward strand.
ATTTTTTTGTAATCACAGTACAGTACAGTTGATGCGGGTCCCACAGAGGAAGAAGCCTATTAAGTTAATATTCAGAAGTCGGAAAAAACAAAAAGCTTAGGAGAAAAATCTACGTTTTTTCTTATGTGAATATCTCCACTTCTGGTAGGAGTATTTCAAAAGGAAATCCCGTCAATGGAAGAAGAAAAGATCTCCTTTATATTGATGCAAAGTATGTTGGCGTATGTGTTCAAACAGCCGAGATATCGCAAAAGTCAGTAGGTTGGAACTGACTTTTGCGGAATTTCGGATCGGATAGTCACGAAATTTTGGGGGTTGATGGGGGCCCCCGGAGGACCCTATTGATTTTGGTGATAATCGGATAATATTTAGGGGTCGGAATGGGGAAAACTCATGTGGAGACAAATTCAGAGTGTTATTCTTTACGGATATTCCAACGGCAAAGCCTGTCAATGGAAGAAGAAAATATTACCTTTACATTGGTGTAAAGTGGGTTGGCGAAGGTGGTCAACAAAGAAAGATACCACAATAGTCGGTAATGCATCCAATTCTTCCATTTTTTGCAATCACGCCACACGTCGCAATTTTGATCGGATGGTCACGAAATTTTGGTTGCTTATGAGGGTTCCATAGAGAAAGAGGCATATTATGTGGTGGTAGTCGGATTATATTCCCTAAAAGAAACGTTTAGCAATGAAAAGCTTATGAACAGGGGTAGTGGTGTAGGGTAGGGTTGCACAATTATTTTTTTATACCCCACACCACACTGTGGTAAGGGGTATTATGTCTTTGTGCATTTGTATGTAACATACAAAAGGAAACGATATGGACCCATAGTTCCTTTTGGGGATATATGGTAACATGGGGCGCCTTCGCCACGTTTTTGTTCAAAATGCTCTCATACGGACACCGTTAAAGTTTTTTCAAATATTATTTTTGGTACAAATATTAGCATATCTTGACTATAAGTTTTGATATGTAAATGATTATAATTATGTTTTTAAAATATTATTTTTGAGAATTTACAAAATGTCTAAAAAGTGGCGAAGCCTCCCCAACCATGGGGCAGCTTCGCCATCGATATTGAACATTCTTCCTTAATTATCAACATTATGCAAAAAAGGAACATGTTTTCTATTGAACAATCAAAAATGAATTTAAAATTCACAAAAAGTAACCTATTCTAGCGGTTAATTGAAGTAGGTACCTTGACTTTAGGTACAAAAATCATAAAATAACTAAAACAAGATACGTTTAGGATAATATTTGATTTTAACTTCACATTATAGTCTGGTATATTTATTGTATAAAGAATTTAAGTTAAACATGACAAATTTTTAACATTAACCCACCACGCTCTTATCATGGCGTAGGCGCCCCAACCCTTACATATTTCATAATATTAATATATCGACATTTGCTATTGCTTTTTTCAAGCGAATTATTGGGATATATATTCTTCAGTAGTTGTCTTCTAACGGTACAAAATATGTTTTTAATATCGCAAAATGCAAAGAAGATATCGCAAAACATACCTACCATAATTATTTTTCCCAATACCCTGAAAACACAAAACCGCGTGAGCCCGCTATCATACCTATGACACAAGTGCCAACTTTTGGGAGATGATAGATCTTCATTAAACTCACAATTTTGCTTTTAACGGATTTTTTCTAGCACTTGTATTTTGTGAGAAAATCGGCGCTGGCGTAGCAGCCCCAGTGGCGAAGGCGCCCCATGTTACCATATATTGTGGATGTGTGGTGCCAAAATTGAGCCCTTAGGGACACCACAACTTACTTCACCTAAAGCCGACTCTGAACCAGACAGATAAACAAAAAATTTTCTATTTTTGAAAAAACTTTGACAAAGCATTATAATATTTGGTTTAAGTCCAATGTTAATCATCTTTTAAATTGATTAGCTTTGTCAAAAGCTTTTTCGACATCCGATTCTACCGCTACCCTAAAACGTTTTTGCCTTAAGTTACATAAAAAATCATCTTCAAATTTAAGAAGAGCATGTTCCGTTGAAAGTCATGACTTAAACCCAAACTGACAGGGAGAAATACAGGAAGTAGGAACACCAATATTCATTTTAGATTTAATTACCTTCTCGAATAATTTTCCTAGATTCGATAATAACGAAATTGGCCTAAAATTATTTACGTCAGTTGCATTTCTCGTTTTAGGTATTGGAACAAATTTTGCAACCTTCCAACTATCAGGAAAGTATCTGATATTAAGGCAATTGTTAAATATTATTGTTAATAACTGAAGAGCAGCCACTGGAAGTTTTTAATCAAATAATTAGAGATGTTGTCCGGACGAGAATATTTTTTGCCGTTACGAGTTTTAACAATTTTAACAAGATCATTAGTAGTTCTTGTCTACTAAGGTGAATTATTTTCATTTAACGCAGAATTCTTGTCGCTGAAAGTGGTAATGGGCGTTGAATTATCTTCAAAAAGAGTCTGAATTGAAGCTTCTATCTCCGGCATTGTACTAAGAGAAGGTAAATATTACCAAAATGTTGCTTTAATAAACCAATTTTTCGCATTCATCGGATATAACTGACCCATTCACAGAAATTTCTTTACATGTGGACAATTTATTTTTGCCTAAGATATTATTAGTTTGTTTGTACGCTCTAGGACCCGGTCGTATGTCCTGCACTTTGTTATCAAATGTGTTAAATGGCGACACGCTCTTTTATTAAAATCTTTAACAACTCTATTTGTTTTGCCAAGATAGCATATTCTGGACGCGATCTGTCAGAACTTACTCCAAATAATCGCTTGAGTTACTTTTGCCATGCATATTTAACTCTATACAATTTTTTAAGTTCGTCTGACAAAACAAAGTGTCTATTTTTAACTTCAATCTTTTCGGAATGAATAGACGACAGAAAACTTACTGAACTGCTAAGCTCTTGAATAAAGTAATATATTTCGTTTTTACTTAAATTTCGATTCCTTGAAGGAGAGAAATTGAGCAAATCACAACTAACATCATTGCGGAAATGATTCCAGTTGGTTTTTTCGTACGACACAAATGAATGTTGTGACTTTAAAATTATATTAAAGTTAGTATTAGAGATTGACATCTTTATAGGGTAGTGGCCTGAAAAAGAAGCCGTTGTAGAAACTTGAAAGTTAGGAGAAGAAATATCTAAAAGATTGCATGATATTAAGAAGTGATCAAGAAAAGATGATTCATTAGGATAGGATGGAACTCTATTACAGATTCTCCTAAATGACAATGAGTTTAATTGCAACCAATTGTGAAGATTGGCGCCATTGAAGTTACAAGAATTGTCCCCCAAGAAATGTGCTTGAAATTTAAATCACCACCAATGAAAGAACCGTCGAAACTTCTAGAAAATTGTTCAATTTTGGACAAGCTTTGTCTTAAATCTTCATTATTGCAATTAGTTGGGATATATAGAACCAAATACAATTTTTTACCAATTGTCCAACAAAACATTTATTTGTATAAAAACTTTGGGGAATCCTACACCTGAAACATTTAAGTTCGAAAAATTGTAAGATGATCGTAAAACGATCGCAACCCCCAACTCACTATCATCTCTAACAATATTAAAATCTTCTAAAGACACCCTCTGACCCATTCTTCTTAGCCTTGTTTCTTGGATAAAGGCTACATCAATTTCACCATGTTTTAAGGTGTTTAAAAGGTCTATACGCCGACTAACATAGACTAAAGACCTAACATTAAAGGTGGGAAGATTAAATAATCTACGCACCATAATGATGAACAACTTCTTGCAACACACTGAGACACTCACTTTTAGCTTGTTCTTTGGCCAAACATTTAAAATGTTTGATAAAACGTTCGACTTTGCTCTCAATTGTTTCCTGACCACACAACACCCATGCGAGAGACACAAATTCTTGAATCAGCGGAGGCTTCTCAGAATCTTTACTTAATTTAGGTTGTGAATACAAAACATTTGTAAATGAACTATCCTGGAGCACAAAATTGGAAGGAATGACACTCATAAAATTAGCAGATTCTATATCTTTGATTTTCTTCTCTGCGTTTCGTTTCATTTCTGTAATATCTTTATAATGTTTAAAGGTGAACCACCTCTCCAATTAGCTGTAGGCCCATTTCTTGTATTTCTTTTTGTTTTTTATTGGGACTTTCCCAAATTACTGATTGGTAATCGATAGTTCTAATACTGCGAACTTCAATGATGCAAGTGAAAAGGAAAGCCGAAGATTCGAACCCAAAAAACCATCACTATGTGACATGTTTCGCCTTTGATAGAGGCTCTTTAGACATATCGGCTGTGGAGCGGCTTCGCTGTCATCTAACGATTTTAGTTGTAACAACTTGTTTTCACTGCCCTCCATACGACCGTACAAGTTTCATCAGGAGTGGAATTACTCCTGAGAAAATATAATAAAAAGTGCACAAAAATGACACCGAGTGTAGTGGTTGGAGCGCAACGAATCTACCGATTCGGTCCAACATTTGGCCTGCGTAATATTTTGTCCGAACTTAGTATAAGTTCGAAGATGAGCCATATCAGTCCACTCCTTCAGGTACCTCCCCCACAAAAGTTCAAAAATGTTCGAAATTATGCGCAAGCTAACTCTTGAAGAGAATGACCGATTTGATCCATATCCTAATATATCCACCAGATATATTTCAGGTTCGAATATGGATTATATCTGTCCACTCCCAATATTTCGGATAAATTCACTTTAAGACCTGCCATCGAATCACTTTGATTTCTGTTGAAGCATCTTGCATTCGCTGCCTAAATTACGACGGTAAAAGTTTTTTCAGGGGCAAGTCCATATTTCTTGAGAAAACACCCCGAAATGTGTTGAAACTCCCTATATCACCATATATAGTGGCTAACTCTCGAACTGATCAACCGATTTGGTCCAAATTTTGGCCGTCGTCATGAATGAGTGAAATGACTAGTGGGCGCGATATCTACGAATAGATATGACTCCCAAAACAAGATCCATTTCCATAATGGACTATGTCGGTCGATTTCTTCAAGTACCTCCTCCGCAATGCTTTGGAACTTCAATCATAACTCACATTTTTGTCGGCATGTTCAAATGTCCAAAAGGGCCACAAAATTCTGAAAATACCTTAAATTCACTCGATCTGTGCGTAGATGAAAGTTTCAATTCACATAGGCTGAGGGTATATCTCTGTCCGCAAAGCCGTCTGATAGCTTTTTACTTGTTTCTTTTTTGATTTTTCTCATCAGAATCCGCAAAAACTTCCCGTTCATTTAAAGTTAGTTCAGGCGCACCGTGCATGACCACAAATAAAAGTGACGATGAAGAATTTAGTTTTTAAACGAAGTGTCGATGGGCTTTCATCCATCGCAGTGAATCTGAAGACGGCAAAAAACTAAGAAATCTATTCAAGAACATTTTGAAAAATGCAAATTTTTATGCGAAACCAATAAAAGTCACGAAATTATGTCCGTTTATATCGAAACAGTTTACAATTTATGGCAAAATTAAAAGTTTTGGACAGTTTTGAGCCACGGACGGGAAATGAATGCATGTTTATTATTAAATATCCTAGATAAAAGCTGTGACATTTCCTCAATATTCTTTGTAGAATCTACATTTGCTGCTCAAAAATATGCTCAACCATTACCTACGTTTTTGTCTGTTAGTGTTGCTCATAAATTATACATAATTATATTTTTCAGCTATTACCGAGTTTGTTTGTTAAGTCTTTCGTTTTTTCAATTCCTTCCAATATACTGACATATGCTCACAACTGGGCTTTCATCCATCGCAGTTAATCAGAAGACGTCAAAAAAACTAAGAATTCTATTGAAGAACTTTTTTTGAAAAATTCAAATTTTTGTGTTAATCTAATAAAAGTCACGAAGTTTTATCAGTTTATATCGAAACAGTTAACAACATATGGGAAAATTAAAAGTTTTGGATAGTTTTGAGTCACGAACGGGAAATGAATACATGTTTATTATTGAATATCCTAGTTAAAGGCTGTGACATTTCCTAAATATTTTTTTAAGAATCTACATTTACCGCTTAAATATACATATATGCTCAACAATTATCTACTCTTATGGCTCTTAAATTGCTCATAAATTTTAATAAATTACATTTTTCGCCTATTGCCGCGTTTGTTTCTTAAGTCTTTCGTTTTTTCAATTCCTTCCAATATCCTGGCATATGCTCACATCGCTTAAGTGGCAAAGCAATTAACATTTTTCGAAATAAAAAACTTCCTTATTGGTTTGACTTATCATAATCGTCATATTCACTCTCCCTCAACCTTTTATCTTGATATTAATGCGGAATCGTTACATTGACCCTTCTCAGCATACAGCCGGTATGTCTATGCATTTTCTTAGATTTTTCCTTAGTGGTAAGTGAACAAATTATTATCGATTTTCAAAGTGCCCTGTTGCTTTAGTATCCAGAGCTAGAAATCGGTGAAATTATGAAGGTTTTTCCCAACCCAACCAACCACATTCCAAATAACATTTGACAACAGTTGTGACTTTTATTCCATTTGGGTTTGGGAAATAAGAGTCGTGGGATCAGGTATACTGTTTTAAGGCATGATCATGTTGGCTTGAGATCAAAGTGACTTTTTGGAAAAATATATCTCTGTGCTCAAGGATGGTTATTATAATGCTCATAATTTTGTTGTTGTTGTTGGCATTGTTGCTGGACTGTGTGTTGTCTGTAAACCATCATAACAAACATTAATTTATGTTGTTGTAATGACAGTGATGCTGCCGTACTGTGCCGTTGTTGTTGTTTTTGTTGTTTTCCACGATTTCTTCCTGCTGTGTTACTTTTTTGCTTATCTATGTTCCAAAATCTTGAGAATTTTTGTGAGGAACAGCTCACATGCCCCCGCACAGTCAGCCATCCAACCATTTAGCCAGTCAGTCACACGCACCACAGATATGAATTTACCTTCATCTCGGCTCATTCTAAAATGATTTACATTATAAGACCTATAATTACAACATTCTATGATCCATATCAGTTTTAGGCCAGATAGAATCTCATCCCAAAGAAAAAGATGAAGATGACCACGAACAAACGGTAATCATCAATGAATGAATGAATTTGGAATTTTTTTAGTGTGGGTCTCCTAAAGTGACAATAATTTGTTGTTTTTTCTCCACTATGACTGCTTAGGTTTGTGTCCCTTTTTGTTGTAGATGGAAGGTCAATAGAAGTGTAGATTAGATAATCGAACAAATGTTTCGTAAGATTCTTATCAAGATTACGTATCATTGTGTGACCTTTTTTGTGTAGTAATTTGTAATTTGTCGTAACAGAGAAAATTGCATTTTTAATGATTTTCCTAGGAAATAACAGCGGTGTTGCAAAGTGTTGCCTAATTTCTTGTAAAACACACCCAGCTACATAATTTTCCTATCGGCTTTCTTTTTAGTTGTTCTTTGAGATCTTTACAAGTGTTCGTTTTCGTTGCTCGTATCTTTTTCGCTTTCTCGCTCGAGAAATTCTTCTTTGAAGTTTAATCTTATCGATCGTAGAGCTAGCCTAATGCCTTTTTGACACTGTGAAGATGTAATGTCGATATTGTGGGTTCTTAAGGAAATGTACAGGTATGCATATAATACATATGTATGTAATAATAATACATATAATAGATATTTTGAAAATTCTGGGAATACTTCTTGCATCATTTTGAAAAATTTTGCTAGGTGACGTAGGGGATTAGATATCCCAAGGAACGGTCCTGGCCGGCTTTAACATGGCAAAGTCCAGGATTTATCTTGGTCCGTATCTCATCCCAAGTGGACACTGACCTCCCCATGGTGTGACCTGGGGAGCTACCTTTAACACCAGTTAATGGTAGTGAGCTAACATGTGCCGCGCGTTCTCCCATAAGAACGTTAAAAACTTGGGTTTGGGCCACGGGTTAGTAACCCTCCCCTAGAAAAACAGCCTACTATGAAAAAACAAAAGAAAAACAAATCCCTCTAAAGTTGACGACCCCCGAAAACGTTTTAAGGACCATGATCTGCGAATCTGCACCTGGAATGTTCGCACCCTTTATAGAGAAGGTGCAGTTTACGCATTGGCGGATGTATTTGAAAGGAACAAGGCCGACATTACTGCCATACAGGAAAACGATGCCATACAGGAAACGGGAAAGGCGTCACAACAACACCTAAAGGTGACGCACTGTATTACAGCTGTCATGACATAAAGCATGAGTTTGGTTGCGGATTTGTAGTTGGTCGGAGGTTAAAACACCTGGTCTCCAGCTTCACACCCGCGAATGAAATACTTGAAATACTTGCTCCAATTCGAATGAAAGACAAATTCTTCAACATCAGCTTCATTTGCGCTCATGCCCCCACTGAAGACAAGGACGAACAGACCAAAGATTCATTTTATGAGCGCTTAGAAGAAACATATGACCGTTGTCCTGCCCATGCCATTAAAATTATTCTAGGCGAACAGTCGGAAAATTCAGTCTCCACAATGAAACATCTGACAATGGCATGAGGCTGATAGACTTCGCAGCGGCAAAAAACATGGTAGTTAGCAGCACCAGATTTAAACATCTCGATATTCATAAGGGCACCTGGCTGTCTCCAGATCAGAAAACAAGAAATCAAATTGATCACGTTGTGATAGATGGAAGACATTCATCGAGCGTGTTGGATGAGCGCTCGTTTCGAGGACAAAACATAGACTCGGACCACTACCTTGTTGCAGCAAATGTACGCACCCGCTTAAACGTAGCAAACAAAGTACGAACAGAAACAATACGAAAGATAGACATCGGAAAGCTGCAATCACAACAGATAGCCACAGCATATTCCACTCAACTAGCCCAATTGCTTAATCAAAGCACTCCTCATCCCGATAATATATCAGCGCAATGGCAAAGTATTGCCCACTCCATGCAAACAGCAGCAAAATCCATACTTGGATACCAGAGACCTCCACCAAGGAATCCATGGTATGATCAGGAGTGTCGTGCTGCTACCGAAGAGAAAAATGCGGCATAAAGGGCTACCTTACAATCCGTAGCAACGCGTAGAACACGAGAGAGATATCGGGAAAAAAGAAGAGAGGAGAAACTTCTTTTCCGCAGGAAAAAGAGAGAGAGAGAGATGAAGAAGCGGGAGTGTGAAAAAATCGAGATGTACAGGAGCCAGAATGAAAATTCTACCAAAGATTGAAGCATCAAACTGATGGCTTTGGTACAGGCAGGTAAAGCCCAGCAAGGTAATTTGGTAACTGATACAGATAGTGTGCTCAGGATATGGAAAGAGCCTTTTTAAAACCTGTTGGTATCCAGCGAAGACGACGAAGATACGACAGATCAAATCCCAGAAGATGGTTAAATGTATACCGCCCAGCCATGATGAGATAAAGACAGCAATAAACAGGCTGAAGAATAATAAGGCAGCAGAAGCCGATGGCTTAGCAGCCGAGCTGTTCAAAACCGGAAGCGACACGCTGATAAGGTCTATCTATCATCAGCTAATTAGTACCATCTGGCAGGAAGAACGAGTACCCGACGATTGGAACCTGAGTATCCTGTGCCCCGTCCATAAGAAGGAGATACGACTGTACGCTCTAACTATAGGGACATAAGTCTACTCCCAATTGCCTGCAAGATCGTTTCAGGGATATTGTGCGAACGACTAAAGCCTATGGTCAACGGGATAATTGGGCCATACCAATGCGGCTTTAGACCTGGCAAGTCCACCATTGACCAGATATTTACCCTGCGGCAAATCCTGGAGAAGACCCAAGAGATGCAGATCGACACAAACCACCTTTTTGACGATTATAAAGCAGCTTTCGACAGCCCACTACGCTCAAAATTATTCCAGGCCATGTCTGATTTTGGTATCCCCACAAAGCTCATTCGGCTTTGTAAAATGTCTTTTTACTGACACGAGATCCTCAGTTAAAATAGGAAAGAACCTCTCCGAAGAATTTTGTACCAAAAGAGGTTTCAGGCAAAGAGACAGCATCTCGTGTGATCTCTTCAACATCCTTCTGGAGAAGGTTATTCGAGAGGCAAACGTCAAAAGAAGTGGCACAATCTACACCAATAGCCACATGTTAAATGCTTATGCTAATGACATAGACATCATGGGACGATCAGTAAAAGAAGTAACTAATACCTTCATGAAGGTCGAAGGAGAATCTGCTAAAGTGGGTCTGGCGGTAAACGGCGGGAAGACTAAGTTGATGTTGTCGACGCGCAATGCGTCCATAGAGATCGGGCCAACTGTTGACGTTGGTTCCTATAATTTTGAGGTAGTAATAGACTTCGTCTACCTCGGCACCGCCGCAAACACAACTATCGACATCAGTTGTGAAATAAAAAGAAGAATTGTATTGACTAACGGATGCTACTTTGGCTTATGTAAGCAGTTTAAAAACAAAGCCACATCTCGTCAAACAAAAAAGCCACATCTCGTGCTGAGGTATGGTTCCGAAGCCTGGGTACTTGCGCAAGCAGATAAGGCAGTGCTTGGTGTGTTTGAGAGAAAAATTCTTTGAAAGATCTACGGATCAATCTGTGTTGACGGTGAATATCGACGTCGCATGAACCACGAGCTGTATCTGCTATACAACGACATCAATATATTTAAACGTATTGAGATGCAACGATTGCGTTGGCTAGGCGATCATACCCCAATAACCACCAAAACTTCTTGACTATCGGATCAAATTTGATACCTGTAGCGTGATTAGAAAAACAACAAGTAAAAAAATATCAGTCGGCTTTGCCCACTGATATATACTTTCAGCCTGTATGAATTGAAATACTTTTTCCAAAAAAATATGTATTTAGGAGTTTTCAAAATATTGGGCGCATTAACCGAAAAAAATGTGGATTTGGAATAAAGCTCAACAGTTTTGCGGGGGAGGTACCTAAAGGAATGGACCGATCTAGTCCATTTTGGAAGTGGGTGTTATTTTGGGAGTCATTTCTTTTCGATAGATATCGCGTTCCTGTCATTTCAGTTTGTCACCATATAATTTAGAGCTAAACATTTTCAAAATATCCTCGAACAGACTCTTAACCGCACAAAAATGTTGAACATTTGTGTAGGTGGTATCCCAAGGAGTGGACGATAGGGTCCACTTTTTAACATAAATTAAGTTTGGACAAAATATTTCGAGATCCAAAGTTTTGACCAAATCGGTAGCTATGTTTATGAGATATCGCGCGTACCATTTTAGCGAATATTTTCGAACTTTTGTGGGCAGGTACCGGAAGGAGTAGACCTATAAGCATCACCTTCGAATTTCATTTAATGTTCGAATAAATATAGCGATATGCAAAGTGTGGACCGACGCACTTATTCGGTTCGAGAGTTGTCGTGCGCACCAGCCAATACACCTGCTGGCCGTGGGGGGTTTTTAAAGCTTTCGGGTTATTTTCTCAGAAAGTATGGTCACTCAAAAAACTAGTACCATAGTAAAAGGGGCTTTGAGCAACATGTTGTATACAAGAAAGATGAAAACGATTCGAGAGGAGGTCCTAAACTGCACTTTTCCGAAATTTTGTATGGGAGGTACCCGAAGGAGTTGCCATATATAGTCCATATTCTAACCGGGTCTATGTCTCGTAGAAACATTACGATGTGTTAAGTACGGTTACTGCCTGCCGAGAATTATCATACACACCATTTTACCGAACATTTTTGAACTTCTGTTGGGGGGGGGGGGGGGTACCCGAAGGAGTGGACCGTTGTTAAGAACCTGTTTGAAGTTTGTGCAAATTATGCCAAATTTTGGACCGAATCGGTTTATCTGTTTGAGAGTTATAGTGCGCTCGATCCACTACTCATGGTGCCATATCTGGTTTTTACAGCTTTCACACTATTTTCTCAGGAAGTATGAAGTTATTACTGATGAAACTTGTATGGGGGTACTGAATACAAGTTGTTACAACAAAAACCAAAACGATTTGGGAGCAGGTTCTAAACTGAACTTTTCCGAAATTTTGTGTGGGACGTACCCGAAGGTGTGGACCGACTGAACCCATATTGGGACCTCATCCAAGTCTGGTAGAAATTTCACGATGTGTAAAGTATGGACCAAGAGTTATTGTGCGCACACATTTTCCGAACATTTTCGAACTTTTGTGTGGGAGGTACCGGAAGGAGTGGACCGATATAACCCATCTTCAAATTTAAACTAAGTTTGAACAAAATATTACGAAAGCCAAATTTTGAAGCGAATCGATTAATCCGTTCAAGAATTATCGTGCGCTCCAGCCAGGCAGCCAGACAGACAGACATACAGAAGGACGGGCATGACTAAACATACTTGGAGTCTAAAACCATTAATTCGATGAGGCACATTTTGCCCGTATGAAAGTGTATGTACCCGCTTTAGCAGAAATGCTGAAGGTATTAAATTAAAAAATGGATGCAGTAGCGAATATTTCGATATCACCGTTGTTTAACCGCCTACGCTAACCTACTTTGCATCATTGTAAAAGTGATCTTCTCTTCTTCTATAGATACATGCTTTTGGAATACCTTCATAAGTTGTTTGTCCATTCCAACCCTGTTGTAATATGAGCCGCAATGATTACCTGCTAGACATGGCTATTAGGGCTATAACCAAAAAATTACCACTCCAGTACCATGCGCGGAATAATAATAATAATCAGTAAAGCCCCTCAGGGGCCTAAGAAAATATCACATATTAAATTTGAAGGCTATTTGATTAAAATTGACCGAGTTATAGCAAAATCGGGGAATGATATATATGGGGGTTATATCCAAATCTGAACCGATTTATATGCAAGTCGGTAAAGCCACTCAGGACCTAAGGAAATAACACATATTAAATTTTAAGGATATTCGATCGATATTGACCACGTTATAGCAAACTCAGGGAAAGATATTTATGGGGGCGATATGGACCAAAGTTAAAATTTTGCATTCTTATGCCATTATTACTTGTTACTTGTACAAAAATTCATCAACCTAGGTAAACTCCTTCTATTTTTGTCCACTTTTGTGTGAAAGCGGCAACACTGTGCGCCGCGAATACAACATGCATAAAACAATTAAATCAAAGCGATCCATGATACGATACATTTTGTTTAATTTAAAATTTTGAACTTTTGGGTGGGGGCGGTACCCGAATTAGTGGCCCTAGTGTTGGCTCACCAATCTAACGGTTGAGAGGATAAAAAGGCGTAAATTGGCTGAGGATATAGCAATACAAAAAGTATAAGTTAGCTTTGCCGATAGATATCTAAACCCAACCTCGGACCTAAAGAAAAAAGTAAACACAGACCAGGCCTTAAACTGCAGTTTTACGAAAGTTTGTTTGGGAGGTACCCGAAGGAGTGTACCTATATAGTCCATATTCGAACCTGATCTATGTCTGTTAGAAATTTTACTATATGCAAAGTATGGACGAAATCGGTTACTGCCTGCGAGAGTTATCATGTGCAACATTTTAACCAACAATTTTGAACTTTTGTGGGGGAGGTGCCAGAACAAATGGACCGGTATGGCCTATAGACAAAATATTACGAGGACCAAATTTTTGACCGAATCGGCAGATCCTTTCGAAAGTTGTCGTGCGCTCCAGCCACTTCATATGGTGATATAGGATTCTTTACAGGTTTCTGGCCATTTTCTCAGGAATTATGGAATTGGACTTGGTTCAGAATCGTTTTTTCCTGGTGAAAACTCTGTATCTTTTGAACGGATAGAGATATTTTCATAATTCTTTTTTGTTCTACAGATAACACTTTCAGCTTTCCGACACATTAAAAGCCATAAAATTTTTTTTGAGGTTTTCATATGTTCTAACAATGTAAAAAAGGTCAGACCCCAATAAACAAAGCACAAAAATACAAAAAAATAAAAAAACATTTTTTTTTTAAATTAAAATTTTTTCAAACAATTTACATTTTTACCCATGTAATTTCAAAAAATTTAAAAAAGTCTGAAACGGACGGAACTGCACTTGTACAAAAATATATATGGGCTGCAAGAGGACACTCTCGGGCATGATTCTGTGAAAACGGAACTTTGTTCCAAGCTGTTCCATAAACTTCCACTAAACTTGGAATTTCACTAACATTTAGTACCTTAGGAAAAATAAAATAGCCTGCCTACCTATCAAAAAAAAAACAATGAACACAATATCTTATACGAGGGCGGTTCGGAAACTTAAGAGAATAGTTAGTTTTTCAAAAATATTTTTATTTTTCAATATAATCTCCTGAAACTTCAATACACTTAGTCCAACGCTTTTCTAGCAATTCTATCCCTTGATGAAAATAGTTTTCCTCAAGGTCTTCAAAATAGTGGTTTACAACTGTAATTGCACCTTCATTTGAGGTAAAACGCTTGCCAGCAAGGTATTTTTTTAGATTTGGGAACAAGTAAAAGTCACTGGGAGCTAAATCAGGAGAATAAGGTGGGTGGTCAAGCAACTCGTACTTTAATTCGTTGATTGTAGCCATTGTTAAAACACTCTTGTGCGCTGGTGCGTTGTCTTCATGAAAAATTATTTTTTTGTGTTGTAAGCCAGGACTTTTTTCTCGAATTTGTACATTTAATTGATCCAAAAGGTTGCAATAGTACTCTGAATTTATTGTTTTACCCTTTTGCAGATTACTTACTTACTTAGTTGGCCCATTACAGAACATTTGTTCCATAGACCGAACTAAGAAAAGATCTCCATTCCTCTCTGTTTTTCGCTTGACTTTTTGGAATACCGCGCCTTTTCATTTCTTCATCCACTTGTATGCTCTATCGAAGCTTAGGCCTGCCGATTCTGCGTGCACCGCCATGTGGCATGTATTCATCCTTTTTAGCGGGTTCATCATCGCTTATTCTCATGATATGGCCTAGCCAACGCAATCGTTGCATCTCGATACGTTTAACTATATTCATGTCTTTGTATAGCTTATATAGCTCGTGGTTCATACGACGTCGATATTCACCGTCAACGCAAATCGGCCAGTAGATCTTTCGAAGAATTTTCCTCTCAAACACACTAAGAACTGCCTTATCTGCTTGCGCAAGTACCCATGCTTCGGAGCCATACATTAGCACGGGTAGTATCAGCGTTTTGTATAGTGTTATTTTTGTTTGACGAGATGTAGCTTTGTTTTTAAATTGCTTACTTAGACCATAGTAGCATCTGCTGGCCAAATACAATTCTTCTTCTTATTTCACAACTGATGTTGTTTGTTGTGTTTATGGCAATGCCGAGGTAGACGAAGTCTTTAACTACCTCAAAATTGTAGGTATCAACTTCCACAGTTGGTCCGAGCTCTATGAACGCTTTGCGCGTCGACACCATCAGTTTGGTCTTTTCGCCGTTTACCGCCAGACCCACTTTCGCAGATTCTGCTTCGACCTTCCTAAAGGTATCAGTTACTTCCTCTACTGATCGTTCCATGATGTCTATGTCATCAGCATAGGCAAGTGACATGTGGCTATTGGTGTAAATTGTGCCATTTCTTTTGACATTTGCATCTCGTATTACCTTTTCTAGCAAAATATTGAATAGGTCACACGAAAGGCTGTCTCCTTGTCTGAAACCTCTTTTGGTACAAAATTCTTCGGAGAGGTTCTTTCCAATTTTAACTGAGGACCTAGTATCAGTTAAAGTCATCTTACAAAGCCGGATGAGCTTTGCGGGGATACCAAATTCAGACATTGCATGGAATACCTTTGATCGGAGGGGACTGTCGAATGCTGCTTTATAATCGGCAAAAAGGTGAAATGTGTCGATCTGCATCTCTTAGGTCTTCTCTAGGATTTGCCGCAGGGTAAATATCTGGTCAATAGTGGACTTGCCAGGTCTAAAGCCACATTGGTATGGTCCAATTATTTCGTTGACCATTGGCTTTAGTCGTTCGCACAATATCTCTGACACTATCTTGTAGGCAATAGGGAGAAGACTTATGCCCCTATAGTTCGAGCATACAGTCTTATCTCCTTTCTTGTGGACGGGACAAAGGATGCTCAGGTTCCAATCGTCAGGTACGCGTTCTTCCTGCCAGATGGTGCTAACTAGCTGATGCATACACCTTATCAGCGCGTCGCCTCCGGTTTTAAACAGCTCGGCTGGTAAGCCATCGGCTCCTGCTGCTTTATTATTCTTCAGCCGGTTGATTGCTGTTTTTACCTCATCTTGGCCGGGTGGTATACATTCTATACCATCTTCTGGGATTGGATCTGTGGTATCATCGTCTTCGCTACTATTGGATACCAGCAGATTGGAGAAATGTTCCTTCCATATCCTGAGCACGCTATCTGTATCTGTTACCAGATTACCTTGCTGGTCTCTACAGGAGGATGTGCCTGTACCAAAGCCATCTGTTTGATGTTTTACTCTTTGGTAGAATTTTCGGACTTCATTCTGGCTCATGTACATCTCGATTTTTTCACACTCCCGCTTTTCCATTTCTCTCTTTTTCTTGCGGAAAAGACGTTTCTCGTCTCTCCTTTTCTCCCGATATCTCTCTCGCGCCCTACGCGTTGCTACTGATTGTAAAGTAGCTCTATATGCCGCATTTTTATCTTCGGTAGCAGCACGACACTCCTGGTCATACCATGAATTCCTTTGTGAAGGTCTCTGGAATCCAGGTATGGATTTTGAGGCTGTTTGCATGGAGTGGGCAATATGTTGCCATTGTGTTGTTATGTTATCGAGACAAGGAGTGCACGCGTTAAGCAATTGGGCTAGTTGAGTGGAATATGCTGTGGCTATCTGTTGTGTTTGCAGCCTATCGATGTCCAACTTCCGCGTTGTGTCTGTTCGTGCTTTATTTGCAACGTTTAGACGGGTACGTACCTTTGCTGCAACAAGGTAGTGGTCCGAATAAATGTTTGCGCCTCGGAACGATCGTACATCCAACTCTTTTGCAGATAGTTAATCAATAAAATACTTTTGAAGTCCCAAAAAAACCGTTGCCATAACCTTACCAGCCGATTGAATTGTTTTTGCCTTCTTTGGGGCACTTCCTCCAGCTTCAGTCCATTGTTTGGATTGTTCTTTTGTCTCTGGAGTATAGTGGTGGATCCATGTCTCATCAACAGTTATGAAACGACGCTTAAAATCCATTTTATTTCGCTTAAAACGATCCAAACAAGCTTGAGAAATGTCCATTCTTATGCGTTTTTGATCGACTGTTAACAAATGCGGCACCCATCTTGCAGAAAGCTTTTTCATCTGTAGTTCTTCATGCAAAATTAAATGGACTCGATCATTTGAGATGCCCATGATATTAGCAATTTCACGCACTTTTATTCGTCGATCATTTAATACCATATCATGCAGTTTGGCTACAATTTCTGTTGTTGTTGCTGTTTTTTGACGTCTTCAAATTTAACATGTGTTCATAACAGAGATGGAAGTTTCCAAAACAATTAACTTTTTTCTGTTTATACCTTGCTTTTTGTTCTAGGCTAAGAAGTTTCCGAACTGCCCTCGTATAGTTTCTTAGAAATAGCTGTTTCTTTCTCCAGAAATTTGCAAACATTAAGTAATTTCCAAAATTGGGAACTATTCTTCGTCTTTAGGAGCACGCCACGCCCACACCTTCCAATATTTTGATCTAATTTTTTGCTTTCCATAGTTTCAATATGTTTACTATCGAATCCCATATAGAAATAAACGAACGGTGACAACAAAATTAGGGGTTTTGCCAGGAAAATCGATTTCTTAACCACTGTGCGGCGTAGTAATGGGATTCGAGAAGGAGTTGACATTTATGGTACATATTCGAAACGGAAATATTATGGTGTGCAAAGTATATGCACAGTTTTAGCGAGCAAATTTCGAACTATTGTGGGGAAGTACATGACGGAGTGGGCCGATATGGCTCACCTTCGAACTTAACTACGTTTGTACAAAATATTACAAACGCTAAACTGAAACACATTTCGTCCAAACATACTGGAGTCTAAAGCCATTATTTCGATGAGGCACATTTAGCCCGTATGAAAGTGTATATACTCTCGTTAGCATAAATGCTGAGGATATAACAGATATTGGATTATCCATACAAAAGGAATTCAGAAACCTTAGTTCGCAAATGTTTTGTCTTTCCACGTTATGGATTCCATTAATAAAAATATTGGTTTTTAGATGCGCTAATTAATATACTAGCTATCATAAACTATTGCCCTATTCACAAAATAAAGAGGAAATTTCAAAAATTATTTACATTTGAATATAACCAGCAGGTCACTGTATTCATGGTGGCAATAACATAAATGGTGGCGTTTTGTTGTTCTCTCTTACTGGCCACTTCATCTTACTGTCATTAAGTATGACTCATGCAATCCCTTGTTTCTTGTTTCCCTCAACTGACTCAAGGCAAAATTTCCTATAAATTAATTTATAAAACAACTCCAAAAGCACATATAAGAAGCAGCACGACAAATTCTTCTTATCAATTAAAGGTCAGAAGAAGACGAAACAAAAAAATCGAAATGAAGAAGAGGAATTCCAACAACAAAAACGCAACAGCAGTAACGCCATCATCACGAGGGGCAGGAAAAGAATGTTGCAGCACAAATTGGTGGTAATAAAAAATACACACAAACAACAAAACGAATTACAACAAAGTGGACCAGCACTACTACTACAACTAACAAAATAATCAGGAACATCAGCAGCAACAACAACTACAATAACAATATATTAAAACACCATACAACACCAATGGCAACACACCGAACCAACAACATCAATATCAGGCCAACACAACACAAAAAATGGGCCTAAAAGACAATTAGCAGGAGAGCAACATAAGTGCTGATAAGAAGCCACACACAGCACGGGACAGAATTTTGATGAGAGCAAAATAAAATAACAACAACAACAGGAACAACACGAAAAGTGATAGCCAACCAAAATGAGCCCAAAGTGAATCTATAAAAGAAAAGAATTTCGATCAAAAAAAATGCACAAGACTTTCCACAACAAAAATGTGTTCTTCCTTAGCCCATGATGCGGCACAATTTATTTGTGGATATCAATAAAACAAAATTGAAACACCATTACAACAACAACACCACTTACATCCATTTTACAACAATTAGTATGTCAGGATAAAGGAAAAGTTGTTCTTTTGCTGGGGTAAAACAAATTTTAATTGCTCCCTTTTTCCTGTTTCGTTTCTTGTTTTTTGTTCTGCTCTGTGTACAATCCCGATATCATGGAGGAAGGTGTTCGTAAATGATTTCAGATCGATAGTCCTTACATTAATTATGGCTAATTTAGTGATATTTCCTTTAAGTGTCTTTTGAGTGGTGGGGAATTATTTACTACTTAATTAGTTGTCCATTTTTGTTTGGAAGGTCTATTAGAGGTTGCTAATGGAAAATGACTTGAAAAAATATGTTTTTTTCACTCACTTTATGTGATAAAGTTCCGACCACAATGTATAGTGCAGTCATGTTATCAGTATCCAGGTGTGGTCCGTCATTTTAGACCACGCTCAGAAAGAAATTTGGGGTTAAAAAGCCAAGTATATTGAGAATCCTTCTTAGGTGGTCAGTTTCAGGATGTCAGGAAAATGTCAGTTAGCTTTGCCGACATAGATATACCCTCAGCCTCAGACCTAAAGGAAATAAGTAAACACAAAACTTCTGACAACTATAGTGGTTTTGTGACTTTTCGGGCCAATTTTTGCAAATTTTATGTGTGTACAAAATATTACGATACCCCAAATTTATAGGAAATCGGGTGATCTTGGCCGTATCAAAGTGTATATTAGGATTATGATTGCAACCACGTATGCCTGTACCATATTTTGATGAACTTTCACCTAAGATTACATAAAAGCCTAATTATAAAGTGATTAGATAAAAAAGCTCGCGCACAAAAAGCTTTTGACGTTTTTATATATCAACTTTTTTGAGTGTCATTTAATGGACACATACAACTCAAATGAAGCTTTAATGAAACTTGACATAACCAAAATGACATAAGCTTTTGCTTTTATTGCTATATCATTACGTATATATAATTTTATATCATATATGTATATCTTAATTCCATATATCATATTAATTAAACGTGGTTTATGCAGGACATTTTCAATATTTAATTGGAATAAAAACAAGTAAAAAAGTATCAGTCGGCTTTGCCGACAGAGATATACGCTCAGCTTGTGTGGATTGAAATACTTTTTTCTAAAAAAAACAAGTAAGAAAGTATCAGTCAGCTGAGCCGACAGAGATATACCCTCAGCTACGTACCCGAAGCAAAAAAGTTAACACAATGCTTCTGTAGGTTTTTCAGCTGTTGGGAAATTTTTCCAGGATGGAAAGGGTCGCAAAAAACTACATGTTGCAACAAAATTCAGAATGATCCAAGACGAGTGCATTTTTTCCAAACTTTGGGTACCCGTAGGAGTGATCCGATGTAGTACATATTCGGACCTAATACATATCTGTAGGAAATAATTTTTTTTTCTTTATTAGTCTATGGATATTTTCCTTACAGACTATATAGCTAAAAATGTTGTACTTAAATTTCTGAATTTAAATATATTACAATTTTACTTTTCAATTTACAAAGTTTAAGCTAAATCGATTTCTCTCTTAAAGGGTTATTTTACACATTAGCCAGTTTAGGTGGTGCCGGTAGGATTTTCTGGGCCTTTTTGGAAGTATGGACTTGCCCACGAAAAAAATTACAACGTCGTAACAGGGGTCGCAAGTGCAACCTGCTGCATCACAAATTAATAAGATCAGAGAGGAGTTGTTAAACTATACTTTTTCCAAATTTTGTGTAAGAGGTACCCAAATGAGTGGACCGATATAGTCCTTATTAGAACCCGATCTATGCCTGAAAGTAATACTACCAATAGCAAAGTTTGGCTCAATTCGGTTACTCCCACCTAGAGTTATTATGCCCAAAATCTTGGCGAAAATGTTTGAACCTTTGTAGGGGAGGTACCGGAAGGAGTGGACCGATATGGTCTTTCTTCCAAACTTAAACTAAGTTTGGACAAAACATTGAAAGACCCAACATTTGAACCAAATATGTTGATCCGTTCGAAAGTTATCGTGCGCTCCAACTACGACACATGGTATTATATGGGTTATTCGCAGTGGTACCTGAAGGAATGAAACGATATGACTTATCTTCGAACTTAAACTAAGTTTGCACAAAATATTACAAAGACCAAATTGTGGACCGAACCGGCAGATCCGTTCGAGAGTTATCTTGCGCTCCAACCACTACACACGGTGTCATAGGTCTTTTTTGTACCTTTCAGGCTATTTTCTCAGGAAGTATGGACTTGTCCCTGATGAAGATTATACCGTTATATTGGGGGCAGTGGATGCAAGTTGCTACAACAAAAATCAAAGCGATTCTTGAATAGGCCCTAAACTGAACTTTACCGAAATTTTGTGTGGGAAGTACCCGAAGGAGTGGACCGATTGAGTCTCGATATTGTCAGTGAACTATAAGTATTTATACCAAAATTCATCTGACAACGCCAACTTCTTTTATATTTGGCCATCGTTTATTTTAACTCGCGACATAGTGCAGCGTTTTTTTTTGAGGTTATGCGCCATTATCTCGGGAACTATGGACTTGCCCTCGTAACGGGGCCGTTATAATACTGCCTAGAGGTAGTATTACCATATACAAAGTTTGGTTCAATTCGGTTACACCCTTCGAGAGTTATCGTGCCCACAAGTTTTGCGACAATTTTAGAACATTTGTGGGGGAGGTACCTGAAGGAGTGGACCTATATCTTCGAAGTTAAATCAAATCTGGACAAAATATTTCGATACCCAAAATTTGAACCGAATCGATTGATCCGTTCGAGAGTTATCGCGCGCACCAGCCAGCCAGACAGAAGGACGGACATTGCTAGCTCTCCTCAAAATTGTCTGAAACGGATATCGTACAAACATACTTGGGGTCTTAAACCATTATTTCGATGAGGCACATTTTTGGTCGTATCAAAGTGTAAATACCCTCTTTAGCCTAAAGGCTGAGCCTAAAAGTGAGCATGGTCGGGTCTATTAGCCTTTAATAAGTACCTGGGGTCGGAGTTTCAAACACCGTTGTACCGGAAATTTATTTTTAAGCCATACGTTTGTAATTTTTGCAAGGACAGAGTTTTAATAAAATAGGGCAAAGGGCCTCCCCTCAGAAATTCTACAAAATATATAGCCTATTTTCAGCAAGGGTCATCCCTATCCATTTTCTGAAATTTTCAAGATTATCGGTTTAGCAGTTTTGGATATATAAGATATTTAAAAGGAGGGCGTGGTCTGGTCCCAAATGAGAACATAGCGTCCGAGACACAACCACCATTGCCCCAAATTATTGTTGTTTGCGATACGTTCTTCAGTTTTGTTAAAATATCGTTTTCAAAGAAATAGAGCATGGGGGAGGTGTATAACCTGTTTTCACCACGGGTTAAGCAAATCAGTACCTAGGGTCGGAGACACTACCACCATTAACCAAACCAAATTAATTTTCTCCGATACGTTCTGCAGTTTTGTTAAAATATCGTTTTTAAAGAAATAGGACATGGCGGAGGTTCCCCTCCCCACCGTAATTCAACAAAATGTATAAATTATTTTCAACAGTAGATTCTCTGACATTTTCAAGAAAATCGGTTAAGCAATTTTTGATATATAAGCTATTTACAAAAGTGGGCGTAGTTGGGTCTTTAGGCCCCAAATCAGTACCTAGGGTCTGAGACACAACAACCATTGTCTCGCAAATTATTTTTCTTTCCGATACGTTCTTCAGTTTTCTTAAAATATCGTTTTCAAAAAAAAAAAAAAAAAAAACAATGGAGCATGGTGGAGGTTCCCAGCCCCCTCCCAAATTCAACAAAATGTATAACCTGTTTTCACCACGGGTCCTCCCAGTAGATCCTCTGAAATTTTCAAGAGAATCGGTTAAGCAGTTTTTAATATATAAGAAATTTAAAAAAAGTGGGCATGGTCGGGCCTTTAGGCCCCACATTAGTACCTAGGATCGGAGACACAACAACCATTGTCTCGCAAATTAATTTTCTCTCCGATACGTTCGACAGTTTTGCTAAAATAGCGTTTTTAAAAAATAGGGCATAGGAGAGATACCCCGCCCCCTCCGAAACGCAGAAAAATATATAGCCTATTTTCACCACCGGTGTCCCCTGTACATTCTCTGAAATTAAAAAAAAAAACTGGTTCAGCCGTTTTTGAGTCTATATGGAACATACAAACATACACAAATTGTCTTTTATATATAAGATTTTATATCATATATGTATAACATTATTCCGGGACCTTTTTTCAATATTTAAATGGAATAAAAATTATTTAAGTTATTAATAGGCAAAAAATAGGTCATTCATTCGTGCAACAGGAAATAATTTTTTAAGAAAACAAATTTTGATTTTCTTTTCACAGTATTTTTTCAAAAAAAAAAAAGGATTTTTTTAAAGTGTTTTCTTTTTAACTTTTAAAATTGCCATTTATTTAAATTCATTTCAATCGTTACAAAAATTAAAGTTTTACATTTTTATTATACTTAGGATACATATTGATCTATCAAGTCTTTTTAAATAATAATGTTGTTTGGGCAAGAATTTCAAATTTGTTGTCGCCCAAAAAAAAAAAAAAAAGAATTATTAAAAATGGGCTAATCTCTCAAGATATATTCGGAATTTATGCTTTAATTTAAAACTTACTTAATCATAACTATGCACAACTACATACAAATAATAAACATACATTACTGTGATGTTATATATACAGGATTATATAAATCAAATGTTTTATATCTTCTATGATAAAATAAAAGGTCATCGTCAATGAATAATAATCCATACACTTCCAGGAGAGAGGTGTAGTTTTGTTAATATTACCTGATGACTATCATTACAGGTTAGCGTTTCGCGTATAATCGGATTGCCTAGGTTCCGGCTCTTTTCAAAAAATTTCAAGCTACAGTTGATGAGATACCTATCAATTCGACAGATTCCAGATTTTTCGTATATTAGTTTACACGATGGCATTAAAAATGTACCAACATACCTTTGAATTGGGCGAATACCCGAACATGCACGTAGAACCCCCCTTTCCCAAATGCGTATCCTTTTCATTTGGTGTGACGATATCATAATGGAAAGGCATACGTCACAATGGGTCTGATAATTTGTTTATATATCAGAAGTCTAACTCTTTCTGAGTGCCCACCATTCACATTTACAACTCTGTAATAAGCAAAATACAGTTTCTTAGCTTTGTCTAGTACAAAATCTACGTGCCTGCAAAAATCAAAGCGGTCATGGAACAATATACCAAGATATTTCATTTTATCGACATTCTGTATTATGCTACTCCAATATGAAGGTTTGGAATGAAATGTACACAAGTCCTCTGGCTCCAGTGATTACCATAGACTGACATTTTGCTACGTTAAGTCGGAGTTTCCATTTCTAAAAGTAAACACGCAGCTCTGCTAGGTAAGTGTTCATCCTACGTCTTAAAGCTGCGACCAGTGGTCCAGCTATCAGAACATCGTCCGCATATACCAATAACAAGCCATCTAGAGGTGGTCCAGGTATGCCACCAATATAAATATTATATAGCAGAGGCCCCAATATTGAACCTTGAGGCACAGCTGCTAATATTTGTCTTCGACTAGACTTGCACTCACCAACTTTAACTAAGAAGTATCGCCCCTCGAGGAAGCTGGCCACTAGTCTACATAGATTCTCACTGAAGCCAAATGACACTATCAAAGGCTTTTGCAAAATCTAAGTTTACGGCTAGCGTGCCATATCTTTTGTTGAGTTCCTTTGGATACCAAGTCCGTGAAGCAAGAAAGGGCATGGGTTGTAGAAAGTCCTGGATGAAAACCAAACTGGCAGTCCTTAAAAATCTGCCTATCTTCTATGACACGTTTTAATTGTTATATCCTCAGCATTTATGCTAACGAGGGTATATATAATTTCATACGGGCAAAATGTGCCTCATCGAAATAATGGTTTTTGACCCCAGGTATGTTTGTACGATAACCGTTTCAGAAAATTTTGAGTAGATCTAGCAATGTCCGTCTGTCTGGCTGGCTGGTGCGCACGATAACTCTCGAACATATCAATCGATTCGGTTAAAATTTTGGGTATCGAAATATTTTGTCCAGGTTTGATTCAAGTTCGAAGATGGGCCATATAGGTCCACTCCTTCAGGTACCTCCCCCACAAATGTTCAAAATTGTCGCAAAACTTGTGCGCACGATAACTCTCGAAGGGAGTAACCGAATTGAACCAAACTTTGCATATGGTAATACTACCACTAGGCATACACCAGGTTCGAATATGGATTATATCGGTCCACTCCATCAGGTACCTCCCACACCTAATTTGAAATAAGTGCAGTTTAGTGACACCTCACGAATCGTTATGAAATTTTTTGTAACAGGATGTTCATGCGGCCCCCGTTACGTCATTGTAATTTTTTTCGAGGGCAAGTCCATAGTTCTCAAGATAATGGCGCATAATCTCAAAAAAAAAAAAACGCTGCACTATGTCGCGAGTTCAAATAAACGGTAGCCAAATATAAAAGGAGTTGGCGTTGTCAGATGAATTTTGGTATAAACACTTATAGTTCACTGACAATGTCGAGACTCAATCGGTACACTCCTTCGGGTTCTTTCCACACAAAATTTCGGTAAAGTTCAGTTTAGGGCCTGTTCAAGAATCGCTTTGATTTTTGTTGTAGCAACTTGCATCCACTGCCCCCAATATAACGGTATAATCTTCATCAGGGGCAAGTCCATACTTCCTGAGAAAATAGCCTGATAGGTACAAAAAAAGACCTATGACACCGTGTGTAGTGGTTGGAGCGCAATATCACTCTCGAACGGGTCTGGTGATTCGGTCCACAATTTGGTCTTTGTAATATTTTGTGCAAACTTAGTTCAAGTTCGAAGATAAGTCATATCGGTCCACTCCTTCAGGTACCTTCCCCACAAAAGTTCGAAAATGTTCGGAAAAATTGTGCACACGATAACTCTTGATGGGAGTGACCGATTTGGTCCATACTTTACACATCCTAAAATATCTACCAGATATAGATCAGGTTCGAATATGGACTATATTAGTCCACTCCTTCGGGTACCTCCCACACAAAATTTTGGATAAATTCACTTTAAGACCTGCTCTCGAATCACTCTGATTTTTGTTGAAGCAACTTGCATTCGCTGTCTCAATAACGGCAGTAAAAGTTTTTTCAGGGGCAAGTCCATACTTCTTGAGAAAAAAGCCCGAAAGTTGTAAAAAGCCACTATGGCACCATATGTAGTGCCTGGAAGGCTCGAACCGAATATATTACCGAATATAGCTATATTATGTTTTTCGCAGGCTAGTGTGATAAAACGACCTATCTATCGATATCCCCGCAAATTTTTGAGCCTTAATCCTATCCATACTTTTGTCTGTGCATACGGCCAACATTTTGAAAACCCCCTAAATATATAAGTTTTTTTTTTTTTTTTTTTTGTGGAAAAAAAAAGTATTTCAAACCACGCAGGCTGAGGGTATATCTCTGTCGGCAAAGCCGGCTGACACTTTTTTACTTGTTTTCTTCTACTATTGAACAACAAATTTATATAAATTGTTGATTAATGTACTAAAACAATTGGTTTTCGAGATATACTCCACCAACCCTTGATATATCGTACATTTTGTCCAACAGACATGTATTGCATGCTCCTCTAATCCGCCCTAATTCTGAACTCGTAATTTTTTTGAATTTTAAATCGCAATACCTTTATATTCAGTACAAATTCCCGCGAAATTTTATGAGTTGATAAAGGAAATCCATGGCATAAAGAAGTAATTTTGATTCAACGAAGTTTCTCTCAAAAGTAGTATTCAAACACAAAATTTGAAATATTTCTTAGACAACTTGTTAATAAAATACATTTTCAGTACGGAAACTTTGTGAAGAATGCAATTTTTCATTTTAAATTATCAAAAATAAAAAATTATTTTAGAGAAAACACGTAATAATTTGTTAAAGTAGCTCAAAAAAGTGTATCGAGCCAAACTGTGTAAGTGTATCGGGGAAACCTGTAACTCCTATATGGCGCGTCCCCAGGTGGCGGGGAAAGCTTCCCAGATATGGGTGGTAGGACGGAAATCAAATACGTCCCGCGGACCAACAGGTAGCTGCGTCTGCCTTAAATTAAGCGGCAGCAAACAGCGTCTGTACTCCATTGGAGCGGCTGAGTATGTAGACGGAAAATTATAAACCCATCAGAAGGCAAGGGGAAACCACTGATGTATTCCCTCCCTAGAAAACCATACAATTATGAACAATGAATCAAATACACGGCCCTTAGTCTCCGGCAATACAAGGGTGCTAAGAATCCCCGGAGGTAAAACAAAAAGAAAGCTAAATATCGGTACCTGGAATGTAAGAAGTCTCTACGAACCAGGAAAACTAGCCAACACAATAAACGAAATGAACCATTACAACATAGACATATTGGGTGTAAGTGAAACATTGTGGCCTGATAATGGCGAGTTTACATCTAACAACACAAAGGTATACCACTCTGGCAATCAAAATAACAACCACCGGAATGGAGTTGGAATCTGTAATAGGATTTATACCAAAATCAGATAGAGCAATGCTAATAAAAATAGAAGCAAAGCCTATGAATATAAACATAATACAAGCATACTCGCCAACTGCAGATAAAAGTGATGAAGAAATTGAAGCATTCTATGACGAAATCACATATTTATTGAAAACTACAAAATCCCATGAGATAAATATTATCCAAGGTGACTCTAACGCAAAAGTTGGAGAAGAAGCTGTACCTAGTGTAACGGGAAAATACGGACTTGGAGATCGAAATGAAAGAGGGGACAGACTGATTCAATTCTGCCAAGAGTATAAAATGAAAATAACAAAGACATTTTTCTGTCTTCCCAAAAGAAGACTGTATACGTGGAAATCTCCACAAGATCGAAAATACAACATTGTGAGAAATCAAATAGATTATGTAATCATAAATAAACGGGTTTTCTCATACATAAAGAAAACACCCACTTATCCAGGAGCTGACGTGCCATCCGACCATAATCTTTTATTAGCGAATATGTGTTGCAGAATATCCCTAGCAAGGAAAACGGTTCGGCGAAGGAAATTTGCTGTGGAGAAACTTGATAACCATAATACACTCGCAGTTGTGAAGCAAAGTATAAATCGTGATTTAGACAATATAAACAGGGAGGAAGTAGAGAACATATGGAGTTCTATCAAAAATACATTAAAAAATATTGCCAGCAATAACCTAGGAAACTACAAAAAACCTAAAAATAAAGAATGGATGACAAACGACATACTCAAATTGATGGAAGAGCGCCGAAAATATAAACACACAAATTATGAAATATATTTTGAGCTTAATACGAACCGCAAAAATCGAGCACTTAAACAAGCAATGTCAGGAAATTGAACGTCTGCAGGAGCTTCATGACGACTTCAATTTACATAAACGACTTAAAGAAGCCTCAGGAGTATATTACAAATCAATACCGAAAATACTAAATTCCTTCCGAATTACTAAAATTAATAGACAACGAAAACATACAGATTTTAGTATTGTTTTTTAACTACATCTACGACTCAGGCAGATACCCCCAAGACTGGCTGAAATCTACTTTCATCACGATTCCGAAGAAAAACCACCCAAGACAATGTACCGATTTCAGACTAATAAGTTTGATGAGCCACGCTCTCAAAATATTTCTAAGAATTATACATTCCAGAATATATAAAAAATGTGAAGAATACATGGGGCTATCGCAATTTGGATTTAAAGAAGGCATGGGTACGAGAGAAGCCCTACTCTCTATACAAGTTTTAATACAGAAATGTAGAAATGTACAAAAGGACGTATACATTTGTTTTGTGGATTATGAAAAGGCCTTCGATACCGTACAGCATGAAAAAATGGTAGAAATCCTCATTTCTATTGGCATCCAAGGAAAGGAATTACAATACATCAAGGAACTATATTGGAACCAAACAGCACAAGTCGACATTAATGGAGAACTTACAGACTCTATTGCAATATCGAGAGGAGTTAGACAGGGCTGCATACTATCACCGTTTCTTTTTAATATTTACGCCGAAAGAATTTTTTATGAATCAGTCTCTAACGTTTGTAAAGGCATATATATTGGTGGAACATTCGTCAACAACGTCAGATATGCAGATGATACCACGTTAATTGCAAGTAGCCTGTCAGAACTACAATTGCTTCTGAATCGTCTACATATCTGTAGCGCAAAGTATGGGTTAAAGATCAACATCCCAAAAACTAAATATATGGTTATATCCAAGTCCAGAAACCAAGAAACAACCGAATTACAAATAAATAATGTACATATAGATAGAGTACAGACCTTTAAATATCTCGGCGTCAAAATAAATGAAAACTGGGATAACACAAAAGAAATACGATGCAGAATAGAAATGGCGAGAGGTACATTTTTCATATACAAAAATGTCTTATGTAGTCATGACATAAACATGGAAACAAAAATTCGATTTGTTAAAACTTATGTTTGGTCTGTTTTGCTGTACGCCTCAGAAGTATGGACGTTAAAGGCCGTTGACATATATAAACTGGAATCTTTTGAAACGTGGATTTATCGACGTATCCTAAAAATCCCATGGACACATTTGATACCCAATTCAGTAGTTCTGACAAGGGTTAATCGAGAACGTGAACTCATTACAACAATAAAAAGAAGAAAAGTGTCACATCTTGGACATATTATGAGGAACCGAAAATACAAGCTGCTCCAAACCATATCGGTGGAACGATAGAAGGGATTGGATTGGCAATATACTGAAATGGACCGGCGTTGGAAATCTCTCAATCCTACTGAGTGAAGCCAGAAATAGAGAAGCTTTTATGGAGATCACGAATAGTATATGAATATACCTTAAAATTTGTAACAAATAATGATATATAATTGTATTGGTCGCTTATATTCGAGATCGAATATGCAAATAAAGAAGAAGAAGAAGAAGTGTGACCGACTAGTCATTGGCCTGTAGTGACACACATTGTATTTTATGAAATACCCATCAGTGATAAGGAATAGTATAAAATTCAAGATTCCAGCGTTCTATATATAAAAACATTCATTGGTTCTCTATATATAGAACATTCAATTCAATTTATATTTCAGTTTAAGAATTGCAATGTTGCGAACAACAACATACTTTTGGATAGCTCTGGCTGCTCAACTTTACGCAAAGCCTAGTGCTGGATGTCTTGAAACTGTTGCCGGTGATATAATTTATATAGAAGAATCGGAAGAGGTAAATGATACTATGCATAAGCATATGTTGAATGGAACTTGTTCTAAGTCGTTCATAAAAAGTCGCTGGTTCCATGTGGCCAACACAATATATATATTAAAATATTGCTTTGATTTCAGTACACATGGTTTGAAGCCGCACAAGGATGCTTAAATAGGGGAATGACATTGATAGCCTTGGATTCGAGTGAGAAACAACAAAAGCTAAAAGACTTTACAAATGGTGAGTTTAATACAATATTTGATATTTAAAAAAAAAAATAATAATTTAAAACTCTATAAAACTATATTTAGGTCTACCATCCCGACTTTGGATAGGAGGTTTATGAAAGAGCAGTTCCCAGTTTGCATGGATTTTTAGAGTACAATCATTTGATTATACCAATTGGGATGCAAATGAACCCAATAATGAAAATAACAATGAGTACTGTGTGCAACTTTTGAGTTCTGATTCTGAAATGTCTTGGAATGATGCCCCATGTACTATAAAGCTAGGATATATTTGTGAAGGGATTACTAATCAGAAAGAAAATGATAAAGAAATTGAAATTTTAAAAGAGACAAGTGAAAATAACATTTTAGATAATCGCAACAAAGATTTATTGAATTTTAATCCGGAATCAAAAGAAATTGATATCAAAAAATATATTCAAGAAAATATCTCAAACTTTGCGAAGGATATAAAGGAGGGAATAAATCGCCTTGAAATATCGATAAACAAAAAAATTTCTCAACTATCTTGGGCGACTACCGAAAAAAGTGTTCAAGAATATGTCGAAGAAACTCTGTCTGGTTATTTGAATAAAATAAAACGCTACGAAAAATCTCCAATTCTAAATTTTGTTCTAAATCCATTTTACCGTAAATCTGTTACAAATGATGATACAATTGAAACCAATAAAATACTCAATCCAGATGTATTGACAACAACAACATTGTCCTTAAAACCAGATAGAAATCAATTACGCGAATCCATTGGAATTGCGAGCACAACCGTAAAAGCTGAAATATCGGACGTATATAAAACTACAAAATCTCCCAATAACTAACCAAATCAACTCAGATCACAAATCAACTCACTTATGTGCCGAAAAAAAATAAATAAAAAACTTTTGTTTGATAAACTTTTTAGATACTTTATGAGATAAGCAATGATAAAACAAATAAATAAATAAATAAATAAATAAATATGTATATCAAAGATGCAACTTTCCATTTTTCTTATTTGCTATATTTTAGGCTGTGGGTCCGTTATGCTAACGAGGCTATAAATACGAGGTCTTATAAAAAAGAACCATCACGATCTGATCAAAAACAAATAAAAAAACTTTATAAAACGTTTGCAAACGTTTCGTTTCGTGTTTTCCATAAGAACAAAACGAAACATAGCCCATGTTGACCCAACTCGCTGTTTAGTTTCGTTTTGTTTACTTTCGTGAGTGCGAACAAAACGAACAATGAAAAGTTCTCAACTTCACAACAATTCAGAGAAAACGAAACCGTACAATACACACTGCAAACGTTTGGCGGTTGATTCAGACATACACCGCAGTATATTGCAAGTATGTCATGTTAGCTTATTGGGTTGTTTGTCTGGATGTGTCATTTATTATTTCGCAGAGCAAACGTTTGCAAACGATTCATTTTGTTTCGTTCGTGAATGAAACAACTCGGAGCAACATAGGCGAAGTACGTTTCCAAAATTTGTCTTTCGTAATATTTTATCCAAACTTAGTTTAAGTTCGAAGACGGGTTATCTCGGTCCACTCCTTCCGCTACCTCCCCCACAAAAGTTCGGAAATGTTCGGAAAATTTTTACGCACGATAACTCTTAAAGGAAGTAACCGATTTGGTCCATACTTTGCACATCGTAAAATTTCTACCAGACTTAGATGAGGTTTCAATATGGACTCGAACGGTTTACTCCTTCGGGTACCTCCCACACAAAATTTCGGAAAAATTCAGTTTAGGCCCTGCTCTCGAATCGCTTTAATTTTTGTTGTATCAACTTGTATTCACTGCCCCCCTTTCGATACTATAAGTTATCATCAGGGGCAAGTCCATACTTCCTGAGAAAATAGCCATAAAGTTGCAAAAAACCCCTATGACACCGTGTGTAGTGGTTGGAGCGCAAGATAATTCCCGAACGGATCCGCCGATTCGCTCCAAAAGTTGGCCTACGTAATATTTTGTTCAAACTTAGTTTAAGTTCGAAGAAAAGCCATATAGGTCCACTCCTTCAGGTACCTCTCCCACAAAATTTAAAAAATGTTCGCAAAAATTGTGCGCACGATAACTCATGAAGGGAGTGACCGTTTTGGTCCATACTTTGCACATCCTAATGTGCCTACCAGTTAGGGATCAGGTTCGAATATCGACTATATTTGTCCACACCTTCGGGTACCTCCCGCACAAAATTTAAATGCACTTTAAGACCTGCTTTCGAATCAATTTGATTTTTGTTGAAGCAACTTGCATTCGCTGCCTCAATTACGACAATAAACGTTTTTTTTTCAGGAGCATGTCCATACTTCTTGAGAAAATATCCCGAAACGTGTGAAAACCCCTATCCCACCATATGTAGTGACTGGAGATCTCGAACCGAATACTGAGTTCGTCCACACTTTGGATATCGTAATATTTCTTCGAATATTAGATGAAATTCGAAGGTGGTGCTTATAGGTCCACTCCTTTCAGTACCTCCACCACAAAAGAAAATATAGAAAATATTCGATAAAATGGTACACGCGATATCTCATGAAAGCAGCAACCGATTTGGTTCAAACTTTGGATCTCTAAATATTTTGTCCAAACTTAGTTTATGTTTAAATGTGGGCCCTATCGGCTCAATCCTTGGGGTACCACCCACACAAATATTCAACATGTTTGTGTTGTTAAAGGTCTGTTCGAGGATCCTTTGGACATGTTGACCGAAGGTGTTCCTAGTGGCCCTGTTTACAGCGATATTATGTTTATCGTAAGCAAGTATGTTATAAAAGTCCTATCTACCGATATCCCCCGCAATTTCTTTTTTGGCTTTAATTCAATTTATATTTTTGTCGGTTCATATGCCAAAAATTTTGGAAACCCCAATAAATAAGTTTTTTTTGGGAAAAAAAATGTTTCACTCCACACAGGCTGAGTGTATATCTCTGTCGGCAAAACTGACTGATACTTTTTTACTTGTTTCCATAACTTTTCCCTTATAAATTATAGGCTTCTCACACAAATTGATTTTTTTAAATATATGAGTTTTTATAAGAGTTATAAGAGTTTAATAAAAACCCAAGAAGTATTTGCTAAATTTTGGAAAAAATATTATTTTTGAAAAAAAAAAAAAAATTAAATTTTTTTTCCAAAAAAATATTAAATTTGTTGTTTTTTTTTTGTTCGTTTATCATGGTTTGAGATTTTTTAAATATTTAGAACATATGAAAAACTTAAAAACATTCATATTTTGATGCAAAACATGAAAAAAACTCAAATTTGTATGTTTGATATATAAAGTATTCAAAACTGTTGTAAGGCATTTTTATACCCTCCACCATAGTATGGAGGGTATATTAAGTTTGTCATTCCGTTTGTAACACATCGAACTAATCATTTGCGACCCTATAAAGTATATATATTCTTGATCAGGATAAAATTCTAAGAGGATCTAACCATGTCCGTCTGTCCGTCCGTCTGTTGTAATCACTCTAACGTCCGCAATAATTGAGATAGAGTGCTGAAATTTTGCACCCGATGGTCTTTTTTCCATAGGCTGGTCAAGTTCGAAGATGGGCTATATCGGTCCACTCTTTGGTATAGCCCCCATATAACGGTACCTCCGGATTTGAGGTATTTTGACGTTCTTCGCCACATTTGCAGACCGAATTAGCTATAACTTGGCACTTAGGGTTCCTAGTGATCAACAAACGTATATCCCGAAGGATATGGGCATAGGTCTATGTTTTGGTATAGTCCCCATATAACGCTACCTCCCGGTTTTCGGTATTTTCAGAATTTTAGCCACAATTTTTAACCAAACTATCTGCAATTTGACATTTGAGGTTCTCAATGGTCATGAAACATCGTCAACATAGGTCCATGTTTTGGTATAGTCCCTATATAACGGTACCTCCCGATTTTCGGTATTTTCAGTATTTTAGCCACAATTTTTAACCAAACTATCTGCAATTTGACATTTGAGGTTCTCAGTGGTCGTGAAACATCTCCACCAAACATCGTCAACATAGGTCCATGTTTTGGTATGGCCCCCTTATAACCGTACCTCCCGATTTTCGGTATTTGGAGCATTTTAGTAAAAATGTTTAACCGAACTAGCTGTAATTTACCATTTGGGGTTCTCAGTGGTCATGAAACATCTAAACCAAACATCGTCAACATAGGTCCATGTTTTGGTATAGCCCCCATATAACGGTACCTACCGATTTTCGGTATTTTTAAAATTTTAGCCACAATTTGTAACCAAACTATCTGCAATTTGACATCTGAGGTTATCAGTGGTCATGAAACATCTCCACCAAACATCGTCAACATAGGTCCATGTTTTGGTGTAGCCCCCATATAACGGTACCTACCGATTTTCGGTATTTTGCGCATTTTAGCCACAATTTGTAACCAAACTATCTGCAATTTGACATTTGAGGTTCTCAGTGGTCATGAAACATCTCCACCAAACATCGTCAACATAGGTCCATGTTTTGGTGTAGCCCCCATATAACGGTACCTACCGATTTTCGGTATTTTGCGCATTTTAGCCACAATTTGTAACCAAACTATCTGCAATTTGACATTTGAGGTTCTCAGTGGTCATGAAACATCTCCACCAAACATCGTCAACATAGGTCCATGTTTTGGTATGGCCCCCTTATAGCCGTACCTCCCGATTTTCGGTATTTTGAGCATTTTAGCCACAATTTGTAACCAAACTATCTGCAATTTGACATTTGAGGTTCTCAGTGGTCATGAAACATCTCCACCAAACATCGTCAACATAGGTCTATGTTTTGGTATGGCCCCCTTATAGCCGTACCTCCCGATTTCCGGTATTTTGAGAATTTTAGCCACAATTTGTAAGCAAACTATCTGCAATTTGACATTTGAGGTTCTCAGTGGTCATGAAACATCTCCACCAAACATCGTCAACATAGGTTCATTTTAGTTAACATTTTTAAACGTAGGTCCATGTTTTAGTATAGCCCCCATATAACAGTACCTTCCCAATTTTCGGTATTTTGAGAATTTTAGCTACAGTCTTTAACCGAAATAGCTGTAATTTGACGTTTGAAGTTCTCAGTGGTCATAAAACATCTCCAACAAAACATCGTCAACATACACAGGTCCATGTTTTGGTATAGCCCCCATACAACGGTATCTCCCTATTTTCGGTATTTTGAGAATTTTAGCTTCAATTTTTAACCGAACTAGCTGTAATGATCGGTATTTTGAGAATTCACTAAAAATCGTCAACATGGGTCCATTGTTTTGATGAAATACCCTCAATTTCACTCTTGAAGTTCCCTACAGTTATAAAACTTTTCCGCCAAAAAATTTAAAGATAGGTTGACTCTTTGATATAGCCCCGTAGGTGGTACCTTTCACCTAGCTGAACACATTTTTTTGATTAGATTAGATAACACTGTGCAACAAAATGGGGGTGAAAGTCTGGGGCACTGAAAATTCCTCTTGGGAAGAAAGGCCTTAGTGAGCGTGATGAAATTATTGTTAGAGACCTTGTGGGCCATCAAGAATTAGCGTTATATCTTTGTTCACTGTTGCTTAAGTGCTCTACAAAAACAACAAACAAAGATAATAATTCATACAGGGTCTCTTGCAAAAACTTCATCACGCCATAACGCAGAAGTTCGACTCACGGCGCATCTGTCCTTCGGGGTTTTTAATATACACACACCAAGGGCTTTCATCTCCAAAAGGAATTATCTCTGCCCCAACATTTGTGTTCACAGTGTAATTTAAGCAATAGTGGGAGGCAGTAGGAGTCTATGCATTGTCGAAAAGTTGTTGCACCTAAAATTGTGAAAGGACCCTAATTATTCCATTTTAATTAAGACTATTTTATGGTGGAGGGTATAAAAAGTTCGGCCCGGCCGAACTTAACGACTTTTTACTTGTTATTACACGTTTAGGATGAAAAGCTGTATTTTATGCCAGCAAATTTCATGTAACACCGCGAAATACTCCTAGGAGACCCCTAATGTGGTATACCAATCTTCATATCTCTGCGAGATAAAGCGATTTTGAGATGTGTGTTCTTCCGTCTGCCCGTGTGTCCGTCTGTCCATTATAAATTGTAATCAAACTCCAGGGTGCAATTATGGACCGATCGTCACGAAATTTGGTATGGAGGTCGGTTTCACATCGGAATAGATCGCTATTTTAATTGGTGATGATCGTGAAATATTTAGCGGGTGAAATGGACCATTACTTTTGTATGAAAAAAAAAATATTCTTTGGTCCATATTTTATTTTCTGGAGGACATAAACCGGCAAAATAGACTACATATGGAAATAGATCTACTAATATTCCCCCTGATGCAAATTGCAATAACGTGTCTGCTAGATAACGGACCTACTGCTTAATATATAATGGGTTTTGTGTAGAGAACCACATTTGCCCATTCCCAGTTTTTGCATTATTGCAAATTACATGGTGCCCTAACATTTTAATTGTCCAATTGGATTTTTATACATAAACTAGCAAAGTGCCCTCTACTTCGTATGCGGAAAGCATGAAAAGCATTAAGTTAGAAATATGAAATGTTCTACATAAAGATTCGTCAATCGATTTGACTGAAGACATGTCATTTCAAAACGAGGCTACAACAACGCCACACAAAGATATTGAGCTATTTTCACCGCGCGATATCTCAGGTAACTTGACCTATGTCGACAATTTCCTTTTGGTTTCTTAGTATACTCACCAAGGACTTTCATCTCCAAAAGAAATTTTCCACCGCGCCAGATGTTGAATTCCATTTTGGGTCACAGTGCACGGTGCTTTTGAATCAAATTTAAATGGAAGGTGCTTACACCTGGGAAGTTTTTGCAGATTCTGAAACTACAATGTTCATAGATGAGAAAAATCAAAAAACAAAAAAATCGCCGGAGCGCTTTTTAAATAAATCGCGATTCAAGTTGACATTTTTAGGGTTTGTTTAGGTTTTTGCGACTTTGCTTGGAAACCGCAAGTCCTATCAAATTGGGAATAAAAAATATGTTGTAGCTATCGAAATTCTCTACAAGATTGACCTTAAAGATATTTTCGTAGGTTTTACAACTTTTGAGATATAGAAGTTGAAGTTGGGACAATTCAAATTCAATTCAATTCTGTATCGTCCCCTTATAAAACAATGTCATGGCTGAAATTTCCCAACTTAAACTTATATATCTAAAAAATGTACCAACCTGGGAAAAATTACACAAGCAAGTCTTGTAGAGAATTTTCACAGCTAGACTTACCGTATTCAAGCAAAATCGCGAAACCCTAACAAAACCTTAAAATGTGAACTGAGCTTCTTTATCTCAAAAATGGAACAGCCTGAGAACAAATCATAAACGCCAATCCTGTAGAGAATTTCCACAGCTACAACATTTTCTTTAGCTCCATTTCGATTGGACTTGCGGTTTCCAAGCAAAATAGCGAAAACCTAAAAAACACCTAAAAATGTGAATTTTGACGCTATTTATTTAAAAATCTCTACAACGATTTTTCATGTTTTTGGCTTTTTCTCTTCTATGAACATTGCTGTTTCAGAATTCACAAAAACTTCCCCTGTGTAAGCGGTTTTCATTAAAAGTTAGTTAAGGCGCACCCTACATGACATTGTTTTATAAGGGGGTCAGGCGATGCAGTCAGTGCATTGTCCCAATTTGAACTTCAATATCTCAAAAATGGTAAAACCTACAAAAATACCATAAAGGTCAGTCTTGTAGAGAATTTTCATAGCTACAACATTTTCTTTTGTGTCATTTTGATAGGACATGCAGTTTCTAAGCAAAATCCTGAAAACCTAAACAGCCCCTAAAAATGTCAACTTGAATCGCGATTTATTTAAAAAGCGCTCCGGCGATTTTTTTTTTGATTTTTCTCATCTATAAACATTGTAGTTTCAGATCCCGCAAAAACTTCCCAGGTGTAAACACCTTCTATTTAAATTTGATTCAAGAGCACCGTGAGTGTTATAAATCAGCCAAATTGTACCAGCCACACAAATGGTACAATTATTAGTGCTTTTTGCACCCTTCTAGGACGAATTTCCAAAAACCCAGCCTTATCGACCACCATCCGTGCCAAAACAAACCACTACTCAAAATCTCAAGATTCTAGCTGCAGCCGCTTCGTCTGGACATTGATAATTAGTCGGTCAGCAACACAAATTACACAATTTTTAGTACATTTTAGTACTTGTCGCACCCTTCTAATACGAATTTCCAAAAAACAGCCTTATCGAGCCGCTTCGTCTAGGCGTTGATAATTAGTCGGTCAGCCACACAAAGTACACCACATTTTAGTACTTGTCGCACCCTTCTAAGACGAATTTCCAAAAAACCCAGCCTTATCGAGCACCTTCGCCCCAAGACTAACCACCCACCACCCAAAATTTCAAGATTCTAGCTTCAGCCGTTTCGTCTAGGCGTTGATTATTAGTCGGTCAGCCACACAAATTACACCATTTTTAGTACATTTTAGTACTTGTCACACCCTTCTAAGACGAATTTCAAAAAACCCAGCATTATCGAGCACCTTCGCCCCAAGACTAACCACCCACCACCCAAAATTTCAAGATTCTAGCTTTAGCCGCTTCGTCAGGACGTTGATAATTAGTCGGTCAGCCACACAAATTACACCATTTTTAGTACTTTTTGCACACTTCTAAGACGAATTTACAAAAAACCCATCCTTATCGAAATTTTGATATGTGGAAAGCTAATTCCCAGTGGTAAAGGTGTAGGGTATCACATGATCGTACCCGTCCGACTATAGTCTATTCTTACTTGTTTTTAATAACCAAATGTGACAGACTTGTCATTGGCCTGTGATGACACACATTGTATTTTATGAAATACCCATCAGTGATAAGGAATAGTATGAAATTAAAGATTCCAGCGTTCTGTATATGTATATATAACATTCATTGGTTCTATATATAGAACATTCTATTCAACTTATATTTCAGTTTAAGAATTGCAATGCTGAGAACAACAACATACTTTTGGATAGCTCTGGCGGCTCAACTTTACGCAACTGCTAGTGCTGGGTCTTATAAAAATGATGGCGCTGATAGAATTTATATAGAAGAATCGGAAGAGGTAAATGATACTACGCATAAGAATATGTTGAATGGAACCTGATCTAAGTCATTCATAAAAATTCGCTGGTTCCATGTGGCCAACACAAAATATATATTAAAATATTGCTTTGATTTCAGTACACATGGTTTGAAGCCTCACAAGAGTGCTTAAATAGGGGAATGACATTGATAGCCGTGGATTCGAGGGCGAAACAACAAAAACTAAGTGACATTATAAATGGTGAGTTTAATACAAAATCTGATATTAAAAAAAAAAATAATTTGAAACTCTATAAAACTATATTTAGATCTACAATCCCGATTTTGGATAGGAGGTTTTAAAAAGAGCAGTTCCCAGTTTGTATGGATTTTTAAAGGACAATCATTTGATTTTACCAATTGGGATGAAAATGAACCTAATAATAAGTATAACAATGAGGACTGTGTGGAACTATTGAGCTCTGATTCTGGAATTTCTTGGAACGATGCCACATGTACTCTAAAGCTAGGATATATTTGTGAAGAGATTACTGCTCGGAAAGAAAATGATATAGAAATGGAACTTTTAAAAGATACAAGTGAAAATAACGTATTAGATAATCGCAACAAAGATTTATTGAATTTTATTCTGAAATCAAAAGAAATTGATATCAAAAAATATATTCAAGAAAATATGGCAACCATAACGAAGGATATAAAGGAGGAAATAAATCGCCTTCAAATATCAATAAACAAACAAATTTCTCAACTATCTCGGGCGACTACCGAAAAAAGTGTTCAAGAAAATGTCGATGAAAGTGTGTCTGCTTATTTGAATAAATCTCCAATTCTAAATTTTGTTTTAAATTTACCGTAATCTGTTACAAACGATGATACATATTAAAACCAGATCCAGATGTATTGACAACAACAACAACATAGTCCTTAAAACCAGATAGAAATCAATCACCTGAATCCATGAGAATTGCGAGCTCAACCGTAAAAGCTGAAATATCTGACGTGTATAAAACTATAAAATCTCCCAATAATTAACGCCCAATAACATCGAATGCAAATCAACTCACTTATATGCCGAAAAAAAATAAACTTTTGTTTGATAAACTTTTTAGATACTTTATGAGATAAGCAATGATAAAACAAATAAAAAAATATAACAAAGATGCAACATTTCATTTTTCTTATTTGCTATATATTAGGCTGTGGGTCCTTTAGGCTAACGAGGCTATAAATACGAGGTCTGATTAAAAAGAACCGTGATGATCTGATCCAAAAACAAATAAAAGAAGCAGCGTACAGAAAAAAACTTTATGAAACGTTCGCAAACGTTTCGTTTCGTGTTTTCTATAAGAACGAAACAAAACGAAACATAACCCATGTTGACTGAACTCGCTGTTTAGTTTCGTTTTGTTTGTATTCGTGAGTGCGAACAAACCGAAAAATGAAAAGTTCTAAACTTCACAACAACTCATAGAAAACGAAACGGTACCAAACACACTGCAAACGTTTGGTGGTTGATTCAAACATCCACCACAGTATATTCCAAGTATATCATGTTAGCTTATTGGGTTGTTTGTCTGAATGTGTCATTTATTATTTCGCAGAGCAAAGGTTTGCAAACGATTCATTTTGTTTCGTTCGTGAATGAAAAAACTCGGAGCAGGATAGCTAAAGTACGTTTCAAAAATCGTACAGTTTTGTTCTTTTTCTGTTCAAAAGTGTGTGGTTTTTTACAGTGTTTTATTTAACTTGCTTTCGTGTCTGTTTAGTTCAAATCTGGTAACTCATTTTTAACACATTTGCAACTAAAACTTTGCATTTTTTCAAATTTAGATGACAATACAGAAAATGAAATTAAAACAAAGATTGGTCCATTTTACAGTGTTTTAACGGTGTTTTATTAACTTGCATTTTAAATCTGTTAACTCATTTTTGACACAGTTGCAGTTGACCAATCGAACTGAATGAAACTTTGCACACTTTTCAGATTTGGATGACAATACATGAATATGGGCCCATTTTTCCTTTAGCCACCATATAGTTATTTTCAGGTATTTTGAGGATTTTATCTTAATTTTTGCCCGAATTAGCTGTCAATTGGCATTTGGGATTTCCAATGATACAGACATTTCCTCACCAAAAATTGTGAACATAGGTATAGGTTTTGGTATAGCCCCCTTATAGCGGTACCATCCGATTTCAAGTATTATGAGGATTTTATCTTCATTTTTAGGCCGAATTGGCTGTAACTTGGCAATGGTAC
Source organism: Musca autumnalis (assembly GCF_047663935.1). Lineage (NCBI taxonomy): Eukaryota > Metazoa > Arthropoda > Insecta > Diptera > Muscidae > Musca > Musca autumnalis. The sequence goes on from NW_027411755.1 coordinate 226,829,526, forward strand.
AGAAACTTTCTCACTAAAAATGATGGACATAGGTACAGGTTCTGGTATAGCCCCCATATCACAGTGGTGGCACTTACATGGGAAGGTGTGACAAAAATACTTCTAAATGCTATATCGAATTGAAATTGTTATCAATGGGTCATAGTCACCTAAAAACACTCTACGTAAAATATTGGGGTATTCGGTCCAAATTTTCTCGTGGTTCCCATGAAACGAATCATATTGAATTTAAGTATATTATGTTACCAATACATTGTTCAACCAAATTTGCTGTAATCCGGTACCAGGAGTTATTATTGCATTGTAAGCATCCCCACGAAAAATTGTCAGTATTGGTCCATGATTTGGGGTACTTCCATAAGTTTTATATATCGATTAATTTGCGCAGATGTAAACCAAATATTCTAAGCAACTATGTTCTTATAATGATCTCAGACACCGACGTAGCCAGGGGGGCCCCCGAAATGATTTTTGTTCCCATGGGATATTAGCTTATGTTACACATTTTTTTTTAATTTTTGAGTAAAATTTTAAACTGTTTTCAATTTTGCAAGAAATGTGTAAAGTATTTGGAGGAAGTATTACAGAGAATTATTTAAGCGCATTGGTATACTTATTGTCCAACATTTCTGAAAATATAAAAATAATGAACACTTTAGACTTTCTGAGCAATTTTCTGCATAGTTGTTAAGTTTTAAGGTGTTGTTTAAGCGTTTAATCGTAATTTTAGGCTGACTGTAAGTGTTACTGAGTTCAGAACAAGACTTCTTTGTTTTTATTAGACGTTAGTAGCATATTACGACCAATACTTTGGATTATAAACAACATCTAGAGAAAACATACGTGCGATCTTCTGTTTTTGCAACTTTTGATAAGAGCAATAAGTCTCTAACACGTTTTTGTAATGAACTATTTTGAACATCATAACAATTACAAATTCTTTATTATGTTTGAAATTTGCAACAAAAAATCTATATTAACCATTTTTATGATATAATTCTTATTCCACAGCAGTGTCGTCCGTTATGATTATTTGAAACTCGTCTCTTGCTACAAATTAGTAAATGTCTATTGTGCAAAAAATAATTTTTTAATTGAGATTGAGGTGAATGTTTATATTTTATTCATTACATATTATTTCAAATATTTCGAAATTACATTGAATTTCATCTTCAGGACGGCAAAGGACGTTATAACGACAAACGAAATAAAAAAACTGATCGGAAACAGATTCAGATTCGTCAAAATCTCAGCAAGTATCAGTCAGCTTTGCGGGTAGGAATATTACCTGAGCCTGTGTGAACTGAAACTTTAATCTATGGACAGATCGAATAGCGGCTACATAACCAAAATCCTTTAACCCAAAGGTATGTATTAGGAGATTTTCAGAATTGTGTAGTCATTTTCGGACGTATGAACTAACCAACAAAATATGGATTTTATCATTGTTACAGAGGAGGTAACTGAACAAATGGACCGAGCCGACATAGTTAATTTTGGAAGTATATCTTATTTTGGGAGTCATTCATTTCAGTGCGTCACAGTATAATTTTCGGTTTTTTTTTCAAAAAAAAAATATAGACTTGCCCACGAGAAACATAATACCGCTCTAAACACAAAGAATATCGACCTTAAATTGCATTAAACAACTATTTTGAAAGTTTGTTGGGATGTACCCATTTTCGAGCTGAAGCTAAGTTTGGACAAAAAAATTACTAAAACCAAACACGATTTTGCTTGGAAACCGAGAGTTCTATGTAAATTGGCCTAAGGAAAATGTTGTAGCTGTGAAAATTCTCTACCAGACTGACATTTAGGTCTTTTCGTAGGTTTTACCATTTTTGAGATATAGAGATTCAGTTCAAATTTTTAGGTTTTTATCTTAAGTCTTCAAGATTTTGCTTGGAAACTGCAAGTCATATCAAAATGGGACTAAAGAAAATGTTGAAGCTGTGAAAATTCTCTACAAGATTAGATGATTTACTTTTTCTTAGGTTGTACCAATTTCAAGATATGTAAGCTTAAATTGGGGAATTGCAGTAATACCATTGTTTTATAAGGAGGCGATACAGTCAGTGCATTGTCTCAATTTGAACTTCTATATCTCAAAAACAATAAAACCTACGAAAATATCATAAAGGTCTACCAGAAGGAGTAGACCGTAAATGACCATCTACGGACTTTATATAAGGCTGAGAGTATAAAAAATGTAGATTGGGAAAAATTGTGTCCATGGATTTTTGCTAAAATTGTGGGCGCCAGAATTTCATTTTAAAAGTATTCAGTACTGACAAGACAGGAGTTTTCTTGGTTCCTGATCAATTTATGAGAAAATCCAGGATAGGAAACAAGAATTTCTATAAGAGAAGTCCGACGATTGGACGCGGACATAGTCTATTGACAGTTGCCCGACTGGGCACCAGAATTTGCCATTAAATACCCACGATTGGGTAATAGAATTTCATCATAGATATGACTTACTATTGCTCAGCATTAGTTGTCTATCAAGAAAACCACTATCGGCCTTCAGAAATTCTTTGTGATTAGATCTACAATTGGACACAAAAATATCTTTAGGGAATAACTTCAATGACAGTAACAACGATTGGACACCTGAATTTTCTAAATTGAAAAACTGACCATATTCTGACACCGCAGCGTGATAAAAGACAAAAAAGAAGACAAGTGTCTCGGCATTTTTTCCTTAATTTATATAACTCCTAAATTTACCTGCAAATATTTAAAAAAATACTAATCGATAACGCCAAGATATCCGAATGTCCCCACTGCATAAATCAATTCTCTACTAATGCCATTTTCCTTCCATAAAATACACAACAAAGATGGAGTGGAAAATTGAAGGCATGATATTGAACTTTTGTGAAGTAGGAAACAAAGGAATGATTAAGAAATTTCTAAGGTTTTCCGATAGCATAATCTTTTTTTTGGTCTTACCGAAGTGATATCACTGAATTACATAACATTCACTGTAGTTGTGAGTTATTTGATAAATGATACACCCGAAAGTATATGCGACTATTAATATATCTATTGTTTGAACATATATTAACTCTCATATGTTGTCAAAAAAGTTCGGAAAACAAGGGGAAATTGGCCAAGAAGTTTTACGTTATTTTAATTAAAAACAAGTAAGAAAAGTCTATAGTCGGACGGAGCCGACCATGGGATACCCTATACCACTAACCCTGGACAATCGCTCTCCACGGAACTTCTTTTCAATGATTGTGAAAATTTAATTATCAAATATCATAGATGAATTGTATAATACTTATGACCAAAACCAAAAAGTTATCTAGCATGACAAAGACATTTTTGTAGCAGGAAAGGAAAATTTAGTTCACACAAACTAAAATGTAATGAAACCCACTTATGTAGTACTACTACTTCCGTTGTTTAACCGCTACGTTATTGAAGTTTTTACCAATTTCACAAAAAAGTTTCAGTCCATTTAACCCGCTAAGTATTATCTGATCTTCACGTTGGTTTGTACGCTTTTTCTTCATCATAAACTCAAACATTGTTTAAAATTTTGCGGGTTATTATTTTGACCTATAGAGCCGCTACAAAATTGGTTAAAATTTTGTTTTTGGTCCATTTCATTCACAGAACATTTCACGATCATCAGCAAAACTAATCATTTCTATTCTGGCCCGAACCCAACCTCCTTAAGAAATTCGTTACAATCGGTCCATAATTGCGGCCTTAAGCATGTTTACAATTGTTAAAGGGCGGACACACATCGCTAAATCGCTTTATCTCGTCGAGATATGAATTTTAGCGTACCAAATAAGAGGTCTAGGACAAATATTTCGTGGTGTTACACAAACTTTTGGAGAGACAATATGTAGCATGGGATAAACATGTGGTTCTCTACACGGAACCCATTATATATTAGGCAGTAGGCCCGTTATCTAGCAAACACTTTATTGCAATTTACATCATAGGAAAGATCAGTAGTTTTTTCCCATATGTAGGCTACTTTGCGAAATATTTATGTCCTCAAGGAATTAAAATATCGACCATAAATACAATTTTATATTTTTCATACAAACGTAATGGTCAATTTCACCCGCTAAAGAATATCAGATCATCATTCAAAATTGTAGGCATCTTTTTCGACCTATACTCTTACCCGGTTCAAAATTTCGTGACTATTGATATATAATTGCGACTTCTAGCGAGTTTATTATTACACTACAAACAAATAACGGAATATATTAAGCTGTAACTTGTTATCTGATCATGCACACCAACATAATTGGCATCAATTGAAAGGTCAAGCGTTCCACTTTCAAGTATATCTCACTTGTCCGGAATGTCACTTCCAGAAATTAAGATATAAGCTGTATATTAAAATTTTTCACAATTTTCACACAAAAGTTTTGGTCCATTTAACCCTCTAAATATTATCCGATCGCTATCTCAAATTGCAAGCTTCTCCTTTGTGATATACTCTTACCGTATTTAAAAATTTGATCGGACCATTATTGCGACCTACAGAGCCGCTACTAAATTTGATAAATATTATGTTCTTGGTCCATTTCACCCCCTACATATTTCACGATCATCACCAATTAAAATAGTGATCTATTCTGATGTGAAACCGACCTCCATACCAAATTTCGTGACGATCGGTCCATAATTGCGGCCTGTAGTTTGATTACAATTTATAATGGACAGACGGACACACGGACGGACGGACGGACACACATCTCAAAATCGCTCTATCTCGCCGAGATATGAAGATTGGTATACCACATTGGGGGTCTCCGACGAATATTTCGCGGTGTTACATGAATTTTTACCAAAACAAACTTATAATACCCTTTCCACATTGTGGTGTAGGGTATAAATATATTCAAGAAAATATGTCAACCTTTGCAAAGGATATAAAGGAGGAAATAAATCGCCTTGAAATATCGATAAACAAACAAATTTCTCAACTATCTAGGGTGACTACCGAAAAAAGTGTTCAAGAAAATATCGATGAAACTGTGTCTGCTTATTTGAATAAATCTCCAATTCTAAATTTTGTTTTAAATTTACCGTAATCTGTTACAAACGATGATGCATATTAAAACCAGATCCAGATGTATTGACAACAACAACATTGTCCTTAAAACCAGATAGAAATCGATCACCTGAATCCATTGGAATTGCGAGCTTAACCGTAAAAGCTGAAATATCTGACGTATATAAAACGAAAAATCCACCAATAAGTAACCCCTAATAACATCGAATGCAAATCAACTCACTTATGTGCCGAAAAAAAATAAAAAACTTTTGTTTGATAATCTTTTTAGATACTTTATGAGATAAGCAATGATAAAACAAATAAATAAATAAAAAAATATATCAAATATGCAACTTTTCATTTTTCTTATTTGCCATATTTTAGGCTGTGGGTCCTTTAGGTTAACGAGGCTATAAATACTAGGTCGAATTAAAAAGAACCGTGATGATCTGATCAAAAAACGAGTAAAAGAAGCAGCGTACAGAAAAAACTTTATGAAACGTTTCGTTTCGTGTTTTATATAAGAACGAAACAAAACGAAACATAACCCATGTTGACTGAACTCGCTGTTTAGTTTCGTTTTGTTTGTATTCGTGAGTGCGAACAAACCGAAAAATGAGAAGTTCTAAACTTCACAACAACTCATAGAAAACGAAACGGTACCAAACACACTGCAAACGTTTGGTGGTTGATTCAAACATCCTCCGCAGTATATTCCAAGTATGTCATCTTATTTTATTGGGTTGTTTATTTATTTCGCTGAGCAAAGGTTTGCAAACGATTTCATTTTAAGATTCTAACTCAATTTCCACACAGTTGCAGTTGACCAATCGAACTGAAACTTTGTACATTTCTCAGATTTGGATGACAATAAATAAATATGAAACCAAATCCAATATGGGCCTTTTTTTCCTATAGCCCTCATATAGTGGTACCACCCGACTTAGTTCAAATCTAGTAACTCATTTTAAACGCAGTTGCAGTTGACCAATCGACCTGAAACTTTGCACTCTTTTCAGATTTGGATGACAATACATGAATATGGGCCCATTTTTTCCTTTAGCCACCATATAGCGATACCACCCGATTTCAGGTATGTTAAGGATTTTATCTTCAATTTTGCCCGAAGTAGTTTTCATTTGGCATTTAAAATGATACCTCACTAAAAATTATGGACATGGGTACAGGTTCTGGTATAGCCCCGATATATCGATACCTCCTGATTTCAAGTTTTTTAAGGATTTTTTTCTTCATTTTTAACCCGAATAGGCTGTAATTTTTCAGTTGAGGTTCCTAATGGTACTGAAACTTCTCCACCACAAATTGTGGACATAGGCCCAGATTTTGGTATAGCCCCCATATAGCGGTACGTTCCGATTTCAAGTGTTTTAATGATCTCATCTTCATTTTTAGCCAGAATTGGCTGTAACTTGGCATTTGAGGTTCCCAATGGTACTGAAACATCTCCACCAAAAATTGTTGACATATGTCCAGGTTTTGGTATATAACGATACTACCCGATTTCAGGCATTTTAAAGTTTTTATCTAAATGTTCGGCCTAAATTGACTATAATTTTGTTGTCAGTGGTCGAAAAAATTTATTTACTAACAAGTAAAAAAACATTAAGTTCGGCGTTAGGTACTAAACTCTTCCATTTCTTGCAGGAGTATTACCTATATCTCAACTGATAATACTCCCTTCAAAACAGTTAATATGGGGCGACATTTTTGTTCTTTCGAAGACATGGACCAATATTTAAAATTTTCCGCATTGAGCGTAATAAATAAAATTGGGCAAAACCAACTAGACCTAAACCTGGGGCCTAATTATGTGATTCGATATCGAGTTGTTTCGACCTGAGTACTCAAAGTTGGGATGACAACATTCGTTATCGAGTAAAATTATCGAGTAATTGAGCATAAATTTGCGAGTAATTTATCGAGGCCAAATTGCCTATCGTAAACAAATAAAATGAAAGATTTCTTATTGTCTTTTTGTTTAAAATGTAAAAATTGTTGTTTGTTGTCGTTTTATACAGAAAAAATATTTAATATTAATAGCCTTTATTTTATAAGTGAAGTACATTTTAAACATTTCATCCCCCGTTGTTTACCAAAGGAAATATTCTCTCAGAGAGGCTAATGCAAAACACCCACCAAACTCTCTCTCATTTATTTTGAGAGATGATTATTAAGGTAGATGTATTAGCAATCCGTTACAACAATGTCAAAAAGATTTTGCAAGAATTAATAATTTTCTTATTTTCTTAGCACAACTTCATACCGAAATTATTATTCAATGTATTGTTCAACAAATTCCACAAATATTTACATTTTTCATTCATAATTTTATTTTTTTTTGGTTCTTGCTTTCAAAAAAAAAAAAACACCTTTTTTACATCTACCTTCATAATATTCCCTATAGTATACATAGGTTTTCATAGTTCGACTACCGGTTACTCTCGAAACATTCGATCAATGATTTTGATCGAATCTCGTCATGCCGCTTTTTTATCGTGTCGAAATCTTTTTCACGAGCAAATACTCGATCGAATCGAATCACGTAATTAGTCCCCTGGATATTCTGCATTTGGATAGTTAACAGCATCGGGAGCGCCGTTCTATGGATGTTGTATAAAACGTTAACCTGTACCGATAAATTTCTGGAGGAAAGTTTCGTAACTCCAGCGAAGACTAAATACCATCAGTTGAGTTATTCCCATTCAATATTGTGGTTAAAACTTTCAAAATACCGCAAATTGGGAGGGATCTTTCAATGGGGAGGTATATAAAAACATGGAACAATAAAGGAAATATTCAGATGGGACGTTTTATACCACCAACGGAGATTAAATTTCATCCGTTTCGATGGGATATTGATGACACAACCTTAAAATACCGAAAATCGGTAAGTACCCTTCTATGGGGGTTATTTGAAGAAAAGGGCTTATTCTGATAATTCTCTTCTGCAATATTTTATACACCCATGGCAATTTGTATACTAAATGTCAGTTATGTCGGTGGTATATTGATGCCACAACGTTCAAACTACCGTAAATCGGAAGGTACGGTCCTAAGGGGGTATTTGAGGAAGTCGACCTATACCGGCACATTTCGGCTGGAATGAATGAAAAGACTTAATATCAAATTACAGCTACTTCGGTGAAATAATGAGGCTACAAAATTCAAAATACCGATAATCGGGAGGTACCGTTCCTTCAAAACGTTGACCTGTACCGACAAATTTCTGCAAGACATTTTTGTAGCCCAGAAAAAGACTAAATACCAAATTTCAGCCACTTCGGTGGAATAATGAGGCTAAAACCTTCAAAATACCGAAAACCGGGCAGTGTCGTTCTATGAGAGCTATATGAAGACGTTGACCTTTACCGACTAATTTCAGGTGGAAAATTTTATACCCACAACGAAGACTATGACCAAATTTTAGCCATTTCGGTGATATAATTAGGCTAAACCCTTCAAAACACCGAAAATTGGGATGTACCGTTACATGGGGTGTACATTAAAGCGTGGACCGATACAGATAAATTTCTGGGAGAACGTTTTGCATCCAAAAAGAGGACGAAATATCACATTTCAGGCATTTTGGTAGTATAGTATAGCTAAAACCTTCAACAATACCGAAAATTGGAAGATATCGTCCAATGGGGCTATATAAGGGCGTTTGACCTCTACCGACAAATTTCATATGGAATGTTTTATACCCCAAATAAAGACTAACCACCAAATTTCAGTCATTTCGTTGGAATATTAAGGCCACAACCTTCAAAATACCGAAAATCTGGAGGTACCGTCCTATGGGGGCTATATGAAGGCGTGGGACCTATACCTACAAATTTGCGGGGGAAAGTTTTATACCCCGAACGAAGACTAAATACCAAATTTCAGCTATTTCGCTGCGATAATGAGGCTAAAACTTCAAAATACCAAAAATCGGGAGATATCGTCCTATGGGGTCTATATCAAAACGTGGACCTATATAAACATTTTATGGTAGAACTATTTCTTAGCCTGTAGAAACACAAAATACAAACTTACAACCGATTCTGTGGTCAAATGGGACTAATACATACAAAATATCTTAAAGTGACGCGTACTATATATGGGGCGTTTTATGGGGGCTCTACCAAAACGTGGACCTATGTAAACATTTTATGATAGATATGTTTCTTAGCCTCTTGAAACACAAAATACAAAGTTACACCCGATTCTGTGTTCAAATGGGACTAATACATTCAACATATATTAAAATGACGCGTACTATATATGGGGTCTTTATGGGGGCTATACCAAAACGTGGACCTATATAAACAAAATTTGGTAGAAATATTCTCTAGCTTCTGGAGACACAAAATACCAAATTACAACCAAGTCGGTGGTCAAATGGGACAAATATCCTTAAAACGAAGACGCGGCACGCGTCACTTTATGTGGGGCTATACGAAAACGTGGACCTACAGTGGTGGCCAATACATTTGCAACAAAATTGCACGTTTTAGCAAAATGTCTCTAAAATATTTTTTTGAAAGTGAAATTAAGTATTTTTTGCAATTATTTGTAGTTTAATGCTTCAAAAATAAGAAAATAAAAAGTTTTGACTCGATATACAACAACAATTATGAAAAATTTGAAAATACAAAACACGCTTAAAAATTTAATGGTCAAAACAAATGCAACTGAACCAAATCGCATACAAAAATTTTCAATATTTTGTAAAATATAATTTTGTATATTATTTAAATCATTTTGTTTTGTTTTTGGGAATCCAAAAAGGGAATAAAATTTTTAAGCTGATATCAGTCATACGTACTTCACCGGTGGTGTGGCTGGTCTTAGGGGAGAAGCCTGAAGATGGGTGCAAGAGTCAGAAACTTCGGAAAAAATAGAAATATCTTCACATTTAAGTTTTCGATTTAATAAAATTCAGAGTCCTGAGTGCAGTTATATCATTTAGTAGTAAAAGTCCGATGTATGGGTCTGGAAGAACATATCAGCGTGAGTAATACTAATCTATTGACTTTAAAACGGGCGGTATCATTGGAAATTCGGGAATCTATAAACTTGAGTAGATTTAGAATGCTCATCAGATGATAATTTACGACATATATTTAATATATAGACATTTCCGGGAAGATCAGACGCTTCCCAATGAAAGAAAATTTTTCAACACATGACGTACTCGCCAAATCCTATTAACATAATGTTATAATTACCGTGTTTTATAGTCTTCTGAGTGAATTTTTGATAATAATCTTGTTTCTTTGAGCTAAAGATAATATTTTTGGCATCCATATCCATTATAATTTTTTTTATAAAATTATAGGATATCCATAAGGTATTCCAACCAACACGTCATGTGTTGAAAAATTGCCTTTTATGGGGAAGCGTCTGATCTTCCCGGAAATGTCTATATACTAAATGTATGTGGTAAATTATCATCGGATAAGCATTCTAAATCTATTCTAGTCTATAGATTAATGATACCGCTCGTATTAACGGCAATAGATTGGTATTACTCTCCCTGATAAGCGCCCAACCCCTACGCTCCTATGTTTTTCGAGACGCAAACATCGGACTTTTACTAATATGGACTTCTCAGTGGTCCAAAAATTTATTTACTAAAAAGTTAAAAATAAAAGATAATAAAAACAAGTAAAAAAGTATCAGTCGGCTTTGCCGACAGAGATATACCCTCAGCCTGTGCAAATTGAAACACTTTTTTCACAAAAAACTTATGTATTTAGGGGGTCTCAAAATTTTGGTCGTATGAACCGACAAAAATGTTGATTAGGATTAAAGTTTAAAAATTTTGCGGAAAACGTACTTAAAGGAATGGACCGACATAGACCATGGGGTGCCATAGGGGGTTTTTACACCCTTCGGGATGGTTTCTAAAGAAGTATGGACTTGCCCCTGAAACAACTTTTACCATCGTAATTGAGGCAGCGAATGTAAGTTGCTTCAACAAAAAACAAAGTGATTCAATGGCAGGTCTTAAATTGAACTTATCCAAAATTTTGTGTGGGAGGTACGGGATGGAGTGGACAAATATAGTCCATATTCGAACCTGATCTATATCTGGTAGATATTATGAGAATGTGTAAAGTATGGACCAAATCGGTCACTCCCATCAAGAGATATCGTGCGCACAATTTTTCCGAATATTTTTGAACTTTTGTGGGGTAGGTACCTGAAAGAGTGGACCGATATGGCTTATCTACTAACTTAAAGTAAGTTTGGAAACAATATTACGAAGGCCAAATATTGGCCGGAATCGGAATTTCCGTTCGAGAATTATCTTGCGCTTCCACCCATAAACATGGTGTCATAGGGTTTGTTTTTCAACTTTCAGGCTATTTTTTCAGGAAGTATGGACTTGCCCTTGAGGAAACTTGTACCTTCCTATAGCGGACAGTGAGTACAAGATGTTACAACAAAAACCAAGGCGATTCGAGAGCAGGTCCTAAACTGAACTTTTCCGAAATTTTGTGTGGGAGGTACACGAAGGAGTTTTTGAACATTTGTGGGGGAGGTACCTGAAGGAGTGGACCTATATGGCCCATCTTCGAACTTAAATCGAATCTGAACAAAATATTTTGATACCCAAAATTTGAACCGAATCGATTTATCCGTTCGAGAGTTATCGTGCGCACCAGCCAGACAGACAGACGGACGGACATTGCTAGATCTACTCAAAATTGTCTGAAACGGATATCGTACAAACATACTTGGGGTCTAAAACCATTATTTCGATGAGGCACATTTTTGGTCGTATCAAAGTGTAAATACCCTCTTTAGCCTAAAGGCTTCAGTGTTTTATGTATAAATGTACCTTAGACTAGAAAATAATTTGTCGCTTAGCCTCAATGAGTATATTCTTCCACATGATGGAATCCCTCAAATAATAAACTAGCATTTAAATTAAAAATGGTGGCAAAATGAAACGGCAAGCGTTTTATTCGAGAGAAAGCGAAGCAACAAACATAGAGAGTTGGATATCTTTTCTTAGATCGGCTTATGGAACAAATGTTCTGTAATGAACCCGCTAAGTAAGTAAGTAACAACATGTTATGCCCATGCTACAAAATGTCTCATTCACAATAATGTAATTGTTACCATCATGATGGAGAATTTTCCGAAATCATCATAGAGAAATTTCAAATTTTTAATTTTGCATATGTCTGTTTACAGGTTGTTTTGGTATTCCGATTTGTTTGCTGGGTATTATTTATTTTTCAACTTTAATGCATATCATTTGGAAAAGATTGTGTACCTTATGACTTTACATATTTCCATACTTCAAGAAATGTTTGGGAAAACCCCAAAGTACAATAATTCCCAATAACATATTTTTAATAACTAAATGTAACAGACTAGTCATTGGCCTGTGATAACGCACATTGTATTTTATGAAATACCCATCAGCGATAAGGAATAGTATGAATGCCAGCCTACTATATATGTATATAGTATAATCATTGGTTCTATATATATAGAACATTCAATTCAATTTATATTTCAGTTTAAGAATTGCAATGCTGCGAACAACAACATACTTTTGGATAGCTCTGGCGGCTCAACTCTACGCAACAGCTAGTGCTGGATCTTTTAAAAATGATGGCGGTACTAGAATTTATATAGAAGACTTTGAAGAGGTAAATGATACAACGCATATGAATATGTTGAATGGAATCTTTTCTAAGTCATTCATAAAAAGTCGCTGGTTCCAACACAAAATATATATTAAAATATTGCTTTGATTTTAGTACACATGGTTGGAAGCCGCACAAGAATGCTTAAATAGGGGTATGACATTGATAGCCGTGGATTCGAGTGCGAAACAACAAAGACTAATTGACATTATAAATGGTGAGTTTAATACAAAATTTGATATTAAAAAAAAATAATTTGAAACTCTATAAAACTATATTTAGATCTACAATCCCGACTTTGGATAGGAGGTTTTAGAAAGAGCAGTTCCCAGTTTGCATGGATTTTTAAAGGACAATCATTTGATTATACAAATTGGGATGAAAATGAACCTAATAATAAATATAACAATGAGTACTGTGTGGAACTCTTGAGTTCTGATTCTGAAATGCCTTGGAATGATGCCCCATGTACTCTAAAGCTAGGATATATTTGTGAAGGGAAAGAAAATGATATAGAAATGGAAGTTTTAAAAGATACAAGTGAAAATAGCGTATTAGATAATCGCAACAAAGATTTATTGAATATTAATCTGGAATCAAAAGAAATTGATATCAAAAAATATATTCAAGAAAATATGTCAACCTTTGCGAAGGATATAAAGGAGGAATTAACTCGCCTTGAAATATCGATAAACAAACAAATTTCTCAACTATCTCGGGCGACTAATGAAAAAAGTGTTCAAGAATATGTCGAAGAAACTGTGTCTGCTGATTTGAATAAAATAAAACGCTACGAAAAATCTCCAATTCTAAATCTTGTTCTAAATCCAATTTACCGTAAATCTGTTACAAACGATGATACATATTAAAACCAATAAAATACTGCATCCAGATGTACTGACAACAACAACAACAACATTGTCCTTAAAACCAGATGGAAATCAATCACCTGAATCCATGAGAATTGCGAGCTCAACCGTAAAAGCTGAAATATCTGTCGTATATAAAACAACAAAATCTCCCAATAAGTAACCCCCAATAACATCGAATGCAAACCAAATCACTTATGTGCCGAAAAAAAATAAATAAAAAACTTTTGTTTGATAAACTTTTTAGATACTTTATGATATAAGCAATGATAAAACAAATAAATAAATATATCAAAGATGCAACTTTCCAATTTTCTTATTTGCTATATTTTAGGCTGTGGGTCCTTTAGGCTAACGAGGCTATAAATACGAGGTCTGATTAAAAAGAACTGTGATGATCTGATCAAAAAACAAGTAAAAGAAGCAGCGTACGGAAAAAAAACTTTATGAAACGTTTACAAACGTTTCGTTTCGTGTTTTCCATAAGAACAAAACGAAACATAACCCATGTTGACCGAACTCGGTGTTTAGTTTCGTTTTGTTTACATTCGTGAGTGCGAACAAACCGAAAAATGAAAAGTTCTCAACTTCACAACAACTCACAGAAAACGAAACCGTACAATACACACTGCAAACATTTGGTGGTTGATTCAAACATCCTCCGCAGTGTGTCATTTATTATTTCGCAGAGCAAACGTTTGCAAACGATTCATTCTGTTTCGTTCGCGAATGAAACAACTCGGAGCAGCATAGCAGAAGTACGTTTCAACAATCGTACAGTTTTGTTCTTCTTCTGTTGAAAAGTTTGTATTTTTTTATATAAGTAGGTTCCTTTATTTCGTTTTTTTGTTTTTGGTAAATAACAACATTTTAGGATGAAAGATACCAAGGAGCGGTACTGATCGGCTTAAACATGGCAAAGCCCAGGATTTATCTTGGTCCCTCTTTCATCTCAAGTGGTGTCACCTGGAAAGTTGCCTTTAACACTCGTTAAAGGTAGTGAGCTAACATGTGCCGCGCGCTCAGAACGTTAAAAACTTGGGTTTGGTCGTCTAATCCTCCCCTAGAAAAAGCAGCTTACTATGAAAAAACGAAAGAAAAGAAAAACAAACCCCCCCTTAAAGTTGACGAACCCCGCAAAAGTTTTAAGGACCATGATCTGCGAATCTGCACCTGGAATGCTCGCACTCTCCATAGTGAAGGTTCAGTCTACGCATTGGCAGATGTACTTGAAAAATCCAAACCCGACATTACTGCCGTACAGAAAATACGATGGAATGGATGGAATGGACGCAAAGCATGAGTTTGGTTGCGGATTTGTAGTTGGTCGAAGGTTAAAACATCTGGTCTCCAACTTCACACCAGTGAATGAAAGACTTCGATTAAAATCAAAATTTTTTAACATCAGCGAACAGCCCGATTTCCGGAATTTTTAAGGTTATATGGTAACATGGGGCGGCTTCGCCACTGGGGCGCCTTCGCCAGTGCCTATTTTCTTGAAAACTATAACTGCTAGAAAAATGCCGTTACAGGGAAAATTGTTCGTTTAACGAAGATCTTTCATCTCCCAAAAGTTGGCATTTCTATCAAATATATGATTGCTGATGCACGCGTATTCATATTTTTGGGGTATTGCGAAAAATATTTATGGTAGGTATATTTTGTGATATCTTTTATACCTTTTGTGATATCAAAATTATATTTTATACCGTTAATAGACAACTACTGAAGAATATAAATCCAAATAATTTGCATGATAAAAGTAATTATAAATGTCAATATATTCATATTATGAACTATGTAGGGGGTGGGGCGGCTACGCCATGATAGGGGTGTTGTGGGTTAATGTGAGAAATATGTCAGGTTTAACTTAAATTGCTTATGCTATTGATATACCACGCTATAATGTGAAGTTGAAATCAAATATTGTGCTAAACCTATCTAATTTGGCAAAAATTTCATTTTTATGCCTAAATTCAAGGCACCTACTTCAATTAACGGCTAGAATATCTTTCTTTTTGTAAATTTTAGAATCATTTTTGATTATTAAATAGAAAACATGTTCCTTTTATGCATAATGTTGATATTTGGGGAGGAAGTATGGTAAATGTCAGTTTTAGAGTCCGTTGATATATGTCCTATGTCGATGGCGAAGCTACCCCATGGGTGGGGAGGCTTCGCCACTTTTTAGACATTTTATAAATGCTCAAAAATAATATTTTAAAAACAAAATTATAATCATTTATATATCAAAACTTATAGTCAAGACATGCTAATATTCTTACCAAAAATAATATTTGGAAAAACTTTAATGATGTCGATATGAGAACATTTTGAAAAAAACGTGGCGAAGGCGCCCCATGTTACCATATACATTATTAATTCAAAATGGCCGAAATGCCACTTAATCATACCTGGAGGTAGGCTGCCTCCAGAAAATTGTCGATTAATGTAGGTCCACCCTTTGTTGTTGTCCCCATAAATCGCTACCTCCAAATAGTCGGAATTTTTAGAGTTCTAGCCGTAATAATCAATCAAAATGTCTAAATTTGCGAAATTTTACATTGAGGACCACATTTTGACGTATCCTTCATATAATTGTACCGCACCATGTCTCTACTATATATTTAAAAAATGGAATATACAGACTACTACTGATCTTTAAAAAAATTTTCGTTAGGGGGAAAGAGGGGGAACATAACTAAAACTTTACATGAAATTTAATAATAATGAAATGACATTTCAAAAGTTCTTCAGTCAACACACGAATTCAATAACGAATCAAAAAAATTAACAAACCCAAAAGTGCATAAAAATTAAGTTAATACATTGTTTTTCAATAGTCGAAATAAGTTTTGTCAATATATAGTTCATTTAGTTTGATATTAATATTTTACTTTCACCTAACTTTTGCACTGAATTCACCTCGAAATCCAACTGGTTAAATTTTCTGTTTTTTATGCTATTATTAAAGAGTACAGTAAGAAGTAATCAATAACAAATTTATTTTAGAGAAATTGAACACGTTAGAAGTAGATAGGAACACATTTGGTACCAAAAAATTGGACTTTAATTTTTTAATTTTGGCCATTGACAGCGACCGCTGTGCATCGGTAGGCTGCAAACACAACAGATAGCCACAGCATATTCCACTCAACTAGCACTACTGCTTAATGAAAGCACTTCTCGTCCCGAAATTGAAAAAGCGGGAGTGTGAAAAAAATCGAGATGTACAGGAGTCAGAATGAAGTCCAAAAGTTCTTCCAAAGAGTGAAACATCAAACTGATGGCAATTTGGTAACTGCTACAGATAGTGTGCTCTTGATATGGAAAGAAAATAAATAAATGTATACCGCCCAGCCAAGATGAGGTTAAGACAGCAATAAACCGGCTGAAGAATAATAAGACAGCAGGAGTAGATGGCTTACCAGCCGAGCTGTTTAAAACTAGAGGCGACACGCTGATAAGATGTATTCATCAGCTAGTTAGCACCATCTGGCAGGAAGAACTCGTACCCGACGATTCGAATCTGAACATCATGTGCCTTGCCCACATGGAAGGAGATAACATTGTATGCTCGAACTATAGGAAATCCGAAAGCCGTAGTCGCTAGTGATTTTAGCTATAAGTTTATTATAATTATACCCTCAGCATTTATGCTAATACCCTCGTTAGACTTTCACTTTCATACGGGCAAAATGTGCCTCATCGAAATAATGGTTTTAGACCCTAAGTATGTTTGGACGAAATGTGTTTCAGACAATTCGGAGTTGATTAGCCATGTCCGTCCGTCTGGCTGGTTGGAGCACACGATAACTCTCGAACGGATCAAGCGATTTGGTCCAAAATTTGTCTTTCGTAATATTTTGTCCGAACTTAGTTTAAGTTCGAAGATAAAAATCGAAAATGTTCGGAAAATTTATGCGCACGATAACTCTTGAAGGGAGTAACCGATTTGGTCCATACTCTGCACATCCTAATATGCCTACCAGTTATAGATCAGGTTGGAATATCGACTATATTTGTCCACTACTTCGCTAAAATGGTACGCGCGTTATCTCATGTACGCAGCAACTGATTGTGTCCAAACTTTGGATCTCTAAATATTTTGTCCAAACTTAGTTTATGTTCAAATGTGGGCCCTATCGACTCAATCCTTGGGGTACCACCCACACAAATGTTCAGTATTTTTGTGTGGTTAAGGGTCTGTTCGAGGATCCTTTGGACATGTTTACCGAAGATTTTCCTAGTGGCCCTGCTTATAGCGATATTATGTTTTTCGTAGGCAAGTATGTTATAAAAGTCCTATCTATCGATATCCCCCGCAATTTTTTTAGCTTTAATCCAATTTATATTTTTGACGGTTGAGAAAAAAGTTTTTCACGCTGGCTGATAATTTTTTACATGTTTCCATACCTTTTCCCATATAAATTATAGATTTTTCACACAAATGGAATTTTATCTTCTATTTAGTTTTGTTTGGCTCGAGGTCATGTGAAAAAATAAAAATAAAAAGAAGATTTTGTTTTTGATTTTTAATATTTATTTTTCCAATATTTCGATCATATTCTATGATCATCATCAAGGATTTTTGGCTTTAAAGTATAAAAACAATAACGAATTGTTCTAAATAAATATTTAAGCAAAAAAACGTTAACAATTTTTATAATAATTACATTTATTTTTATTTTTTAGCACCACATTTTATGTTGTGTTCACGTTTGAGTTTAATTTTCAACTGAATATTTTTAAATATGTGCGTTTTTATAAGTTTTTAATGAAAACCCAAGGAGTATTTTTTCAATGTTGAAAAAAATTAATTTTTTTGAAAAAACAATTTTAAAATTTTTTTTTTTTTAAATTTTTTGTATTTTTTTGATTTGTTTATCGGATTTTGAGAGTTTTTAAATAGTTAGAACATATGAAAAACTCAAATTTTTTACTTTGACCTTAAATTCCTCTGCAACCGCTAGACCGAACAAATGTTCTGTAATGGACCAGCTAAGTATGTGAGTAACAATATGTTATGCCCATGCTACAAAAGGTCGCATTCACGATAATGTAATTGTTGCCATCATGATGGAGAATTTTCCGAAATCATCATAGAGAAATTTCAAATTTTTAATTTTGCATATGTCTGTTTTTAGGTTGTTTTAGTATTACGATTTGTTTGCTGGGTATTATTTCTTTTTCCACTTTAATGTTTATCATTCGGAAAAGAGTATGTACCTTAGGTCTTTATATATTTACATACTTCAAGAAATGCTTGGGAAAACCCCAATGTACAATAATTCCCAATCAAGGAGAATTTATAAATATGCCTTGTTCCCAATAACTTTTTCTTAATAACTAAGTGTGACAGACTTGTCATTGGCCTGCGATGACACACATTGTATTTTATGAAATACCCATCAGTGATAAGGAATAGTATGAAATTAATGATTCGAGCGTTCTGTATATGTATATAGAGAAAATTCATTGGTTCTATATATATAGAACATTCAATTCAATTTATATTTCAGTTTAAGAATTGCAATGCTGCGAACAACAACATTCCTTTGGATAGCTCTGGCTGCTCAACTTTACGCAACTGCTAGTGCTGGATCTTTTAAAAATGATGGCGGTGATATAATATATATAGAAGAATCGGAAGAGGTAAATGATACTACGTATAAGAATATGTTGAATGGAACCTGATCTAAGTCATTCATAAAAAGTCGCTGGTTCCATGTGGCCAACACGAAATATATATTAAAATATTGCTTTGATTTCAGTACACATGGTTTGAAGCCTCACAAGAGTGCTTAAATAGGGGTATGACATTGATAGCCTTGGATTCGAGTGCGAAACAACAAAAGCTAAAAGGCCTTACATATGGTGAGTTTAATACAAAATATGATATTACAAAAAAAAAAAATTTAAACTCTATAAAACTATATTTAGCTCCCGAACTTTGGATAGGAGGTTTTAGAACGAGCAGTTCGCAGTTTGCATGGATTTTTAAAGGACAATCATTTGATTATACCAATTGGGATGAAAATGAACCCGGTAATGAAAATAACAATGAGTACTGTGTGGAACTCTTGAGTTATCATTCTGAAATGACTTGGAATGATGCCCCATGTACTCTAAAGCTAGGATATATTTGTGAAGGGATTACTGCTCAGAAAGAAAGTGATATAGAAATGGAACTTTTAAAGGATACAAGTAAAACCAACGTATTAGATAATCACAACAAAGATTTATTGAATTTTAATCTCGAATCAAAAGAAATTGATATCAAAAAATATATTCAAGAAAATATATCAACCATTGCGAAGGATATAAAGGAGGAAATAAATCGCCTTGAAATATCGATAAACAAAAAAATTTCTCAACTATTTCGGGCGACTACCGAAAAAAGTGTTCAAGAAAATGTAGAAGAAACTGTGTCTGCTTATTTGAATAAATTAAAACGCTACGAAACATCTCCACTTCTAAATGTTGTTCTAAATCCAATTTACCATAAATCTGTTACAAACGATGATACATATTAAAACCAATAAAATACTCAATCCAGATGTATTGACAACAAAAATATTGTCCTTAAAACCAGATAGAAATCAATCACCTGAATCCATTGGAATTGCGAGCTCAACAGTAAAAGCTGAAATATCTGACGTTTATAAAACTACAAAATCTCCCAAAAAGTAACCTCCAATAACATCGAAAAAATAAATAAAAAAGTTTTGTTTGATAAACTTTTTAGATACTTTATGAGATAAGCAATGATAAAACAAATAAATAAATAAATATATCAAAGATGCAACTTTCCATTTTTCTTATTTGCTATATTTTAGGCTGTGGGTCCTTTACGCTAACAAGGCTATAAATACGAGGTCGGATTAAAAAGAACCGTGATGATCTGATCAAAAAACAAGTAAAAGAAGGAGCGTACGAAAAAAAACGTTATTAAACGTTTGCAAACGTTTCGTTTCGTGTTTTCCATAAGAACAAAACAGAACGAAACATAACCCATGTTGACCGAACTCGCTGTTTAGTTTCCTTTTGTTTACATTCGTGAGTGCGAACAAAACGAAAAATGAAAAGTTCTCAACTTCACAACAACTCATTGAAAACGAGACCGTACAATATATACTGCAAACGTTTGGTGGTTGATTCAAACAGCCACCGCAGTATATTCTAAGTATGTATGTGATGCTAGCTGATAGGGTTGTTAAGCAATTAAATGTATGTTTTTCTGAAGATGTCGTTTATTATTTCGCAGAGCAAACGTTTGCAAACGATTCATTTTGTTTTTGCAACATACTCGTATAATAATTCAAGCTAGTGCTGATAGACTTAACATATTCGTACACAAAGTTTACATTGTTCTAATATAACTACAAAATGATAACCACAGTGAAAATCATTAGATACGTTTACAATCTTCCAATAAAACAAGTAAAAAAGTGTCAGTCGGCTTTGCCGACAGATATATACCCTCAGCCAATGTGAAGTGAAACTTTCACCTACGGACAGATCGAATGTATTAAAGGTCTCTTCAGAATTTTGTGGCCCTTTTTGGACATTTGAACTTGCCGACAAAAATGTGGACTTGGAATTAACTGCACTAATGTTGAACTTTTGTGGGGGAGGTACCCTTAGAGAGGACCGATGTGGGCCATTTTAGAAGTTAAACTAAATTTTGACAAAATATTAGGAGATCCAAAGTTTGGACCAAATTGTTTGCCTCATTCAGGTGATATCGTCCTAGCATTTTAGTGACATTTTTTAAAGAAGAAGTACCGGAAGTTGTGGACCGGTATTGCCCATGAAACTAAGGTTGGATATAATATGACGAAGACCAAATGTTGAACCAAATCGGTTGAACAGTTCGAGAGTTATCGTGCTCTCCGAAAGCTACATATGGTGACATAGCGATTTTTTTACACCTTTCGGGCTGTTTTCCTAAGAAGTATGGACTTGCCCCTGAAAAAAAACTTTTACCGTCGTACTGGAGGTAGTGAATGCAAATCGCTTCAACAAAAATTAAAGTGATTCGAGAGCAGGTCTTAAAGTGAACTTATCCAAAATTGTGTGTGAGAGGTACCAGAAGGAGTAGACAAATATAGTCCATATTCGAATCTGATCTATATCAGGTATATATATTATTATGTGCAAAGTATGGATTACATCGGTCACTCCCTTCAAGAGTTATGTTTGGACAAAATATTACGAAGGCCAAATTTTGGACCGAATCGGCGGATCCGTTCGATAGTTATCTTGCGCTCCATCCACTACACATGGTGTTATAGGGGCTTTTTGCATCTTGAGGCTCAGGAAGTATGGACTTGCCCCTGATGAAACTTGTACCGTCGTATGGAGGGCAGTGATTACAAGTTGTTGCAACAAAAATCAAAGCGATTCGAGAGCAGGTCCTAATCTCAACTTATCCGAAATTTTGTGTGGGAGGTACGCGAAGGAGTGGATCGATTGAGTCCATATTGGAACCTCATCTAAGACTGGTAGAAATTTTACGATGTGCAAAGTATGGATCAAATCGGCTGCTTCCTTCAAGAGTAAACGTGCGCACAAATTTTCCGAACATTTTCGAACTTTTGTGGGGGAGGTACCGGAAGGAGTGAACCGATATAATCCATCTTTGAACTTGAACTAAGTTTGGACAAAATATTACGAAAGCCAAATTCTGGACCGAATCGGAAGATCCGTTCGAGAGTTATCTTGCGCTCCAACCACTACAAACGGTGTCGTAGGGTTTTTTGTAACTTTCAGGCTATTTTCTCAAGAAGTATGGACTTGCCCCTAATGAAACTTACAGCGTCGTATAGAGGACAGCGAATACAACTTGCGTAAACAAAAATCAAAGCGATTCGGGACCAGGTCCTAAACTGAACTTATCCGAAATTTTGTGTGGGAGGTACCCGAAGGAGTGGACCGATTGAGTCCGTATTGAAACATCATCTAAGTTAGGTAGAAATTACACGATGTGCAAAGTATGGACCAAATCGGTTATTTCCTACAAGAGTTATCGTGCGCACAAGTTTTGCGACAATTTTTGAACATTTGTGGGGGAGGTACCTGAAGGAGTGGACCTATATGGCCCATCTTCGAACTTAAATCGAATCTGGACAAAATATTTCGATACCCAAAATTTGAACCAAATCGATTGATCCGTTCGAGAGTTATCGTGCGCACCAGCCAGCCAGACAGACAGACAGACAGACGGACAGACAGACAGACGGACGGACATTGCTAGATCTACTCAAAATTGTCTGAAACGGATATCGTACAAACATACTTGGGGTCTAAAACCATTATTTCGATGAGGCACATTTTTGGTCGTATCAAAGTGTATATGAAGAAAAGACAAAATTTTTTAGTTTTCCATCGAAAAAAAATTAAAAAATTTTTTTAAAGTTACATGAATGATTTTTGGTACACGGCTTGAGAAAAAATTCCCATTCTCAAATCTGTTCGAGATACTAACTTCGGTTATTGCGCGCAAAAGTTATGGCGGTTTCAATTCTGATAATAAGAAAAAAATCTTTAAAAATCACTACTCATTATATTGAGAAAAACTGTTAACTAATGGCTTCCTACGTACTATATGATTACTGAGGTGCTATAACATTAGTAAAAATGTTGTAAATTTTCGCGGAAAATAAGAAAGAATTAAAAAAAATTGTAGTTTGCAATATGTTTTAAGAGAATTCAAGCTGTTTATGCATCCTAAAAAATATTTTAAAAATATCTGCGTAATGTAAACTTCACGAGTATTCAAATGAACCCAAAACTTTACAAATCTATTAAGCGGTTCGCATATTATAGCAAAAACAAAAATTATATTGAGCAAATTCAAAAAAGAAAAAAAATTTTTTCAAATTTATTTTATGAAATAGTTGAAGAAAATATAAGAAAAATTGGTTGGAGTTCTTTATTTATTTTAGGTAAAATTCACGCGAAAAGGCACATTTATTATTGTAATTACTTCAGTACACACTCTAACACCTTGCGGAAGATATGGAAGACCTTCAAATAAATGATGGGTTCCCTTAAATAGCGAATAATTTTGAAGGAAAACTGTATCAGGTAATATACATTTTGAAATGCATGAAAATAGCGAAATCTTCAAAATCAGTTGATGCGCATGCGGTTTCCCGATACAAGGAATTGTTTTCTTTTCGTTTGTATACTTTTAACAAGATTTACTTTGGCGGCTGCGATGTAGCATCGTCTACAGTTTAGTGTGCCAAAAACTGTATAATGCTCATAATTTGCACAAAGTGCATACACTTTTTATGCGCATCCGATTTCACTATCAACCGTGAAAAAATACATCGATCTAAACATATTTCAATAAAATCCATCAAGAACCGTGGATGTAGCATCACACAGTATTTTTGGGATAAATCGGATACAGCTCCCATGCCACTAAATTGTTTAAACCGCTGTTTTCGCACAAACGCGAGTGATGATTCAGTTTCTTCATTGAAATGGAAACGATCCACATAAAACGCGAATTAGTCAGCGATATTTTGAAAAACATTTTTCGCAAATTTTTCAATTTTTGCAGTAGCCATTTCCGCCGTTCTAGTAGATGGATTTTTACGATCTGTGATTCATATGATCCGGATCGTCGAAAAACTAAAATATCGCGGGGTACCAGCACACTCAAAACGATATTGTAAATACTGTACCCAAAAAATAGGTTTTTTAGAAAAAATATCGCACTAAATTTTGGCCTTTTGCAGTAGATTACTCTGCTGCTGTGTGCGCTACATACTCAATATACATATCAGATTATGCGAAATCGCGAGTTCTTTAATCCTATAATTGTTTTTTCGAAATATCCGAATGCGCGTCCCAGTTACATAAAAAATAAAAAAAATACCTGAAATCCGGCTTCAAAATGTCAGCATCCATAAAAGGTGGATGCAGTGGAAATTTTGGAAAGTGATACATTAGAAGTGTAATCTTCATTTTGTATTCTCCTACTTATACTTTGGACAGATGTCCGTCATTTGAATGGTTTAATCAGAAATCGAATAGCAATGTAAAAAACCTGCTTAGCTTCAACGTGTTTTTACCTATGTTTTTTCCTTTACGCGGTCGTAACTACCACGTAAATTAAATTTTTTTGCTAAATTTTTGAGCTTTGTACAAAAACATCTAAAATAATCCAGCAATAGTCATAGTTACTGGTAAACTACAATAGTTCGCGTATTATAATAGTGCAAACCTTGGCTTCATGGAAACTAAAAAATTTTGACTTTTCCTCATATACCCTCTTTAGCCTAAAGGCTGAGGGTATAAACATAACAAAGGAAAATTGAGTAATAAAAAAGATACGTCAGAGGAAAAATTTTTTCTTCGATATTCGTACGACATTATTCCGAAATCGTCCAGAAATCTGTACGAAAATTTGGAGGAAAAAGTTCGCATTCCGAATTTCCCAAGGATTTTCTTCCGATTTCGTTCCAAATTCTGTACGAAATCAGTCCGAATATCTAAATATTTCACGATCATCGCCAAAAACTATACACTGAATGAGAAATGCTTCTTTGTCTCAATGAACGGGCTTCATTCATAATTTTACATTGGTGCTATGAAATGTTACTTTAATACAATGAAATGTTTCTTTCATGCTATGAAACCTTACTTTACCTAAAATTTAATGATTTTCGGTTTCATTGAATAAATGAAACGGATTTCATAGGTGTAATGAAACTTTTTATTTCTTTAAATTTTAAAAATGGAAAATTGTATATATTTGATGGTTGGCTCCAAAAAATAATGAAACAGTTTCATTAAATAAATAAAATATTTTCATTAAATAAATGAAACATTTTTGCAACATATAATAATTCAAACTAGTGCTGATAGACTCAACATATTCGTACACAAAGTTTACATTATTCTAATATAACTACAAAATGATAACCACAGTGAAAATCATTAGATAGGTTTGAAATTACAATCTTCCAATAAAAAACATAACCAAGGAAAATTGGGTAATAAAAAAGGGACGTCAGAGAAAAAAATTTTCCTTCGATATGCATACGACATTAATCCAAAATCGTTCAAAAATCTTTACGATGATTCGGAAGGTACCTCAGATTTTTATACGACATTATTCCGAAATCGTTCAGAAATCTGTACGAAAATTCGGAGAAAAAAATCGCATTCCAAATTTCCCAAGGATTTTCTTCCGATTTCGTTACGTATTCTATACGAAATCAATCCGAATCCCTAAATATTTCACGATCATCGCCAAAAACTATATACTGAAAGAAAAATGCTTCGTTGTCTCAATGAACGGGTTTCATTGATTATTTTTCGTTGGTGCTATGAAATGTTACATTAATACAATGAAATGTTTAGTTCATGCTCTGAAATCTTACTTTACATAAAATTTAATGATTTTCGGTTTCATTGTATAAATGAAAAGGATTTCATTGCTGTAATGAAACGTTTCATTTCTTTAAATTTAAAAAAATGGCAAATTTTATATATTTGATGGTTGGCTACAAAAATTAATGAAACAATTTTATTAAATAAATAAATGCAACAGTTTCCTCAAATAAATGAAACATTTTTGAAGTCCCTAATAATATTTTGCGGAAAGAAAAGAAGGTCTGATGTAATGAAGTCTTAGCTATATTATCACCGTTACACTGTGCAACACGAAAATTATTAACCATATTCTGATACCGCAGTGTGATAGAACACCAAAAATGAGAAGACACGTGTCTCGCCGTTTTTTCCTATCTCATCAACTTTACCGGTTATAGGCCTCCAAAGGTTTGAGGCTTTGATGTAGAAAGGGTCATTTAGTCAGGACTATATCTTCCAAACCGTTAGGAAATTTGAATTTATCTCAAAGGCAAAGTTGTAGCTCTTGTCTTAAAGAACAAAAATTGTGAACACATATAACCCATCAAACGTCATCTTCAAGGCCAAAATCGCCATGGTCAAATTTCTTTTAAAATTTTTCTCAAGTTTTGTTATACAGCTATGAAACCGATCAAATTTTAAGCATGAATCATGAATTTTGAACGGTTTAATATCTCTGGAGCAGAAGCCGAGAACAGAGGATAAAAATCGCAATTGCTTTGCTATTTTTACCAATAAGACCTGTTCCTTCAGGGTTCGTATATTCCAGAAAGTTGTTTATTGAAGCCTTTGCTACACTATTGTGGTTGACGTTTTCTTGAATTTTGAAAGATTTTATATCTATGGAGCAGAAGCCGAGAAAAGAGGATAAAAATCGCAATTGTTTTGCTATTTTGACCAATAAGACCTGTTCCTTCAGGGCTCGTATATTCTAGAAGATGTTTATTGAGATCTGAGGTACATTTTTGTAGTTGGTTGTTTGCTTCAAATTTGATCGGGCCTATAACCGCGAAAGTTGATGAGATAGGGAAAAACGGCGAGACACGTGTCTTCTCATTTTTGGTCTTCTATCACACTGTGGAGTCAGACTATGGTTAATAAAGCATAACTCAAAAAATTACACACAGTGTTATATTATCATTTTATGTATAATTATTTTTTCTTTATAAAGCAAATGTTTTAAATTTTTCACAATCATAAACAGAACACATTTATAAATTTGCCACATATACAGTATCGGCCAAAACTAAAGCACCCCCTCAGTACATATTTTTAAAATGAAAATTTTTTTAAGAAAACAAAGTTGTAATTTTTATTTGTATTTTTCATTTTCTTTATTTATATCCATATTAATAGAAAACACAATCAGAATGTATTCAGAATGTAGTAAACAAAAGTTAAAATTCAAAAATCATTTTAGGTCGTAAATGTAACCGGACAAAACTAAAGCACCCCCCTATTTGAAGTATAACAAAAACCATTGAAATCAATATTTCGTTGGGCCTCCTCTATTCTGGATGACACAATCACATCTTTTGGACATAAAGGATTCTAAATAATTAATTATTGCAGGCGAAATAATTGATTTTCGGAAAATTTAGCTTAAATCCTCAAAATACTGAAAATCCGAACTTATCGCTATATGGGGGTTATACCCAAACGTGGACCTAGGACAACGATCTTTGGTGGATATGTTTTGTGACCACTAGGAACCCTAAGTACCAAATTACAGCTAATTTAGTGGGGAAATATGGCTTAAAAATTCAAAATTCCGAAGATCGGAAGGTACCGCTATAACGATGCTATACCAAAACATTACCCGATATTGTTCATATCCATCCGAAAATGATACTACAGCCTCCTCTGGTGAAATACAAAATCGCTTAAGTTTAAAAATTAGCAAAAGAACGATTCACAAAAGAACGGTAGACGTCGACTTATTCAGTCGACGACCAGCAAGAAACCTTTAATATCGACTAAAAGTGAATTGGATTAGAAAATGGAGGATACTGCTATTTTCCAATGAAGCTATATTTAATTTAATGTATTCAGATGGTAAAAGACGTGTACCAAGTGGGCAACTGTTAAATCCTAAATATTGCTTGTTGGTCGTCGTCGACTGAATAAGCCGACGTCTACCGTTCTTTTGTGAATCGTTCTTTTGCTAATTTTTAAACTTAAGCGATTTTGTATTTGAACAGAAGAGGCTGTAGTATCTTTTTTAAATGGATATAAACAATATCGGGTAATGTTTTGGTATAGCATCGTTATAGCGGTACCTTCCGATCTTCGGAATTTTGAATTTTTAAGCCATATTTCCCCACTAAATTAGCTGTAATTTGGTACTTAGGGTTCCTAGTGGTCACAAAACATATCCACCAAAGATCGTTGTCCTAGGTCCACGTTTGGGTATAGCCCCCATATAGCGATAAGTTCGGATTTTCAGTATTTTGAGGATTTAAGCTAAATTTTCCGAAAATCAATTATTTCGCCTGCAATAATTAATTATTTAGAATCCTTTATGTCTAAAAGATGTGATTGTGTCATCCAGAATAGAGGAGGCCCAACGAAATATGATTTCAATGGTTTTTGTTATACTTCAAATAGGGGGGTGCTTTAGTTTTGTCCGGTTACATTTACGACCTAAAATGATTTTTGAATTTTAACTTTTGTTTATTACATTCTGAATACATTCTGATTGTGTTTTCTATTAATATGGATATAAATAACAAAGACATAAATACAACAAGATAAGACATTTTGTTTGCTATCATTCTTCAGTGAATGGCTTTTGAATTTAACATAATGTTATATCACGATATGGTGATATAACATTTTTTTCTTTTATACATTTTTACGTATTTAACCGAATTTACCGATCCAATTGACATATAATTATTCTTGAATAGATCCTTGAATTCATAAATTTCGTTTCTGATACTATTACATGAAATGTTCCTCCTTGGTTGCGATTTTGAATTAACTGCAATCTGTTAAGGGTAATGTTTCTACACAAAGTTTCGTAAACATTTTTTTGTTGCATGCATTTTGTCAGGTCTTTATTACTTTATGTCTTTGTAAATAAAGAAAATGAAAAATACAAATAAAAATTACAACTTTGTTTTCTTAAAAAAAAATTTCATTTTAAAAATATGTACTGAGGGGGTGCTTTAGTTTTGGCCGATACTGTATATGCATGTATGGAATCACATACATCCATACATATGTATGCAGGAATATTTGCAAAAACTAGCATACGCGTCACTAACAGCGCAACTGTACAACAATTATTTACAGTCCGCGACAGCGTTGCCAGTATTTTTTTGGATCTTTTCCCCAACTTGTCCAAAACTTTTCCCCAAAATTCCCCAGATTTTATTGCATTTCCTCAAAAAAATCCCCAAACATTTTTCAACAAATAATTACAAAAAACATCAAAAGTTGTTTTATTTTACTATTGAAATTCATATCATTAAACTTGTAAAGAATTCTATATACTTATATATGAATTAAATTAACGGTATAAAAACTTCACTTTCAAGTGATTCTGAATCATTGGTCTCATTGGATTTATATAAATTTGTATAAAAGTCCATTTAGACTACGCTGGATTTAGCAATTATCTGGTTTTATTTAACATATGTTGTATGAAAATGACAACTTAAATCCACTGGATTTGCTAAATCCAGCCTAGTCTAAATCAGACATAATGAAAGAGTTGTAACATTTCTTTAGGTGGGTCAAAATTTCTACAACAAATGGAGTTGTTAGAAAATTGATAATTTATTATAGTAATTCGTACTGCCTTTTATTTCTCAATGTGGTTCAAAATAGAATACTCTTTCTACTTAAGAATTACTAGTTGGAACGGAAGGAATATTTAATACTATCTCCAATATACGAATGATAACTTTCTCCATTGCGATTCCAAAACAGTCGTGGAGATTTTTGTGTTGACAACAGGTTCTAAAAAAGTTCGTATAGAGCTAAAATTGTGTTGACCCAGTGAATTGCTGCGAATATTGGAGTAAAATTGCTTGTAAGTTTAAACATTGCATATTTCATCGGTTACAGCATTTGTATTAACAGCGTTTAAGATATTCGGCACAGGTCTTTATAACTTTAATAATTGTTAACTCAATAAAAGTACAAGTCAAAATTAAAGCCTAGGTCCATGGCTCCTCATGGTAAATATGCCGAGTCGTTTTCGATCGATTCCACTATTTTTTCAATATCTTCTTAATTTTTTTATAAATGGTTTCAATATTCGAGTGCACAGGGAAAAATGCATATTAGCAGTGTGCATCGGTTTGAAACTTGGATTAAGGCCCGTTCTTACATCTTTTCTTTAAAATCGCTTTTTGTTATACCTTACTTTAAGAAAAATAAGGAATAAAATTCGCATTACCAGGGACTTGTTATTACATCTTCCAAAAGTTCCTTTTAATTTATCTGACACTTACTATTAAAGCAAACTTGTAGGAATAAAAAACGGGCTATCTGTCCGATATCGGCCAACATTTAACTATCTTTTATAATTGGAGCCATTAATGTTAAATAAAGTTATTTCATCATTGCCCATCAATCCAGAAATAATTTCAGCAGTAGAAATTATGGAAAATGTTATTTCAATTCAACCCACTGTTTTAGTACGCTGTCAGTCGTCGAACCGCATGATAACACTTCAAATCAGTCATAAATTATTACAGCTGCGACCAGTTAGTATCTGATGCATGTTATTTGTGCGTGACGCGGGCGCTACCACCATTCACGTACTGAAATTAAAAAAAGATCAGATAATCTGAAGTAGTCAAAAAAGAATTTCCCCAAAAATCCCCAAATATTTTTCAGATTTCCTCAACATTTTCCCCATTCCCCAAGTCGAAATTTTTTTCCCCATTTCAAATAAAAATTCCCCAATTTGGGGAAAAATCCCCAATACTGACAACGCTGGTCCGCGATTGGTTTTGATATACGTACATATTCATTCTCATTGAAATATGATTGTCTCATTTATTTTCTACTCGTGTATCTAGACTTATTCTCTCTGTATGTTATTCTAAGTTGTTCTTTGTTATTTATTTCATTGTTGTTATGAAGTGGTGTGAATGCGTTGTGCTTTTGTGCGTTTAACAAGCAAAAACCACGGCTAGGCAAAACTACCCTTCTATTTGTCACAACAAAAAGAGCTTGTCTAAGTTCATCAACAGATTTTCAATGAAATTTGTCGTTATAGGTCCACAATAGGCAATTGAATTTATAAATTTCGTTTCTGATACTATTACATGAAATGTTCCTCCTAGATTGCGATTTTAAATTACCTGCAACCTGCATTGTTTCTGTTAAGGGTAATGTGTCTATACCAGGGTCGAGCTTCTTTGCTTAGATCAATGTTCGGCAAAAAGGGGCACACGTGCCCTTGATGAGAATAACAACAGAACAACCACCACTCAGTCTTCGTTAAGAAGTCAATCAAGAAGGTTCTGTTGTCGGTTGTTTCAATGATTTTTAATTTTAGCAATGCATTATCGCACACGCTGTTTGTGGAGAGAGCGAGAGAGAGTCGTATGCGTGAGGCCGCGAACAATGCGTTTGTATTGGTGCCGATACCTGGCTTAGATCGTATAGTGAGGGCGCCCACTGAGTTGTTTTTGCATTTGCTTCTCTCTCTCACGTACAGTGTAAATTAATGAAAACAAACAAAAGCATAATGTGGTTGTTGCTTTTTTCACTCATACGTTCATACATGTCTTCGCTTTGGTTGTATTTCTGTGGTCGTCGCTGGTCTATACATTGTTTCATAAACATTTTTTTGTTGCATGCATTTTGTCTTGTCCTATGGTCCATGTTTTGGAGGGAACAACGATGACGCCCCATATGAGGTCTTTTATGTTCGCGGTGGTGGGTATAAAAAGTTTGTCCCGGGCGACCTTCAAGATGTTGTTACTTGTTTCATGTCGCTTTGTGTCTTTTACAACTTTGACAAGCATGACATAGCGCGTCGCAGATTACAGATGGCTTGGGAACTCACATCCGATTTCCTATCCTCTCTTGATAAACTAGAGTTGAAAATCAGTGGGGATATCATTATTGGTAGCTTTATCCTTGATCTCTAGCTAACTCTGCTTCTTTTGTGGTTCAATAAATTATGCCTTTATTTGTTTCCATTTATACAGAAGATGCTACTGGATCTCCTCCCAAAAAAGAGAGAAACCGAATACTATGTTGTTTCTTCTTCAACAATAAGGGATGACTTGCAAAAAGACTACCAAAACAAAAAAGATTGTAATCATCCATCCATCTAACCATTTTGGATTATCCATTCATGTGTACATTCATTGATCATAAAATTCAAACAACATTTCAACAACGTAAAGAGAAACTAAAAAGGGTTAAAAAAACAACAAAGCAGACAGCCGAACTATTCATCACATTGATCATATTATGATATACATATCGGCGTTTATTGTTGTGGTTATTGTGCCTTATTCTTTTTTTGCTTTTTGCCATTCAATAAATGCAACACTGACAGCCTAATTGGAGCTGTAAATCAGAATCCAATGATGACTATGCAGCATTCTGTGGTCATTCCAGTCAGACATTGTAGCACCACCAATACGATCAACACGAACAGCAATGGGAATTGAATTTGCCTCATATCTTTTTTACACAGCCTTGAACTTCTTTTGTTCAATGGACAATTAAACATCCTTTTGTACAAATATCAGCAGTTAACCGTCCGGATCTGTCGATGAACAATAACCAAAATATTGAAAATCATTCAATAATGGGGAAAACAAAATGTATCCAAATGAAATCTGTAACAATAGCTCCTTTACAGAAGAAACGAACAAAAAGTGGTATTCATAATTGCTGCTTAAGTAGCATTTTGAGAACACAAAAAGAAACAACAATAATGTGAATGATTTTATTTCACTCTTCAATGGAGATGATGGCCGTAGCCTAATCGACTGATGAGTGTGGAACAGGTGAACTCCAGACATCAACCAAAACAAATGTGGTTAAGAATGAAAAGATCATCGAATCCTAACAACAACCACAGCAAAACGGTTGCAGCAATTGATCAGGTTGCTCAGATTGCACGGGGAGATCTGGGAAAGACAATGAACTCCACTCTTGGATATCTTCAAATTATGACTAACGAAAAAATTTTTGAGCATTTTATCAATCAATTTTTGGAATATAATGGATTGATCGATTGTTGATTAGATTGATGGGCATTGTTTGAATGGCGGGATCACTACCTCCATGGGGGAGATTTGTAAAACATATGCACATGAAGGTTGTTGGATGATAAAATTGATTTTTAAAATCTTAACATCTGACATGTAAATTAAAAAGAATTTTGAAAATTTTGCCTATTAGGCGAAGGTCATTTTTTATTAATTTTTTTAATTAATTTCTCGTTAGAGACGAGCTTACTGACCAAGATGCTTTTTGAAAAAGGAAAGCCGACGATACGAACCCACACAATCACCACTGTGTGACATGCATGTTTCGCCTTTGGTTTAGGAAGGCTCCTCAGACACATCGACTGTGGGGCGGCTTCGCTATCCTCTAACTTATTTCCTCTTTCAAATGCAAGTTGTTTTTTTACAAAGTTGATTTTTTTGTTCAAATCTTTGTATGGCTTTCATGACAAACGCTTAGCGTAGCCTTTGAAAGTTATGAGTTTGGTTCTGAACACTAACACGCCGTGACAACACTTTTTTCCATGTGTTTTTCAAGGACGTGGGTTCGAACCCCAGCCTGGCTCAAGCTGATTTTTATTTTTATTTGAAAATTTTGCCTATTAGGCGAAGGTCATTTTTTATTAATTTTTTTAATTAATTTCTCGTTAGAGACGAGCTTACTGACCAAGATGCTTTTTGAAAAAGGAAAGCCGACGATACGAACCCACACAATCACCACTGTGTGACATGCATGTTTCGCCTTTGGTTTAGGAAGGCTCCTCAGACACATCGACTGTGGGGCGGCTTCGCTATCCTCTAACTTATTTCCTCTTTCAAATGCAAGTTGTTTTTTTACAAAGTTGATTTTTTTGTTCAAATCTTTGTATGGCTTTCATGACAAACGCTTAGCGTGGCCTTTGAAAGTTATGAGTTTGGTTCTGAACACTAACATGCCGTGACAACACTTTTTTCCATGTGTTTTTCAAGGACGTGGGTTCGAACCCCAGCCTGGCTCAAGCTGATTTTTATTTTTATTATTGTGTGGGTTCGTATCGTCGGCTTTCCTTTTTCAAAAAGCATCTTGGTCAGTAAGCTCGTCTCTAACGAGAAATTAATTAAAAAAATTAATAAAAAATGACCTTCGCCTAATAGGCAAAATTTTCAAATAAAAATAAAATTCAGCTTGAGCCAGGCTGGGGTTCGAACCCACGTCCTTGAAAAACACATGGAAAAAAGTGTTGTCACGGCGTGTTAGTGTTCAGAACCAAACTCATAACTTTCAAAGGCCACGCTAAGCGTTTGTCATGAAAGTCATACAAAGATTTGAACAAAAAAATCAACTTTGTATAAAAACAACTTGCATTTGAAAGAGGAAATAAGTTAGAGGATAGCGAAGCCGCCCCACAGTCGATGTGTCTGAGGAGCCTTCCTAAACCAAAGGCGAAACATGCATGTCACACAGTGGTGATTGTGTGGGTTCGTATCGTCGGCTTTCCTTTTTCAAAAAGCATCTTGGTCAGTAAGCTCGTCTCTAACGAGAAATTAATTAAAAAAAGAATTTTATTGAGTCTTCACATTAATGAGAATTTTATAGACTTCACCTGGTTTCGACCATTTGTGAGAAATTTAGTCATAAAAGAACGATTTTTTTTTTCAATGCAAAACTTTTTAAAATTTTGAACGAATTTGTCCTAGACACGTGGGACTATCTACGCTACCAACCATCCCACAGTGGATCCACTTGTATGGAGAAAGTAGCCAAAAATATTTAGAGTGTAAAAATCAAGCCAATGCGCCGGTTACAGCTTTGTGCTGCTACGAAGAGTGTTTTAAGAAACCACGAGCCTAACATTCTCCCCCCTTTCCCTCTGGAGGGGGCATACGGTAAGAATTGTTTTATGCTGTTAATACAAAATGACATGAACAAAGCTCGCGATTATCTTATGATGCAAAAATAGGCTTGGGGTAACAAAACAATTTCCAAAACAATATAAAATCCAACCAATTTATCGGATTAAAAAAATCCAACATTTTTGTCTGAAAATTAGTAAAATTGTTAATATAGATCTTATAGCGTTTTTCCTCGAAGACACAGACACGTGAGTCATATATGGAAGAAGAATTCTTGACCTTTCCATTGATGCCAATTATGTTAATGTACGCGGTCAAATAACAGAGTTATACCCTAATATATCCATAGAAACAATATTCTAGGGCAGCCTTATTCTGCGCCCCACCATTTATAGTCTGGCACTTCATGGCAGCTGATTTTAATACTGAATAATCTTAAACCTATTACCTACTTTGGAAAATTATTCCCGAGGTGGGCATCATGACTAAAACCGTAGGTCAAATTTAAGTATATGATCGAATTGGCATTACAAAATACACTAAGAAAATATGCAGCTAGCTAGAATTCCACAACACGCTAAAACACTGGTTTTTAATGAAAACTAAACTATTACCTCCTCCTTCAAAACCCACTATAATATTTTGCTATACCTATTAGTTTCGCGATATTTTGAATATATTTACTTGCACTTAAAATATAGGTTGTACTCACAACAAAAAATATTGGTCAAATGTTGCGACTTTTGAAGCTATGCTTAAAAAGATCGCGTTCGAATGAAACAAAAACGTATATATTTTTAAAAAGGTTCATGTCATATCTGTCAGAGTTGCCAGATGTTGTATCAAAATTTTGACAATCATTTTTTTATTTTTGGCCAATGGGTGGATCCACTGTGCAGTGGTGGCACTTACATGGAAAGGTGTGACAAAAATACTTCTAAATAATACATCGAACTGAAATTGTTATCAATGGGTCATAGTGGCCTAAAAACACTCTAAGTAAAATATTGGGGTCCTCGGTCCAAAATTTCGCGAGGTTGCCATGTAATGAATCATTCTGAATTGAAGTTTTTTACTGTTACCAACACATTTTACAAACGAATTTGCTGTAATCCGGTACCAAGAGTTTTTAGTGCATAGTAAACCTCCCTGCGAAAATTGTCAGTATTGGTCCATTATTTGGTACACTCGTACTCCCTATATGATTTTTATATCGATTTATTTAGGCAAACAACAAAACTCAAAGTGATTCGAGAGCAGGTCTTAAAGTGAACTTATCCGAAATTTTATGTGGGAGGTACCCAAAGAAGTCGACAAATATAGTCCATATTCGAACCTGATCTACACCTGGCAGATATATTAGGATGTGTAAAGTATGGACTAAATCGGTCACTCAATTCAAGAGTTGTCGTACGCACAATTTTCCCGAACATTTTTGAACTTTTGTGGTGGAGGTACCTGAAGGAGTGGACCGATATGGCTCATCTTAGAACTTAAACTAAGTTTGCACAAAATATTGCGAAGGCCAAATGTTGGACCGAATCGGCAGATCCGTCGGAGAGTTATGCTGCGCTCCAATATCTACACACGGTGTCATATGGTTTTTTGCACCTTTCAGGCCATTTTGTCAATAAGTATGGGCTTACCCCTGATGAAACTTGTACCGTCGTATGGAGGGCCGTGAATACAAGTGGCTACATCAAAGTGCCGGCAGATTTTTAGGGGCTCCAGGGTCATTTTCTCAAAAAGTATGGACTTGTCCCCGAAAAAGAATACACCATCAAGGAAAAGAATACAAAGTCAAAATTTCGATATTTAACAAAAAATGTGCCGTTTATTGACCAATAATCTGTCAAAAAAATTTTAAGGAAAATTCTATTATTTGAAGACAAAATTGTGATGTATTCAATAAACTCACAAAAATATATGAAGACTGAACACCAAATTTCTGTAATTTTGGGTGGATAATATGGCTAAAGCCTTAAAAACCCGAAAATTGGGCGGAACCTTTCCACGGAAGACTAAATACCAAATATCAGCTAGATTGGTTTTTAATGTGGCTAAAACCTTGAACATACCGAAAATCGGGCGACACCGTTCTATTGGAGCTACATCAAAACGTGGACCTATGTACATAATTTTTATCAGAAAAGTTTTTTTGTCCATTTGGAACCTTTGGGTGTGAAACATATGTAAAATCTTCAAAATTCCGCTATATGTGGTCTATATCAAAACGTGGACCTATGTCCATCATTTTTATCGGAAAAGTTTTTTGTAAAGTGAAAACCCGGCATCTCAAAATTCAACCAATTTGGTTGATAAGTTAGCTAAAATATTCTAAATACCGAAACATTAAGAAGTACCGTTGCATGGGGACTATCCCAAAACGTGGACAGACCTTCCCAATTTTTTGCTCTCGACATTGTCAGTGAACTATAAGTATTTATACCAAAATTCATCTGCCAACGTCAACTCATAACGATTCGTGATGTGTCACTAAACTGCACTTATTTCAAATTTTGTGTGCGAAGTACTTGAAGGAGTGGACCGATATAATCCATTTTCGAACCTGATGTATGCCTAGAGGTAGTATTACCATATGCTAAGTTTGGTTCAATTCGGTTACTCCCTTCGAGAGTTATCGTGCGCACAAGTTTTGCGACAATTTTTGAACATTTGTGGGGGAGGTACCTGAAGGAGTGGACCTATATGGCCCATCTTCGAACTTAAATCAAATCTGGACAAAATATTACGATACCCAAAATTTGAACCGAATCGATTGATCCGTTCGAGAGTTATCGTGCGCACCAGCCAGACAGACGGACGGACATTGATAGATCTACTCAAAATTGTCTGAAACGAATATCGTCCAAACATACTTGGGGTCTAAAACCATTATTTCGATGAGGCACATTTTTGGTCGTATCAAAGTGTAAATACCCTTTTTGCATAAAGGCTGAGGATATATATATTCCAAAAAAATATAAATTCAACAACTAAAAAAGGGAGTCAAACTTTTAGTCAACTTTGGTCAAACTTTCCGCAAAAAGTCTATACAGTTTTAAAATCTACAGGCGCCAGGGTTCAATTTGGTACTAGTGGCCATTCTTGGGAATTTTTGGAAAGTAACTTAAACTTTGAGGAAATCCCTACATCTATATTAAATATTTTCATTTTAACCAATATTATAACCAAAATATATGGCAACGCTTGCAATTTAGAAAACGAAGCTAAGGCAATTTACTAAATGGTTCAGTTTAAGTTAAGGCGTTAAAAATAGTCCTTTCTTTCATAAATTCGCTTAGAATATAACAATTTTTCCTCATTTTTAAATACAATTTTTTCTTCACAATTAGTCATGTTTGTGAGGCTTTTTCTCCTTAAGAACCGCGAAAAATGGAAAAAATAAGTTAAGTTTCGAAAAATTTGGAAAGTTTTGAAGCTATTTGCTTTTTTAAAATTTTTAAACGATGTCATGAATTTTTTGATTTTTGTCGTTGGGCGCATCCACTGTGCATCCCTAGGTCGTATATTCTACTTTAATCCAAAATTGTGGCAAATCCCGTCAAAGTAATGTTAGATTGAGTATTTCAGACATGAAAAACTTCTGCACAAGTGGTGTGGGGGTACTCATTGATAAGTTAAAACCAAGCTCGTCTTTTCGGTTCGGGGATGCTTTGGAAACATATGTATGTACATATGTGTAGATCCCTGATTTTAAAAATAAATAGTTTTTTTATGGGTGACAAAAGAAGTTTTAAAAGTTTGGTAGATTTTTAGGCGTTTGCAGGGTAGGTATCATAAACAGTGTGCCGAAATATCCCCCTGACAGACTCCTCAATACAGTGTACCTAGAAAAACATGATACTTCTTTAATTCCAATAATACCACTTGAGCGGGGTTTTTGGAACTTTCGGACAACTATCGAGGGAAGAATGGAGAATAAAATTACAGACCAACAAGTAATAAAGGCGTTAAGTTCGGCCGGGCCGAGTCCTATACTATGCCAACATTCAAAAGAAAAAACTTAACGGTGTTGCCACATTTTCGGAAAATATCCCAATTGTAATAAACAAGCGAGAAAAAGGCTATAGTCGGTACGGGGCCGACTGTGTGATACCCTACACTACTACCTCTGTGCATAATCTTTTCACTCGAAAACATTTCTTTTAGGGAGATACGAAAGTTTGATTGCAGAAAAAGGGATGCATTACCGACTATTGCGATATCTATATTATTTGACCAACTACGCCAACCTACTTTGCATAATTTTAAAGATGGGATTTTCTACTTTCTAAGTCAGGCTTTGCTTTTAGAAGGTCCCCAACCAAAGGTGTGATATCCGTCATTATTATTAAAATCGCAAAAATGAAAAGTTGGGTTCTATTTGCGACTATTGCGATATCTTCGATGTTTGACCACCTACGACATTCTACGTTACATCGTTGTAAAGGTGATATTTTCTACTTTCATTGCCTGGCTTTGCCTTTTATATACCCCTTATAGGCGCTGAGATATTTGCTTTGGAATAAAATGTTGACTTTTTCTCCAAATAAATTTTTTGCTCATTCCGACCCCTAAATATTATCCGACTATCACCAAAATCAATAGGCTTCTTCATCTTTGAGACCCCCATTAACCCTCAAAAGTTCGTGACGATCCGATCAAAATTGCGACCTGTAGCGTGATTTCCAAAAAAATGGGTAAATGGGATGTATCACCGACTATTACGATATCTCCGTTATTCGGTCACCTACGCCGACCTAGTTTGCATCATTGTAAAGATAGAATCTTCTACTTTTATAGTCAGGCTTTGCTTTCAGAAAGTCCCAAACCAAAGCTGTGATATTCGTCATTATAATTAAAATCGCAAACATGAAAATTTGGGCTTTATTTGCGACTATTGTGATATCTTCGTTGTTTGATCACCTACGAGAACTTATTTTACATCAATAGAAAGGTGATATTTTCTACTTTCCATGCCAGGTCTTGCTTTTGGTATACCCCATATAGAAGCTGAGATATTCGCTTTGGAAAACAACGTTGTCTTTTTATCCAAATAAGTGTTTTGAACATATTATATATATATAATTTTTTTGCTCATTCCGACCCCTAAATATTATCCGACCATCACCAAAGGCAGGCTTCTTCCCCTCCGGGACCCTCATCAACACTCAAAATTTCGTGACAATCCGATCAAAATTGCGACCTGTAGCGTGATTTCTAAAAAAATGGAAAAATGAAATGTATTACCGACTATTGCAATATCTCCGTTATTTCGTCACCTACACCGACCTAGTTTGCATCATTGTAAAGATGGGATCTTCTACTTTCATAGTCAGGCTGTGCTATTGGAAAGGCCCCAACCAAAGCTGTGATATTCGTCATTATAATTAAAATTGCAAGAATGAAAATTTGGGTTTTATTTGCGTCTATTGTAATATCTTCGTTGTTTGATCACCTACGAGAACTTACTTTACATCATTAGAAATGTGATATTTTCTACTTTCATTGTCAGGTCTTGCTTTTGGTATACCCCATATAGAAGCTGAGATATTCGCTTTGGAAGAAAACGTTGTCTTTTTATCCACATACGTTTTTTGCCCATTCCGACCCCTGAATATTATCCGACCATCACCAAAATCAACAGGCTTCTTCCCCTCCGGGACCCTCATCAACACCCAAAATTTCGTGACGATCCGATCAAAATTGCGACCTGTAACGTGATTACAAGGTTTAGATGGACAGACGGACAGACGGACGGACACACATAGCCAGATCGACTCAGCACGTCGAGACATTCATTTTGATATATATAAGTATGGGTCTACGACCATTATTTCGATGCGTTACAAACTTTTTGGGCAAAACCAACTTATAATACCCTCCCCACATAGTGGTGTAGGGTATAAAAATGTACAAAAAAGTGTAAAATTTTTGCGATCATCAGAATAGGTTTGAATCAAATAAAGTTAATATTGCTTAGTATTTTTGGTTTAGTTTAGTAAAATGGAACATTCTGATAAATCCTACAACAAATTTGACCCGTTTTATTAGGAACGTGGGTTCAATTCTCAATATAGAAAATTTACGAAGAGCTTTCGGAAAACATCAAGAAATATTCCAACAAAAACATTTTATAAACCGGCTTTAAATGACTTTTTGATTTCGTTATATCTCTTCTGAGCATCGAAACTTGTCAGAAAGCAAATACCAAGTTGTATCCATATTACTAGGATCGATAAATTAGAAATGTCATTGAAAATAGTTGGTATTTGAGTTCAAGTTTCATCTTTTAATTATTCTTGCAGAACAAATTTAAGTTTTATCATGCTCACAAATCCAATATAGTTGACCACATGTATCATAAATGTTCGAATATTGGTCTTGTAATTACAATTTTAATAACAAATTTCAGTCTTTCGGTGGGATATTGACGCCACAACCTTCAGAATTACTAAAATAGGGAGGTACCGTTCTATGGGGGCTATATCGAAACGTGGATCTATACCGACGAATTTCAGTCAGACAGGCGTTTACCTCCAACAAAGAATAAATACCTAATTTCAGTCATTTCGGCGGGTTGCTGTGGCCACAACCTTCAAAATTCCGAAAATCGGGAGCTACTGTTCTATGGGGCCTATATGAAGGAGTGGACCCTAACCGACAAACTACTGGGAGAAAGTTTAACACCCCCAACGAAGACTAAGTACCAAATTTCAACCATTTCGGTTTAAATTCCGAAAATCGGGAGCTACTCTTCTATGGGTCCGATATGAAGGAGTGGACCCTTACCGACAAACTTCTGGTGTGATAATGAGGCTAAAACCTTCAATATACCGAAAATCGGTTGGCACCATTCTATGGGGGCTATATGAAGGCGTAGACCTATACCAACAAATTTCATATGGAACGTTTAATATCCCAAATGAAGACCAAATACCAAATTTCAGCCATTTCGGCGCAATATTGAGGCCACAACATTCTATGGGGGCTATACTTAGGCATGGACCTATACGGACAAATTACATACGGAACGTTTAATACCCCAAGTGAAGATCAAACACCTGCAATTTCGGTGGAATATTGAGGCCACAACCATCAAAATACCGAAAACAGGGTGATTGCCTATGGGGACAATAGCATGAGCGTAGCCAGGAGTTCTTTTTGGTCGTTCTTGGGGGGTGGGGTGGTGTGCAAATGCTTCTTTTTACAGTGTTTTTACAGTGTTTTATTTAACTTGCCT
This sequence comes from Musca autumnalis, assembly GCF_047663935.1. Lineage (NCBI taxonomy): Eukaryota > Metazoa > Arthropoda > Insecta > Diptera > Muscidae > Musca > Musca autumnalis. The sequence continues at coordinate 226,871,789 of NW_027411755.1, forward strand.
TGGTGTGTGTTTAGTTCAAATCTGGTAACTCATTTTTAACACGGTTGCAGTTGACCAATCGAACTAAAACTTTGCACACATCTCAGATTTGGATGACAATACACGAATATGAAATCAAAACCAATATTGGTCCATTTTTACACTGTTTTACAGTGTTTTATCTAATTTGCTTTTCAAATCTGGTAACTCATTTTTCACATAGTTGCAGTTTACCAATCGAACTTAAAATTTGCACACTTTTCAGATTTGGATGACAATACATGAATATGAAATCAAAACTAATATTGGTCCATTCTTACAGTGTTTTTACGGTGTCTAACTTGACCCCCTTTTCAAATCTGATAACTGATTTTTAACACGGTTGCAGTTGACCAATCGAAGAAAAACTTTGCACACTTTTCAGATTTAGATGACAATACATGAATATGAAACCAAAACAAATATGGGTCCATTGTTTCCTATAGCCCCCATATAACGGTACCACAGTTCTTTTACGGTGTCTAACTTGACCCCCTTTTAAAATCTGGTAACTGATTTTTAGCACGGTTGCAGTTGACCAATCAAACTAACACTTTGCACATTTTTCGGATTTAGATGACAATACATGAATATGAAACCAAAACCAATATGGGTCCATTTTTTCCTATTGCCTCCATATAACGGTACCACCCGACTTCTGGTATTTTGAGGATTTTGTCTTCATTTTTAGCCCGAATTTGCTGTAACTTGTCATTTGGAGTTCTCAATAGTCCAGGAATTTCCCCACTAAAAATTGTGGATGTAGGTCAAGGTTTAATATAGCATCCATATAACTGTACCACCCAATTTCAAGCATTTTTATCTACATTTTCTGCTCAAATGGACTATAATTCGGCGTTTGGGGATCTCAGTGGTCAAAATATGTATTTACTAAAAAGTTAAAAATAAAAAATAATTTAAAAAAAAAAACTAAGTTTCAGTGTTTTATTTAGAAATGCACTTAAAACTAAAAAATAATTTGTCGCTTAGCCTCAATAAATGTATTCTTTCTCATGATAGAATCTCTGAAATAAAACGCTTGCCGTTTAATTTTGCCACCATTCATAATTTAAATGCAAGCGTTTTATTTGAGAGATTCTATCATGAGAAAGAATATATTTATTGAGGCTAAGCGACAAATTATTTTTTAGTTTTAAGTGCATTTCTAAATAAAACACTGAAACTTAGTTTTTTTTTAATTATTTTTTATTTCGTTATATTTATAATTCTTTACATCCAAATGAACTGTTTTGTAGGATCTAGAGTCTAGAGGGGGGCAGCTGCCCGTCCGTACCTATTCCTGGCTACGCCCATGGACTATACCCTCAACGAAGACTAAATTCCAAATTTCAGCCATTTCTGAGAAATATTGAGGCCACAACCTTCAAAACACCGAAAATCGGAAGGTACGTCCTATGGAGGCTATATGAATCCGTGAACCTACACCGAAATTCTGGGGTAAAATTTTAATACCCTCAACGAAGACTAAGTACCAAATTTCAGCCATTTCGGTGTGATAATGAAGCTGAAACCTTCAAAATGCCTAAAATCGGGTAGTAGCATGGGGGCTATATCAAAACGTGGACCGTTTATTGTATTAAATTTTTCGCATCTATTAACATTGCTGTTTCAGAATCCGCAAAAACTTTCCAGGTGTAAGCTGTTTTCATTTAATGTTAGTTAAGGTGCACGCTTCATGACATTGTTTTAAGGAGACGATACAATAGGTGCATTGTCCCAAATTGAACTTCTATATCTCAAAAATGGTAAACCCTAGGAAAAAGTCATAATGGTCAATCTTATAGAGAATTTTGAATGGTACAACATTTTCTCTAATCCCATTTCGGTAGGGCTTGCGGTTTCTGAGCAAAATCGTGAAAACCTAATAAAGCCATATGATGACTAGGACTACCATATTCCCAGGTCCCTTTCCCCCCTGAAAAATATTCCACCAAATAAATAATAAATACACAAAGAATTTATTTTTTATATAAAATATTTTTTTCTTTTTTATTTGTTTTTTTGTTTTTCAAAATTTTTCATTCATTTCATTTTTCTTTTCTCTTTCATTCACAATCATTAAAAAATTAAACATTTTCTCGGCACATCGTTTACAATTAAAATTATAAAAAATAGTTTTTATAAATAAATAATAATAAAAAAATTTTACATCGAATTATATAGAAGTAATAATAAAATAAAGATAGGTAGGTAGGGACTAATACGATAAAAACGGAAGAGACAATAAAAATTTTGTGTTTTTTTGGTAAAGAACGAGAAACATTAATAAATGTATAGAAAATTATACAAAAGAATAAAAGGAAATTAGGAGTAATTTACAATTTCATGGAAAGGGAAAATGAGACTAAAAATTTATAAAGATTGGATAGTTGAGAAATGTATGACTATAAAGATTTTTGTTTTCGTTAATAATTAAAACTTAAAATCGATTGTTGTTGTTGGTTTTTTAACATTAAGTTTTTGTTTTCTTTGTTCATGGTTTTTTTGTTTTTCTTTTTTTTTTTAATAATTAAATTTAAATTAAGAGAGATACACATACAAATTACAATACATTTTTTATATAGAATTACATTACATTAATTATTTAATAATAATATTAATAATAATAATTATGGTAATAATAATAATCATAATAATCCTTAAATGTAAGGATATAGTACATGGATATATTCGCTAAGTTTAAACTTATTCCTTTTTTTATTTAACAAAATACAAAGGTTTTAGTTTTTTAGATTTGAATTGCTATTTTTTGTTAAGTTTAGTTATGGAATAATCTCTTTAAAATTTACATGTTTTCGTTTTTGTTTTATTTTTTATACACAATTATTGTTGTTGTTTCGAGTATATTTTTTAGGAAAAAAAGGAGATTTATGAAATGGAAATGGTTTGATGAATATTGTTGATCTGAATGGATGGATGGATGGCACAGTGAGAATTTGTTTATGTATTGTTGTTTAAAGAAATTCAAGCTTAAGAATATACAAAATAATAAGGACAGCCTAGCTGTCAAATTGTTACAATTTGTTGTTTTTGTGTTACTGAAGAGAAAATTTGTTCAACGGCTTGTGTTAATTTTTTTTTTAGTTTTGTTTTTTGAAATAAAGTTCCTCATTAGTGACTACTACTTATGACCTGGAGGGGATTGTTATTTTGCATTTATACACCTCTCTCTCTATCTCTTCATCTATTATCACCCACTTTCTCTTTCGTTGTCTCAACCCTAGCGATTCCTTAAATATTTAATATTTACACTTATTTAAGAAATAAAATTCAATAATTCAGTCCATTTAGATTGCGTTTGTTTTGTTTTAAAATATATATATAATTCATTATTTTTTTTTCATCCAAAAACAAAATCTTTAAACTTATTAAAGCATTAAAAAGCAAAGAAAAGTAATTACGAAAACAAAGAGAAAGTCCAGACTTGACCCATCAGCCAATGGATTCTTCTTTCTCAAGTTTCTTCACAAAATGGTTTGCTTTACAATTCTAGCAAATGATGCTCTATTGGTTGGTTTTCTTTTTTGTTGGTTTGTTGCAAATGAGCAGCTTTAGGCTTTTCCAATAAGCTGGCTTCAAGAAAATATCACGATATGTTACCAAAAAGAATCAAGAATGAAAAATAAACATAAAAGGGATTTCGATTTAAGGGGGATTCCTACTGTCCTCCTACTACTAATGAGAGGGAATTGAGAGTAAAAGGAACAATATGGGATTCCATTGGTGCGCAATTTGGATATCTAAGGCATAACATGGTCCTTCGAACATTTTAAGAACCTCACAAGGGCTACGGAATTCCTACTGTCCCCATTTACTAACATGTAATAGGCACAATATGGGATTCCTCTATTCCCAAGTTACCGCACTAAAGTTACAACAGGGTCCATAAAATTGTTTTCAGATACCTATTAAGGGGTTTTACATACGGAATTCCTATTATCCCCCACTGTTCCTTCTCTCAATTAACTTTACACTCATTCCCAATCACTCTCTCTCTCCCTCTCTCATCCCCAATGTCTAATCTCCTGATTCCTTTTTTCTTCACTTATTTCTTTTCTTTCAAATGTCATGAGTTTGGTTATTGTCGTTCATTCTTCCCTACCTTACCGACAACCACAACCCACCACTGTCATATCCTGATAATTCTTGAGCACAACGGTATTTTGGTCATTTAAATAGAGCATCGATATGCCCTCCAACTGTGTGGGTACACAGCAAGCCTTTGGTACCTTTCCTGGATTGATACTATTAACCATATTCTGAACCACTGCATGATTTGTTGAATTTAAATGTTCCGCTAGCGGAAATGGACACTTGCCATGGCAGTAGAAGGCATCATAACCTGGTGGCGCCACAATCCAATCACTCCAGCCGACATCGATGAAATCGACATATAACGAATGTCGGCGACATATCTCCTCGTTGTTCTTTCGACGATGTGAACGACGATTGTGACCGGCTCTCTTGGAACGATTACTAACATCACGTATTGAACGCGATTTATGCCGACCATCATCGGTATAGGTGAAGAGCAGGGGTTGTTTATGCTGCCACGTACTGTGTTCCTCGTCCGCACTGCGGCGTAAACGTACATGATGATGCGGTGCTGGTTTCAGGGAGCGTGATGTCCTAACCTCAACCAGTAGACCGAAATTCTTTTTCGGTGAAGCCAGCCACCGATCAACAGCAGGTTGTACATCTAAACTCACTGTATCTGTGCTATTCAGACGTATTGTCTTGTTGTCCAACAGCAGATAGCTAGGTTCCCGCTTACCGCGTACACCCACTCGTGTTATGTCATAGACCAACACTTGATAACGGGTGCGATTGGCCAGGCGGGGATTTAATGTGGCATGACTAATGGCGTCACGTGTCAGCTGCAATTCGGCAGCTTTCAGTTTTTCCTCGGCGGGTATGCTGCGTACGTCGAAATGTAAACGAAACCGATGATGGTGAGGAAACCGATCGTCGATTTTACTATCTGCAAAGAGAGAGAAAGGGAAAGGAGAATTAGTAATAAAATAGAGATCATTTAAGAGTTTTAAAAAGATATAAAGATTAAGGTGGGTGATCTTAAGTAGGATTGATTAGTTAGGCTTTAATTTTTTCCACACAATAGGGAAAAGAAGAAGCCAGATAGCGCCACTAAGGCTAATCCGCTTAAGGCATTCTTCTCTTGCTCAACCTTTGTCAGCGCTCCATGTGTGTGTCTACAAAGCAAGACACACCCACGAATTCGACAGTTTTCTTTGTTCTTTACAGTTTCCAGGCTTACTGACCAAGCTCAACAATGGGAAGAAAAGCAAGAAAATTTATAATTGGCGCCCAATATTAAATCTTTACTACTCTCCGTTACATATCACAAGTAAAGAGTGAACGACAACAAATTTTGTAAATGTGCCAAGAGAGTGGCTTTTGCGCTAAAACTACTTCTTTGTTATTGTTTTTTCACCTTTGTTTCCAAAATTAGTTATTTGTGTTTCCACACCTTTTAAGAGCAAAACTATTACACTAATGCCACGGCTGATGAAACACATGTGATTTATTTGCAGCATTTCCAAACAGGTACCTAAGCAAACTTTAAATATTTTCTTTTGCTTCCTGACACTTGAAGATGCCACTCAGGAGATTGTGAAAAAAACATTAATTTTCAATATCATGCCATAATATCATCATTTCACGCTGCACACATGTCATATGTATGTATGTACGTATATGCATACATACGTGTATGCATACATGTACAGTTAATATATCAAACATGTTGAAAATTCCCTTGAATTATGTAAAACCAACATAAATAGTGTTGTAAATAATAAATTTTTCAAGGTCATCGAAGGGATAACATTAGCATTTAGGTAGCCGAACGACTTGAGGACCTGTTATAAAACTAAAATACCCGAAGTGTATTTCCTTAACGATGTGCATCGTGAGGTTAGTACTTTTATGATGATACTTGAGGTGTCATTGTTGTTGTAGTTGTTGTAATGTATTTTATTCTTTTTGTAGTTCAATTGTGAAAAATATTGGAAATCCCATTTGCATTTGTTGTTAATGAGTGTTTTATTTGTAATATGTATGTGTGTGTGTGTGTGTGTGTGCGAATTTGCATATGTGTCAAAAAGGACTGGCGATGTGTGGAAAATAATGGGAAATTTGCATGGCTTGTTAATGAACTACATGAACAAGTGCATAGTGATAGTGGGAACAATTTGGAGAATCAAAAATTATTTGTAATGAAATTAAAGAAAAAAAATTACAACGAACATCCCCAAGCAATAAGGAGAGATAGGTGTGATGATTGGGAAGGTTTTCGAAAAATTTCAAATCGCAACCCTATGACTTCTAGGGGGAACAGTTTGGAAAAAATTATTTGTAATGAAATTAAACAAAAATGACAACGAAGATCCCCAAGCGATAATGGGATATTTTTTTATAGATGTGGGTGATTGGGAAACCTCCGAACTTCTAGAATAAAATTCCTATGACTTCCAGCATAAAATTAATTAAAAAAATTTCACTTTTTAAGCCACATAGAGCCTTTTTATAACCATTGGGATATTCCTTTGGCCATTGACCTTGACACGTTGAGAATATATGCGTATAAACAATTTCCTTGGAGAATGTTCATGACCTTTCCACAAGATTTTTAAATTTTAATTGAATAAAAAATGCTTTCGAATAGGTTCATAAACAAAATTGGATGGATTAGCATCGTACTTCATGCAAATAATATGGATCATTGTAAGCAAATAACGGAGAAATAATTTATTGATAATTATCACCTTGGAGCAAAAGAGGTTAAGAGTCAGTTTGCGAGTATTAAGCTTTAATTTCAAACTCATAATCTTAGGACATATTTAGAAAAACCTCTAACAGATATCCACTATCATGTTTCTAGACGATATTAAATATCTGTAGGGTACGTCAGTTCTATTTTTTCATATGCCCACAAATAATGCCAAAGCAGAAATTGATATTTAAACGCAAGCTTTCTTCAATTCTTAGCCTTAATTTTTTTCCATGTAAATCTTCAATCATTTGGCAAAATAAAAAGTTATTAAAGAATTGTTGTGAACCAAAAATTAGAAAATTTTTTTGGTCTCCACTTTTCGTATGTCACAACTCCACAATGAAATTAAATACATACATATGTTCCCAAAAACATCTTCGATGGTACAATAGAGACTTCTCTGACATTATTTTAAAATTATAATATTTTATCTACTTATGGTTTATTTTGGTTTGAGGTAAGAAGATAAAGTCCAAAGGTCAACAATATCTATTACAATAATTATAATATTTTTTCCCAAGAGTTGACAAAAATTTTCAAATTCAACGGAAACTAACGAATGATTTGATTATTCCTACTCTCATAGATTTCAATTTCAATTTTTTCAATTTTCTTTTAAAGATTTTGTAATGAATAGTAAAGCTAAGCTACTGAATTTTAATAATGTAATGAAATTCAGCAAATTCGTTTTTGCATGTTGTGAGCTAGGACCAGCTCAATGGATAAAACCAGTAGCGAATTAGATATGCATTTAAGTTCCTCAATGTCCATATTTTACATTGGGCGCCATAAGATAACTCCAACGAAATTTCATAACGGAAATGGCTTGACAAGCATAGGATTTTTCTTGAAAATTATTCAAAAAAATTTTTGATCAGTGTTATGATGGTTCCATAATTTTCATATTTCTTCATCAGCGCCCATATTTTAAGTTGGGCGCCATATTTAAAACCTTATTTGCAAACAAAAAGCCAACAAAATTCCCGAAAAATAGATCTGGAATGGCTTAAAAATCTTAAAAATAGATCTTAAAAACTTTTGATCAGTGTTATGATGATGCCATAATTTTCATATTTTTTCATCAGTGCCCATTTTTTTAAGTTTGGCGCCATATTTAAACCCCCATTTGCAAACAGAAAGCCAACGAAATTCCCGAAAAAAAGATATGGAATGGTTTGAAAAACTTAAAAATAGATCTTAAAAACTTTTGATCAGTGTTATGATGGTTCCATAATTTTCATATTTCTTCATCAGCGCCCATATTTTAAGTTGGGCGTCATATTTAAAACCTTATTTGCAAACAAAAAGCCAAATGAATTCCCGAAAAAAGATATGGAATGGCTTGAAAATCTTAAAAAAAGATCTTAAAAACTTTTGATCAGTGTTATGATGGTTACATAATTTTCATATTTCCTCATCAGTGCCCATATTTTAAGTTGGGCGCCATATTTAAAACCTTATTTGCAAACAAAAAGCTAACAAAATTCCCGAAAAAAGATATGGAATGGCTTAAAAATCTTAAAAATAGATCTTAAAAATGTTTGTTCAGTGTTATGATGGTTCCATAATTTTCATTTTTTTCATCAGTGCCCATATTTTAAGTTGGGCGCCATATTTAAAACCTTATTTGCAAACAAAAAGCCAACAAAAAAGATATGGAATGACTTGAAAATCTTAAATAATTTGAGTCAATTTTACAAAGTACCCACTTTCACATTTCTTATGAGGATCATATCCTACGTAACGCTGTTTTTGCCTGTAGAATGTCCATAAAATGTTTATTTTTCATTTTTAATATAACTGCAATTTGAACTTTTGCTAGTAGAATAATAAAAACCTATAGAAAATTACTATGTTGAGGGCTGGCTGAAACCCTAGGCTAGCTCCTGGCTGCGTCAGTGAGCTATGATCTTAATTCTGGAATTAAATGTTATTCCATTTCTCCTCAGAAAATTCATTTGGGCAACTGAATTTTCATTATAAGGTAGCTATATATTGAAAATGGCGCCCTAGTAGAATAAACTGTGTTGAGCGCAAATCTTGGGCTGCTCCCCGGCTAAGGCTAAAAATGGCGCCCAACGTGCTATACTTTCGTTGATATGAAAAAGGACGCAGATAATGTTTATACAAAAAATTTAGTAGTAATACAGACAAGTTTAAATGATTATTCCGCGAAGGAAGACTAGTTCAGATATTTTGCAGATAAAAAATATAAATAATAAAGCACATTGGGCGGCATATATAAAAATTTTAGTTTAAGTTAAAATTTTTACAAATTAAATAGCACACACTTATAAAAGCAGGAAGCGTCAGTGAGCTACGATCTTAATTCTGGAATTAAATGTTATTCCATTTCCCCTCAGAAAATGCATTTGGGTAACCGAATTTTCATTGTAAGGTAGTTATGTATATTGAAAATGGCGCCCAAGTAGAATATAAAAAATGTATAGAAATTTACTATGCTGGGGGCTGGCGTAAACCATGGTCTAATCCCCGGCAACGGCTAATAATTTCGTTGATATGAAAAAGGGCGCAGATATTATTTATACAAAAAAAAAATTTGTTTCTGAGAAGAAAGACTTGTTCAGATATTTTGCAGATAAAAAATATTAATAACAAAGCACATTGGGCGCCATATATAAAAATGTTAGTTTAAGTTAAAATTTTTACAAATTAAATAGCACAAATTTATAAAAGCAGGAAGTACAGATCGCTTGCCTGCGTATATTTTTTTAATGTGGAAAATATCTGAACGAGTCTTATCTGGTGAAATGATACTTAATCGGCGACCAACCTTGAAATATTGAATATTCTAAAATTGCTTTTATTTTCATAGTGGACCGACAAATTATCAGACGATTATGATGAATTATAATTTTTCGGCCCATTCTGAAAATAAAAGCAATTTTATAATATTCAATATTTCGAGGTTGGGCGCCAATTTAGTATAATTTTGGCTGCTTCCCGACTATGGCTAAAAATGGCGCCCAACGTGCTATAATTTCGTTGATATGAAAAAGTAATACAGAAAAATGTAAATGATTATTCTGCGAAGGAAGACTAGTTCAGATATTTTGCAGATAAAAAATATAAATAATAAAGCACATTGGGCGCTATATATAAAAATTTTATTTTAAGTTAAAATTTTTACAAATTAAATAGCACACATTTATAAAAGCAGGGAGAATCGATCGCTTGCTTTCGTTTTTTTCTTATCTGGTGAAATGATACTTAATCGGTGACCAACCCTGAAAAATTGAATATTCGAAAATTGCCTTTATTTTCAGCATGGACCGAAAAATTATAATTATATTATAATGGTCTGATAATTTGTCGGTCCACTATGAAAATAAAAGCAATTTTAGAATATTCAATATTTGAAGGTTAGGCGTCAATTTAGTATCATTTTGACAGATAAGACTCGTTAAGATATTTTACACATTTAAAATATAAAGGGATCAATTTTGGAAATATTTCACAAAAAACCAAGGGAAATTTTGAATATTCAGTATTTCTAGGTAATTATATTAAGAGATCTATAATGCAAAACTAATGGAGGTAAAATATATAAATTCCACCAACAAACTCAACGGGATTTTTATAGCTAGAAAGTATTATTATTATTATTTTTTTTTTTTGAGATAATTTATTGGCTTTTAGTTTTTAGAAGGAAGTAAGGAAGGAAAGAAATAAAAATATTTATTTATATAAAAGGATAAATTTTGGAAATATTTCACAAAAAATAAGGGAACTTTTGAATATTCAGTATTTTTAGGTTGGGCGCCATTTTAGTATTTCAAAAATTATATTAAGAGATCTATAGTGCAAAACTAATGGAGGTAAAATATACAAATTGCAACAACAAACTCAACAGGATTTTTTTTATAGCTAGAAAGTATTGTTTTTTTTTTTTGATAATTTCTTGGTCCATTATGGCTCTTAGTTTTTAGAAGGAAATAAGGAAGGAAAGAAATAAAAATATTTATTTATATAAAATGATAAATTTTGGAAATATTTCACAAAAAACAAGGAAACTTTTGAATATACAGTATTTTTAGGTTGGGCGCCAATTTAGTATTTCAAAAATTATATTAAGAGATTTATAATGCAAAACTAATGGAGGTAAAATAAATAAATTCCAACAACAAGCTCAACAGGACTTTTTATAGCTGGAAAGTATTTTGTTTTTTTTTTTTTGATAATTTCGTGGCCCATTATGGCTTTTAGTTTTTAAAAGGAAATAAGAAAGTAAAGAAATAAAAATATTTATTTATATAAAAGGATAAATTTTGGAAATATTTCACAAAAAAACAAGGGAACTTTTGAATATTCAGTATTTTTGGGTTGGGCGCCATTTTAGTATTTCAAAAATTATATCAAGAGATTTATAATGCAAAACTAATGGGGGTAAAATATAAAAATTCCAACAACAAACTCAAACATGATTTTTTTATAGCTAGAAAGAATAAGTTCCTCGCCCATTATGATTTTTTTTTTTGATGATTTCTTGTTCCATTATGACTTTTAGTTTTTAGAAGGAAACAATGGAATAAATAAAAAAATTGTCAAGGCGATTTTCCGTTTTCTTTTGAACAATCAAAATATTTGCGTTGGGCGCCATTTTTGTCTCGGAGTTATTCAGCTTGATTACTTTTATTTGGAGTATATATGTATTTGTTGGAGTAATTTAAACTTATGAATAAGATCAAATCAGTCATTCGACTATTAAAAAAAAACAACAAATATAAAAATAGTTTTTTTTAATTTTTTCCATCTTGGACCTTTTTGTATATAAATCGGAAAGTATTCGAAGAGAATAAAGAAAAAAAAAAACGTTTAATAATGCTAAGATTTTTGCACAGGATGTCATATTTCAAAAAGAAAAGGAAATTTCAAAATATTTAAAATGTTTTTCAACGTTGGGCGCCATTTTATATTTTTTAATCAGAACGTATTCGGAGATATTGAAATAATGATCAGATTTCTGCGTAAGGTGCAATACATTAAAAAAACTAAATTTAACATGTTTTTCAACGTTGGGCGTCATTTTATATTTTTTTATTCAGAACGTATTCGAAGATATTAAAAATGTTGATAATAATCAGATTTCTGCGTAAGGTGCAATACATTAAAAAAGGGAAATTCTAAATATTTTTTAGCCATTTTTCAATTTCTTGACGTTATACAGCCTAATACACTTAAAAGACTACATAAAAAAGAACGCATTCGAAGAGAAGAAAAAATGCTAATAATGTGTAGATTTTTTCGTTGGGCGCCACTGTCGTATAACACCATTTTGGACCACTATGACTTTCGTTTTAAAGGAATTGGCTAGCTTATACGAAATTGATGTTGATATTCTACATCGCTATTGAGAATATGCAGTATTTTACATAAAAAATAAATTAAAATGGAATTGAAATATACATTAAACGGTAATGGTGTTGTCATAGAGCACCCCGAGATTTGTTTATTATTCAAACTTAGAGCAATGCTCAGATTTTCCACGTATTATAAGAAGAAGATTTTTTGGGAAAAAATAAGTTAATTTATAAAAACTAAAATAATAAACTTGAAATAGTTGTCACGTATTCATTAACCAAAAGTTAGTTATTTTTTTCTCTATCACAACTTCATAATGCCGAATAAAGTAAAGTATGTCGACACAAGAAAAAAAATTCAAATGCGATTTTTTTAAACCACTTCTAAAAGATACATATATTACAAAAAACTTTGGGATTTAAAAGTGAAAGAAAATTATGAGTCCCTTCACTTTTCTAGTGGAAGAGGTCTATAACACAGAGTTAAAACAATTAAATAAATTTTACATTGGGCGCCATTTTACCACAATGAAATATAAACCCACTTGATAATTGACATATTTAAATGGCTCAAAAGGAAAGCAAACCACAAATAAAAAAATCACTGCAGAAATAAAAAAAAAATTACATAGGGCGCCACTTTTGTAGTATTCAAATAAACTTGATTTTTTTAATTTATGTTTTATTTTAAATTTGTAATGCCGGCGGAATTTGGAGAAATAAAAATATTAAGATTTTTTTCTTTGAGCGTTCAAACAATTCAAATGCTAAATATCGCCTACAAAGTGTTAAAAGTAAAATTTTGCGGTTATTTTAATATGTTCGGAATTTGGAAGCCCCCATTTGATAGTTTAGGTAATGACAAAAACTCTTCTCCATTATTTCTATAAATTGAGTTACCAAAAAAAAACTGAAAAAACTATTTACAGAAAAACATCTTTCTTTTCACATTTGCCTAGTTTTTGTCTATATATCTAAACCATTTTTTTCTAACTCTCCCACTAACCCCATTTTAAAACACTGTTGGTCATGTCATGTAAAAAATCTATAACATGAATAACAAACAAAAAAAATATGAATTAATTTAAATACTTGTGGTGGTTATGGTCAGTAACGCACAAACATACATACATACATAGAAATATGTATGAATACAAAAGAAAACGCATTAAATATACAAAGTTGTATTTTGCCGTTGGGAGACATACATACAGTTTTTATATGTACATAGATGGATGGCTGGTCATTAATTAATTAAAAATTAACATCACGTACAACTCATTAATTGAGAGATACATATGTATGCCTAATGTGTGACACCACACACAGACGTACACACATATTTGTGGGAATTTTTCTTTTCAAATATTTTGTTTTTAAGGAATGGCAGTTAGTTACTAAGCTAAAGACAAAATTCCAATCATAAAAAAAACGAAACAAAATTATGAAATTTGAACACAAAAAAATTTCAAACTAAAAAAAACAAACAAAAAGATGATATTTTTGTGGAGGAAATGAAAATAATAGATAATGTTGAGGGATTATTTTGAAAAAGGAAAAGTTTTTAAATAAAATTGCATTTTTTCTAAAAAATTTAAAAATATTTTTTGAAATTTTTTTGGTATTTGGTATTTTTTTGGAATTTTAGAATGAAACTTTTTGGAAAAACTACGAATTTTTTACAAAAAAAAAAATGAATTTATTATGAAAATTAAAGAAATAAAAAAATTAAAAATAAGTTTTAAACAAAAAGATGACATTGTTGTGAAAATAATAGATACTGTTGAGGGACTGTTTTGAAAAAGAAAAGGTTTTTAAACAAAATTTTAATTTTTCGAAAAAAAAATAATAATATTTTTTTTTAATTTTTTGATATTTAGTATTTTTTTTTTGGAATTTTAGAATGAAATCTTTTTAAAAAAATACGATTTTTTTTATAAAAAAATGTAATTTATTATGAAAATTAAAGAAATTAAAATTAAGTTTTAAAACTTAAATATAATAAAAATGTTTATTTTGAATAAAATTGAAATTTTTCGAAAAAAAAACTTAAAAAGAATTTTTTGAAAATTTTTTGGTATTTAGTTTTTTTTTTGGAATTGTAGAATGAAATCTTTTTGAAAAATACGTTTTTTTACAAAAAAAAATTGATTTTTTTATGAAAATTAAAGAAAAAATTAAAATTAAGTTTTAAAAAATATAATAAAAATATTTATTTTCAAAATCAAAAATATAATTTTTCAAAATAAAAATATATTTTTTAATTAAAACGATTATTCTTTTTTAAAGAGTAAGTTTTAATTGTAGAATTAATTTTTAAATGTTTTGAATAATATTCGGAGTTTACTAGAAATTTTTAAATATTTTCAAACTTTTAATTGATTTTTTAAGTAAAATATTTTTTTTTTTTTTTTTTGAAAATGATAGTGCTGGAGCAATTAAAATTTTTTAAAACTTAGATCATGAGAGCTCATTTAATTCATTTAAATAAAAATGTTTTTATTTGAAAAATACCCAAAGGAATTTACTAGAAATTTTTAATATTTTTTTTTGAAAATGATTTTGCTGGAGCTATTAAAATTTTTCAATACTAAAAATGTTTTTATTTGAAAAATATCCAGAACAAAAAAGATATATTAAGCTGTAAATTTTTGGAAAATAGTATAAGAAATAAAAAAATCTGAGACATAAAAAATATTTTTTTTTTTTTTGAGAAATAAATTATTATTCCTTTTTTGAATATTTTTTTAAATGAGAAAAAATTTTAATATGTTTTGAATAATAGTAGAATTGTACTAGAAATTTTTAAATATTTTCAAAAATTTAATTGATTTTTTTAAGATTTTTTTTTTTTTTTGAAAATGATAGTGCTAGAGCAATTAACATTTTTCAAAACTAAAAATGTTTTTATTTGAAAAATACTAGAACAAAAAACATGTATAAGGAATTTACTAAAAAATTTTAAATATTTTCAAAAATTTCATTAAATTTTTAAATTTATTTTTTTTTTTTGAAAGTGATTTTGCTGGAGCAATTAAAATTTTTCAAAACTAAAAATGTTTTATTTGAAAAATACCCAGAACTTAAAAATATATATTAAGTTGTAATTTTTTTCGAAATAATATAAGAAATAAAAACATCTGAGACATAAAAAAATATATATTTTTTATGAGATATAAATTATTATTCTTTTTTGAATAATTTTTTTTATTTGAGAATTAATTTTAATATGTTTTGAATAATAGTAGGAATTTACTAGAAATTTGTAAATATTTTCCAAAATTTAATTGATTTTATTTAATAAAAATTGTTTTTTTTTTTTTGAAAATGATAGTGCTGGAGCAATTAAAATTTTTCAAAACTTAGATCATGATAGCTCAATTAAGTCAATTAAATAAAAATGTTTTTATTTGAAAAATACCCAAAAAACATATATAAGGAATTTACTAGACATTTTTTATATATATTTTTTTTGAAAATGATTTTGCTGGAGCAATTAAAATTTTTCAATACTATAAATGTTTTCATTTGAAAAATACCCAGAAAAAGTTATATGTTAAGTTGTAAATTTTTTGAAAATAGTATAAGAAATAAAAAATAAAAATAAATTTTAATTTGTTTGGAATAAAAGTAGGAATGTACTAGAAATTTTTAAATATTTTCCAAAATTTAATTGATTTTTCAATAAAATTTATTTTTTTTTTCGAAATTAATAATTAAAATTTTTCAATACTAAAAATGTTTTATATTTGAAAAATACACAGAACAAACAAAAATACATATCAAGTTTTAATTTTTTTGAAAATAGTATGAGAATAAAAATTCTGAGAAATAAATTAAATAAATCAAATATAATATTTTTTTTTCAAAAAATTAAGTTTTTTCTTCTTGACCCTGGCGAACAATGCCAATTTTTTTGAACTAATAAATTCGCTGTTTTAAAATATTAAGTTAGACTATTTTGAAAAAAAAATACAGCACCTATCCCATTGTTCTGATTTTCCTATATTCATTTTCCTTATATTTTTAAAAAGAGATTTTTTAAGTTTTGTAAAATTTTAACATTATAAAAATTTAAAAAAAAAAATAATTTTAAAATTTTTTTGAAACACTAACTGTTTTTTTAGAAAACATGGGTTTTTTTAATTTATCAGTTTTTTTTCAAAATTATTTAAATTTTTGTATCAATTTTTTTTTTCAATTTATAAATATTTATTTTTTTATTATTGAAAATATAACATTTTTTTGAAAAATGTTAGTTACCAATTTTAAAAATTAGTTAAAGTAAAAAAAAAACAATTTCCAAATTATTTTTTAGGGTTTGTAAAAATGTTGAATTTAAACTTTAATGACTGCCGAAAGGCAATTTCCAAATATTTTTTAGAACTTCTAACTTTTTTTAGATATTATGAGTTTTTTAATTTATCAGTTTCTTTTTCAAAATTATAATATAAATTTAAATTTTTGTATCTATTTTTTTTTTCAATTTATAAATATTTAATTATATTATTATTGAAAATTTTTTGAAAAGTTGTAATTACCAATTTTTAAAATTATTTATTTAATTTAAAAATTTTTTTCTACAAATTAATGGAAAAGAACTTGACAAATTATTTTTAGGGATTGTAAGAAATGTCGAATTTAAAGTTTAATGACTGGCAAACGGCCTTTTCCAAATATTTTTCAGAACTTCTAAGAATGCAACACATTGCGCAAAATTTAAATGTGTTTTGAATATTTTTATAAGTCAATTTTCTTTGAATAATAATTGAATAATAATTTTAAAATTGTTTTTCTTAACCTTCAACACTTTGATTAAATTTTTTAAATTATTTTAAATTGTTTTCATTATTTCGTTTTTTTTTTTAATCTAAGCAGTTATTATTATTAAGTTACAGATCAACCGGAACGAAAAGATTTATATTTCCAAATATTTTTCAGAACTTCTAAAAATATAACACATTGCGCAAAATTTAAATATATTTTGAATAATTTTATAAGTCGATTTTGTGTGAAAAATAGATTTAAAATTGTTTTTCTAAACCTTCAACACTTTGATTAAATTTTTCAAAATTATTTTAAATTGTTTTCATTATTTCGTTTTTTTTTTTTAATCTAAGCAGTTATTAAGGGACTATGAACAGAGCTTGTGGAGTAACAGAAGATCAACCGGAACGAGAAGATTTATATGCGGTCAGATATTACTACACAGAAATTAAAAAAATATAGGCATTAATAATTTTCACCACGTTGGACGCCATTTACTGAGAGCATGGAATAAATAGTATTCTTAATACTAATGTACTCGAATAAGTCTCACTAAGAGATTGATTTTTGACAGTTATTATGAAATCATTTCAACTATTTTAGAATCCTCCAAAAATTGCAGATGATGCTTTGTACCTAATACCGCAGATACTGACAGAATGTTCCCCAGATTAAAGCAATTAGAGCGGGACTTAAAAACCATTAAAACTTTCAACTCATAGCACAGTCTTTGCGAATTGAAATTCGTATTCAATATCCGTTATTTTTTTTTCTTAAGCCAAAAAAATTTTTCCAAAAATGCTAGGAACCCCCAAATAAGGGGTAGTTTACACTATATTTAAATGTCATATGACATGAAATTTTCCATCGTTAAATATTCACTCTTATGTGGAATATTGGAGATTTTCCTTACGCCATGTATTCTGTGCGTCCACCCCAACAAAAATATAATAAAATTGCGTCTTCACATTGCCTTCGTGGGTAGATATGGAATGTTTTTATTTCGTGTCATATGACATTGATAGATAGTGTAAACTACCTCTAAAGTCTTTGAAATCTTAGAACAGTTCCACAAAATACCATGACCCACATAAAATGTGGAGACCTGATTATCTTTCTCTCAACTTAAAATCACCCAACAAGAATTTGTAAATTAGAAAAAAAAATTTTAAAAAAAGTTTCTTTATCACTTACCTTTATGCGTAAAACTTCTCACAGTATTCGCTGACTTTGTCAGCAAACCAGGTTTTGGTATATTTACAGAATTCAATTCATGCCCCATTATTTGGGCATACAATTGTTTCATGGCCTCCGGTATTATGATTTTGGAACGATCGATTTTTGGCGGCCGTTTCATATTGAATAGTGATAATAAACTATTTTCAATTTCGACTAGAGTTGAGGGATCGGGTTTTAGTTTGTCACCAATAACCTCATTATTACTATAGGTACGTGGACCATCTTCGGGTATGACAGCATCCACTTGGGGTTCATCATCTTCGGCCAAGATATCAACATCCATGGGTGTTGTTGGCGGCGGCGTTGTGGTTTCTGATGATGACGATGTTTGTGAGGCGGAGGAGGAAAAATTATCACTAGATGATGCTGAGGAGGTGTCAGAGTCCTCAGAATACGTGGACTCGTGTTTTTGATGATGAGGCTGCTGATGTTGATGCTGGTGGTGATGATGATGATGTTGCTTTTGTTTTTGTTGTGAGGCAGGTTCTGTTTGTTGCTTATGATGATGATGCTGATGCTGTTTTTGATGTTGTTGGGAGGAGGAACTTTGTTCTTGTTGTTGTTGTTTTATTGTAATGGGATCCTCACTAACTTTGTTGTTAATATGTTTTTGGTTTATTTGTTGTTTGTCTTCATTAACACTTAAAGCCATATTGTTGTTGTTTGATAAGGTTTTATGTTGTTGTTTCTTATTTTTATGAACTTTTTTATGTTTTATTAAACTTAAATCTTCAGTTTCCACTTCTTCACCGTGTTGTAACACTACTTCTTCCACTTTTTCTTCTTCTTTACTTTCGGTTAAATTTTCTTTATGTTTGTTGTTTTTCTTGCTGTTGTTGTTTTTGTGATTTTCTTGCACTTGTATCTCTTGGATTTCGTTTAAATCGTTTGTTTCGATTTCTTCAATATTTTTTATTTCAATAATAAGGTTTTTGTTGTTGTTGCTATTTTCACTTAATTTATCACTTAAAACACTTTTTGTATGTGGTTTATAAACAATACTTTGTTGTGGTTGTTGGTTTTGTTGTATAATATTGTGAAAATCCATTAGGGCAGTTTGGACTGCTGATTTTTGTACAACGGCCGTCGTCGTTGTTGTTGTTTGTTTATTTTGTTGTCGTTGCGACGGTGTTGTTGTTTTTGTTGTGGTTTTATCCTTATTAATCGGTTGTATTGCTTCAATAAATCTCGATGATATTGATATTTGATTATCCTCGGTGCTAGCAACTTGAACGATCGTTTGAAAAGTCGCCAGCACTGCGAGGAGTAGAAGCCATGCGCGCATGGTCGCTTGCAACTCTAAAACGATACAAAAACATGAACACAGAATCGTTGTTAGTTAAAGGGTTAACACACAAGAACTAAAACTACATTTCGAAAATATCTACGACTAAACTTAAGTTTTCAGCCAGCTATCCACAATAGCTGGGCTATAGCCAGTTGTACGTACATAAAACTCAATCACTCAAGAGCGTGAGAGAGCCGAACGAAGATCGGAAGAGACAAGAGAATTGTCTGGTCTGTTCGATGGCAAGCAGGTAAATGATTCATGAGATAGACACGAGCCACTAGTCTGGTGTTATCTGTTGCGACAAAATATTTTCACTCAATTGAGTCAAGTGGTTGGCTCTCTCATTCTCTCGCTGTTCTCCAATTGCCTGGTGACCTGCTCATTCTCTTGCCTGAGCATGCTCACGGCCTGACTCTCTTTATGATGTGCCCCCTTTTTTCTCTTAAGCTCAATGTTCATTCGTTAGAAATTTTGGAAAACCCAAGACATTTTTCAATCACTGAGAAGAACTCAATACAAATGGTACTGGCGGCCAGCAGCAGCATCGCCATCCCTCCGTTGTTGCCTAAGCGCTTAGGTTTATGATGGCTCATAAAAGACCCACCACCAAAAGTACCTGTTCTCGGCAACAACATTTTATGACTCCTTTCCTTCGTTGCACTTGTGCCCCGAGCTATGCAACAATTTCCCTTCTCACTCACACTTAGGCAGTGCAGCGGTTTTTATAGTCATTGGATTGATCGCCTTGTAAAAGATTAATATTGGCCCAGGTATATGGCTGCTGCGGCTGCAAGTACATCGATGTGAGTGTGTGTGCACACTTGTGCAAAGGGTCGTATATAGGATATAACACGCACCTTCTTTACGTTAATATCTGTTCTAAGTTATAAATCTCTATTAGATCTTTACAAGTTTTTTTGGCTTTATAAAATTTACTTTCTTAGTAGCTAGCATTGTATATGTAGGTGCCATTGTATGTCCTTAGTCCTGGCAAATGGGCTTTGTGTTTAGAATTGGATTTTACTTATAGTCTTCCTGCTTATGGTCAATCAGTGATTATGCTTTTTGTTTAATACGATCAGCATGGTGTATTTTACACCGCCATAAACATGAAGAAAAATAAATGTGGCATAAGGTGCCGTGGGACACATTGTAAGAAAGGTGTGATAAACTACTGATTGGTGCATGTAGAACATCTAAGCTTTGTGTACATTAGATATTTCTGCAAGGAAAATAAAGGCACGAAACTAGAGCTAAGCACTAATTTATAGAAGTTCTTGAAATTTTGGTTACTATCATTAACTATCAAGTTTTATTGTCTAATCAGCTGAGGGATGTAAGGTCCAGTAGACCCGGTCCCATGAAATGAAAAGTGTTTTAACTATTTTGGATAATTTGATTCCAGAGACTAGCGAGCAGTGGTGGCTGGCATTGGTCCAAAGCAAGGAATGTTTGGTACAAAATATAATCACGTTGGGCGCCATTTCGTCAGTGGATAGAATAGAAAGTATTCTGAATATTAAAAGACTAATATTTGATTAAAAGACTAATATTTGGCTGTGGTGCAATGGTTAGAACGTCCGCCTTGCTCTCATCTTGCGGTTCGATTCCCAGGCCGAGAAAAACATCATACTTTCCTACAGTGGCAAAATACCCCTCAGTGTAATGTAGGCGATATTTCATAAGTATTTCAGCTATGTAAAATTTCTCTATAAGTGGTGTAGTAAGACACGTCGATCGTTCTCCTCTATAAAAGGTATGTGCCATAATTGAGCTAATATGAATCGGCGTGCACTCATTGATATGAGAGGAGTCTGCCGTGTCCCTTTGGAAACATACGTATGTATGTATGTTATAATTAAACGATTATTACTATTTATACCCTACACCACTATGTGGGGAGGGTATTATAAGTCGGTTTTGCCCAAAAAGTTTGCAATGCATCTAAATAATGGTCGTAGACCCATAGCTATATATACCAAAATGATTGTCTCGACGAGCTGAAACGATCTGGCTATGTGTCTCCGTCCGTCTGTCCATCTAAACCTTGTAATCACGGTACAGGTCGCAATTTTGATCGGATCGTCACCAAATTTTGGTTGTTGATGAAGGTCCCGGAGGGGAAGAAGCCTATTGATTTTGGTGATGGTCGGATAATATTTAGGGGTGAAAAGGTCAACATTTTTTCCAAAGCAAATATCTCAGCTTCCATAAGGGGTATACTAATGAAAGTAGAAAATATCTTTTTCTAACGATGTAAAGGAGGTTGTCGTAGGTGGTCAAACAATGAAGATATCGCAGTAGCCGCTAATAGAACCCAACTTTTCATTTTTGCGATTTTAGTTATAATGACGAATATCACAGCATTGGTTGGCGACTTTCCAAAAGCAAAGTCTAGCTATGAATGTAAAAAATCCCGTCTTTACAATGATGCAAAGTAGGATGGCGTAGATGGCCAAATAACGGAGATATCGCAATAGTCGTTAATACATCCCATTTTTCCATTTTTTTTGTAATCACGACATAGGTCGCAATTTTGATCGGATTGTCACGAAATTTGGGGGGTTATTGGGAGTCCTAGACGAAGAAGCCTATTGATTTTGGTGATGGTCGGACAACGTAGATATCGCAATAACCGCTAATAGGACACAACTTTTAATTTTTGCAATTTTAATAATAATGACGAATATCACAGCTTTGGTTGGGGACCTTCCAAAAGCAAAGTGTGACTATGAAAGTAGAAAGTCCCATCTTTAGAATGATGTAAAGCAGGTTGGCGTAGGTGGCCAAATAACGGAGATATCGCAATAATCGGTAATACATCCCATTTTTTAATTTTTTTGTAATCACGCTTTACGTCGCAATTTTGTTTGGATCGCTACGAAATTTTGGCTGGTCAAACAACAGAGATATCGCAATAGTCGGTAATGCATCCCTTTTTCTATTTTTTGTGCAATCACACTACAGGTCGGAATTTTGATCGGATCCTCACGAAATTTTGGGGGTTGATGGGGGTCTCACCGAGAAAGAAGCCTATTGATGGTTGGCGTACATCCCACATTTCCATTTTTTATTTGAGTTGTACCGACGATGCATTTAAATGCGTTTCAATAAAATTGGCCTGTATTAATGAAGACATTCAGAGCAAAAGCGCTAAGCTATCCCAATTTTAATATTTTGATTTTTACATTCGAAAGCTTATGCACAGGGGTAGTGCTGTAGGGCATTACCAAGTCGGCCCCGACCCGACTATAGCCTTGGCTCACTTGTTTTAGAATCAAACAAAAATCCATATAACACTATGTTTCTAAAATCTCAGATACTGACATAAAGTTCCCAGATTAAAAACTTTCCGGTAAAAATTCTTCAATAGCTTTCACGTTGGGCGCCATCTCGTGAGAGTATGGTATTAATATATTATGAATATTGAATTACTTAAATAAATTTTAATAAGACATTGATTTTTGGCCGTTATAATCAAATCTTGGTTAATACTTTAGAATCTCATGAAATCCCAGATAACGGTATGTACCTAATAGACAGATACTGGCAAAAAGGCGCTATTTCAGCCACCAAGAGGTTGATTTTTGACCTTAATTATTAAATCATCGTCCTAGAATCCGGAGATATTGACAAAAAGTTCCCCAGATTAGCCATTTTAGCGCCGTTTAAAACCCACAAATACTTTCAGCAATTTGTATGGTTTTTTGAGATTTGGATTCGTATGCAATACTAGAAATATCTTTCTAAATCCAAAAACAAAGTTCTAAAAAATACTAGGAAGGTAACTTAATACAGTCCCGGACTTTTCCAAAATCTTGGTGTTGAATAAAAACCAAATAGTAATAAAACTTTAATAACTTTAACGTTGGGCGCCATTTAGAGATTGGATGGAATAAATAGAATTCTGAATAGCGAATACGGTCAAATAAATCCCACCAAGATATTGATATTATGGCCGTTATTCTGAAATCACTATTATTGTTTTAGAATCCCACAAAAAGTCTCAGGTAACGTTATGTACCTAATACCACAGGTAGTGATTTCGTAAGTGGACGGACTATATAGTATTTTGAATATGAAATTACTCAAATATATTTTTGGCCATCATTATTAAATAATTGCCCACAAAAAATCCAGATAGCGCTTTGAAATTAATACGTCAGATAAATTTTCCCAGATTCAGTCCAAAATTTGGAAACGATAGCAGAATAGATGGAGGGACGGACAGAAATAGATTGTTTTATTTTGTCGAAATACGAAATTTGATATAAAAAATGTGCGGTCTAGGAGGGCCCCACAATAAAACAAGCACATAACAAGTAAGAACTGTGTTAAGTTCCGCCAGGCCCTGGAATTGAAGTAAAATGGACCAATTAGTTTACTTTCGTTTATGAAGAAGACTTAATACCAAATTTCAGCAAGTTCGGTAAAACAATGTGGGTAACCTTAAAAATGGGTGCCACCGTGGTGCAATGATATGCACGCCCGTCTTGCACGCAGAAGGTCATTGGTTCGATTCCCCGGCCAGGCAACACCAACAATTTTTCAACGGTGGCAAAATACCCCTCAGTAATGTTGGAGACATTTCCTGAATATTGCAGCCTTGAAAAACTCCTTTACAAGTGGTGTCTTAGGACACGCCGTTCGGACTCGGCGATAAACAGTAGGTCCCATATCATTGAGCTAAAAATGTATCGGGCTGCACTCATTGATATGAGAGAAGTCTCCCTAGTCCCGTATGGGATGTTGTGGAACAATGTTTATTTCTATATGTTAACCTTCAAAATACCGAAATTCGGGAGGTACTGTTCCATGGGGGCTATATCAAAACGTCAATCTATACCTACAAATTTCTGGCGAAAAGTTCTTAGACTCAAAGAAGACTAAATACAAAATTTCCGATATTTCGGTAAAACCTTCAAAATACGAAAAAAACAAGAGGTACGCTTCTACGGGGCATACGAGCCCTAAACACTATTAATTCGTACACCAGGTATTTTTTTACTATCACTGTGCAACATTTTTAAGGTGATCTTGTGCAAACAATTCGAACTGAAGATTTTTTGAAAGTACAGACCCAAACGACAAAAAACCCTAGTTGGGTTTTGTTGTGTCAGATCCAGCTCAGATTTTATGGCCCCATCTAAACATGGTTAAATATTGAGTTTTTAAAGAAATTAGGGGCTATATCTCTGAATCCAATGCGAATCTTCTTCTGACCTCTGAAGCAAATTTGTAGGTAAGGACAAGAATAAAATATTTGGAGAAATAGTGAACTCGAAAAACTACATTTATTGCCTCAAATTTCAAAATATATGCAAAAGTTCCACAATTTTTGTACATTTCGCACCGTATCTGCAAAACCGTTAATATTTTCTGAATATTGTCTCTTGGAAAAATATTCCCTGGAATGTAATAAACAACTCTTCAGAACATGTCATTGTTGTAAAATGCTTCTATGCCGTTGTTTTCAGTACATTTTGCAACGACGATTTAATAAAAATGTCAAAAATGTAGTGAAATCCGAAATGCGGAAGATTTTTGCAAAAGGTTACTTGGTTCAACTCCCAATAGTTTAGCCGATACTGACCAGAATTTTAGCAATTATATAAGATTTTCTTTATCTTATAGATTTTGATGCCCTAGATTGAGCTTTTATTATAAGTTCTACTAGTTTAGGGCTACAATATTGCTAAAGACAGCAAGGCCAAATTCCTATTCGTTTCTGAGATAAAGGCCTGATAAATGCAAAAAAGTGTAGGTTTAGCCCGGTTTAGATGAGGCCATAAAATCCGAACTGGATCGGACAGGACAAAACCCTACTAGGGTTTTTGTAGTCTAAATATGTACTTTCTAAAAATGCATACTAGAAGTTGTTTGCATTTTCAGTGTTGCACAGTGTATTTAACATGTAACTTTATTAACATCATATGTATGTCTAAAGAGAATATATTTTTATACATCTTTGTAGGTCTCGTTTTTTTGCCACATTAATGAACTGGTAAATTTTTTTCATCGACTGGAAAGTAATTGCGTCCTGTAGATCGATTTTCTAAAAAATCGCTTTGGCTCCCATACAAAGTACTATGAAAAATAGAGAGCGGACAGGAGCACGGGCTATCGTTAACCGATCGTTATAAATTTTTGTAGAAATCGTTTTTAGTCACAATAATTGCGGCCTCTAGAGAATTTTCGTGAAAATCTACCTTTGCGGGTTAACGTTAACCGATCGCCGTATAAATTCATATATAAGGTTTTTGGATGAAATAGAAACAAATTTAGGGGGTAGGAGCTCCAAAATACCATAAATCTGTACCATTCTACGGAGGCTATATGAAGGCGTGGACCTTTACCGACAAATTTCATATGGAAAGTTGTATACCCCAAATGAAGACTAGATACCAAATTTCAGCCATTTCAGTGGATTATTGTGGTCACAGCCTTCAAAATATCGAAAATCGGAAGGTATCGTTCTATGCGGGCTATATGGAGGCGTGAACCTATACCGAAAACATTTTAGGGGAAAGTTTCAGGGGAAAATTTCAGCCTTTTCGGTGTGATAATGAAGCTAAGACCCTAAAAATACCGAAATTCGGGTGGTACCGTTCTATGGAGGCTATATCACAACTTGGACCGATATAGCCCATTTGCAATACCAAACATCCAAGGAGTAATAGAAACTTCAATACCAAATTACCAAGCTCTATCATAAAAATTGCGAGGTGTATCTTGATTTCAACAGAAAAATAGACGGATATAGTTATATCGGCTTAGAATTTCACCCTGATCAAGAATATGCATACTTTATAGGGTCTCCGATGAACATTTCGATGTGTTACAAACGGAATGAAAAATTTAATTATACCCTTCATATTATGGTGGAGGGTATAAAAAGGTATAATAATGGATTTAATAACTTTCACGTTGGGCGCCATTTAGTGAGTAGATGGAATACTAGATAGAATTCTGAATACCGAATAAGGTCATATAAATCCCATCACTATTATTTTTTTAAGAATCCTACAGGTAGCGATTTCTTAAGTGGATGGCCTATTTAGTATTTTGAATATCAAACTACTCAAATATATATTTTGCCGTTATTATTAAATAATTGTTACAAAGGATAAATTTCCATATGATCATGGAAAGGATAAATTTCCATATGATCATGGAAATGATCTTACACTTAAACAAAAATGGTCAATTTTTGTGAGGGATGTACATTAAGAAGTCGACAGGGTTCTAAAATTTGCACCAAAATTATAGCTCCATTTAAGAGATATCCATTTAAGCTAAGGAGTGGACCTATAAGCACCATCTTTGAACTTTATCTAAGATCTGAAGAAATATTACAAAGATATGCATAGTTAGGACCAATGCAGTATTCGGTTCGAAAGCTGCCGTTGCGCACCGTACACTTGGTGGTCGTTGTAATAGGAGGACAAACTAGGCCGGCATAGTCCATATTCAAACCTGCTCTATGTCTGATAGAAACATAACGATGTTCAAAATGCGAACCAAATCGGTTACCTACATCGAGACCACCAATTTCGCGGAAATTTTCATTCAAGAAAAAATTTATGACTATGAAACGAGTTTTATGTCATTTTCAAGATTTATTAATTATTTACAGTGATATACCCTCAGCCTATGTGAATTGGAACTTTCATCTACGGACAGATCGAATGTATTTGGGGTATATTCTGAATTTTTTGGCACTTTTTGGACATTTGAACTTGCCGAAAAAAGGTGGATTAGGATTAAAGATCAAAAGTTTTGCGGAGGAGGGAATGGACCGACATAGTGCATTATGGAAGTGGATCTTATTTTGAAAGTCATATCTTTTCGATAGATTTCGCGCCCACTAGTCATTTCAGTGGGTTGTCGACACCTGTTGGACCAGTATGCCAGGAAGCATGGACTTGTCCACGGAAAATATAATATGGCTGTAAACAGGATCACAAAGAACATCATCGGTATAAATTCCCAATGGATCTCTGAACAGACCCTAAACTGTACTTAGACACAAATGTTGAACTTTTGTGGGGAGGTATCCTAAGGAGAGGACCGATATGGGCCATTTTTTGAAGTAAAACTAAGTTTGGACAAAATATGATGAAGGTTAAATTTTGGACCAAATCGGTTTATCAGTTCGAGAGTTATTGTGCTCTCCAGTTTCTACATATGGTGCCTTAGGGTTTTTTTTACAATTTTCGGGCTGTTTTCTCAATAATTATGGACTTGCCACTGAAAAAACTCTTACCGTCGTAATTGAGACAGTTACTTCAACAGAAATCAAAGTTAGTCAAGAGCAGGTCTTCAAGTGAAATTATCCCAAATTTTGTGTGGGAGGAAGGAATGAACAAATATAGTCCATAATCAAACCTGATCTATATCTGATAAATATATTGGGATGCGTAAAGTATGGACAAAATCGGTCCTTCCCTTCAAGAGTTATCGTGCGCACAATTTTTCCGAACATTTTTGAACTTTTGTGGAAGAGGTACCTAAAGGGGTGAACCGATATGACTTATCTTCGAACTGAAACTAAGTTTGGACAAAATATTATGAACACCAAATTTTGGATCAAATCGGCAGATTCGTTCGAGAGTTATCTTGCGCTCCAACCACTATACACGGTGTCATAGGGGTTTTTTGAACCTTACAGTATATTTTATAAGGAAGTATGTTTTGGCCCCCGATGAAACTTGAACTGGCGTATGGGGAGCCGTGAATACAAGTTGTTATAACAAAATTCAAATCGATTCGAGAGCAGTAATGCGATTCTCAAACTCATTTTTTGAGTTACCGAAAAAAATCGGTAAAATTAAAATGCTTATAAATCCGGTAATTAACGATAATTAACGAACAATATTCCGTAAGTTAGCGACGAATAAAAGTACTCGTAAAGTTCTACCGATAGCAAAATTGCTGTCAAATTTTATTTGAACTTTTCATTCATGATTTTTAATTTTACCGATATTTGTCGGTAACTCAAAAAATGAGTTACAGAATCGCACTACAGGTCAAAAACTGAACTTTTCCGATATAAACCATCTACGAACTTAAACTAAGTTGGGACAAAATATTGCGAAAACCAAATTTTGGATCAAATCGGTTCATCCGTTCGAGGGTTATAGTGCGCACCAGCCACCCAGACAGACATATAGACAGACGGACGGACATTGCTAAATCGACTCCAAATTGTCTGAAACACATTTCGTCCAAACATACTTGGGGTCTAAAACCATTATTTCGTTGAGGCACATTTTGCCCGTATGAAAGTGTATATACCCTAATTTTACCCCTACCCTAATTTAATAAATAAATCGAAGTAAAATTAAAGCTAAATCACAGATGTCGTTACGTTATTGCAATGGAATACTGAAGATGGTCCAAACAGCATTGGGGTCCAAAATCCTTATTTCGAAGCTGCACATTTTTAATTGTATCAAAGTATATCTGTCTTGTTAACCTTAAGGCTGAGTGTATAAAAACCTCTCTACATGTCTTCAATGGAATATAGAGTTCCTTGTGTTGGCCTTCCACAGATGGAAGCGCTTCTGTACATTTTCTACTTCCCATCTCTGCCATTGTTTGCCTAACGACCCTGTCTAATAAACTTCTATGTTATTGACAAGCGCTCGTAGACAGACCTTACTCACATCAATTTTGCCAATAACCTTTCCCTATTATTTGCTGTTGATTCCAAATTTATATCAATCTCGCTGTCTAGTATTTCTTGCACACTTCTAAACAAACCACCAAAATTTTCCTTCAAGTGAGAAAACAAAAATTACGTAAATTCGTAAAAACTGTTTAGTTTTTCAAACTTTTTTTGGTTAAATTTAAAACGTTTTTTCTTTGCTAATTTTGTTTTCAAACATTTTGTATACAATTTGGTCAAATTGTTGTATACAGTGGCTCGGCACGCTCGCCCGGTGGCCAGCCAGCCATAGCAATTGCAGTATATTTGTCGGATTGTTGTTGTTATTATTTGTAAAAATTGTTTACCTTAGAAAATAAAACACTTCGATAAACTTTCATTCAAATACTGTAGGCAACACCTTCTTACATCCCTCCGTGATTGTTTGATCCTACGAAATTGAAAAACGAAATCAAATCAAAATTGTTTATAACAATTGTTGTAGCGCGTTCGCATTTTGTTAATAAACAAATGTAGTTGTTTTTTGTTTTGTTTGTATTTGGGAGGTAAACGAAAAAAAACAAGAAAAAAATTTAAATTATATTGAAAATTAAGCACTACAATTGATGTCTTATTTGATTTCCTAAAATCGGTTGTTGTTGTTTCGGCCAATATTTGCAGCGCAAAAATCCTTGGAAAGTGCAAAAGTTTCTGTGGAAAAAAATTTCAGTTGAATATTGTGAAATTTCTTTTCATAAGAAAAAATATATTTATGGAAAAAATAAAAAATGTGCCTTCATAATTTCTCCCGCCTATTGCTTGAATATTCTGGGAAATGTCAGGCATATTCTAGGGGGGATTTACTAATTGGATAAGTAAAAAACGGAATAAATGCTCCAGAAAAGCACACCCAGGGCAAGCACTCTATGAAGTGGATAAAAGTACTTCTAAGCTTTGACCAAATGAGTTGCTTCGTTATAGAAAACATTTTTGGAACTTTTGTGGGGAGGTACCGGAAGGATTGGACCGATAAGAACCATCTTCGAATTTTATCTAAGACTCGCAGAAATATTACGATATTCAAATTTGGACCATTGTAGTATTGCGCTCTAATATTGTTCTGCTCGCCAGCCAACGATGATCGTCTTTTTTCAGAAATGTCGGACTTGGAAAAAATGAACTGCTCTAAAAGGGCAGGTTTTAAGGTTGCACAAAATATTACGTAAACCAAATTTTGGACCGCATCGGTTGATCCGTTCGAGAGTTATCGTGCGCTCCAGCTAGGCAGACGGACGGACATGGCTAAATCAACTCTAAATTGTCTGAAACACATTTCGTCCAAACATACTTGGGGTCTAAAACCATTATTTCAATGAGGCACATTTTACCCGTATGAATGTGTATACCCTCGTTAGCATAAATGCTGAGGGTATAATGAGCATATACAAAACCATATGCATAAATATATACAAGGACTTGTGCTCTAACAATCCCACCGAAATGGCTGAAATGTGGTATTTAGTCTTCGTTAGGCGTATGAAACTTTACACCTGAAATTTGTCCGCATGGGTCCACGTCTACATATAGCCCCCATAGAACGGTACCTCCCGATTTGAGGTATATTGAAGTTTCTGGCCTCAACACCATACTTAAATGGCTGACATTTTGTATAAAGTCTTCGTTGGAAGTATAACAATTTCCACCTAAAATTTGTCAGTATAGGTCCACGTCTTCATATAGACGCCATAGTACGGTACCTCCGGATTTCTGATATTTTGAATGTAGTAGCCTCAATATCCCTCCAAAAAGGCTGAAATTTGGTATAAAGTCTTCGTTGGGAGTATAAAACTCTCCACCTGAAATTTATCAGTATAATTCCACGTCTTCATATAGCCCCCATAGAACGGTACCTCCGAATTTCTGGTATTTTGAAGGTTGTGGCCTCAAAATCCCTCCGAAATGGCTGACATTTGTTACTTAGTCTTTCTTGGGGGTATAAAACGTTCCACCTGAAATTTCTCAATATGGGTCCACGTCTTCATATAGCCCCCATTGAACGGTACCTCAGGATTTCTGGTATTTTGAAGATTGTGGCCTTAATATCCCTCCAAAAAGGCTGAAATTTGGTACTAAGTCTTCCTTGGGGGTATATAACTTTCCACCTGAAATTTGTCGGTATATGTCCACGTCTTCATATAGCCCCCATAGAACTGTACCTCCGGATTTTTGGTATTTAGAAGGTTGTGGCCTCAATATCCCTCCGAAATGGCTGAAATTTGGTATTATGTCTTCTTTGGGTGTAAACATCTTTCCACCTAAAATTTGTCACGATTTTTGGTATTTTGATAGGTATGTTTCGATTGCAATGTAATCAGAAGCCAAAAATATGCCCAATCCCAAAATTTGACATGAATCGGAATAAAAATAGGGGTTGTGTAAAATTCCGCTGTCTAGTGATTATATGTCACCACAAATGAACTTCGAGCCCACCAAAGTGCACATACCTCGCAGGGAGGCCTAGACACACAACCGGTCACCTCTAGACGGTATAGAGATCTATACCGACGGCTCTGAGATGGAATCAGACAAAAGAGCAGGTGTCTATAGCAATACCCATGACTTGCGGCTCTCATTCAAGCTGAACGAAAATTGTAGTGTCTTTCAAGCCGTAGTCTACACGATCAGGAACATAATTGGATCGGTGACTATTTATGTCTATAGTCAAGCGGCCCTTAAATCACTCAGGTACCATCCTATCAAGTCTGGGCCAGTTTTAGACTGCAAGTATGCTATAGCAACCCTAAAATCAATAGTCACCTTGGTCCTTGGACAGTGCAACATCGAAGGATGATCTAACCTAAAATATGTGTTCAGTCCCACCTATGGGGCTATATCAAAGTGTCTACCTATCTTTGTAGCTAAAATGCAAAAAATACTGAAAATCGGGAGGTACCGTTATATGGGGGCTATACCAAAACAAGGACCTATGTTGGCGATTTTTGGTGGAGAAGAAGAGAACATTGAGAACCTCAAAGGTAAAACTATAGCTAGTTCGGTTAAAAATTATAGCTAAAATTCTCAAAATACTAAAACTCGAGAGGTACCGTTACAAGCACCTATGTTGACAATTTTAATACCCTCTGCATTTATGCTAACGAGGGGCAAAATGTGCATACGGGCAAAATGTGCATCATCGAAATAATGGTTTTAGACCCCAAGTATGTTTGGATGAAATGTGTTTCAGACAATTTGGAGTCGATTTAGCAATGTCCGATTTGGACCAAAAGTTGGCTATCGCAATATTTTGTCCAAACTAGTTTAAGTTCGAAGATGGATTATCGGTCCAACTCCTTCCGGTACCTCCCCAACAAAAGTTCGAAAATGTTCGGAAAATTTGTGCTCACGATAACTCTTGAAGGGAATAACCGACTTGGTCCATACTTTGCACATCGTGATATTTCTACCACACTTAGATGAGGTTCCAATATCGACTCAATCGGTCTACGCCTTCGGGTACCTCCCACACAAAATTTCGGAAAAGTTCAGTTTAGGACCTGCTCTCGAACCGCTTTGATGTTTGTTGCAACAAATTGTATTCGCTGCCCCCATACGACGGTACAAGTTTCATCAGGGGCAAGTCCATACTTCCTGAGAAAATAGCCTAAAAGTTGCAAAAAACCCTATGACACCGTGTGAGGTGGTTGGAGCACAAGGTAACTATCGAACGGATCTGTCGATTCGGTCCAAAATTTAGTCTTAGTAATACATTGTCCAAACATAGTTTAAGTTCGAAGATAAGCCATATCGCTCCACTCCTTCAGGTACCTCCCCCACAAAAGTTAAAAATATTCGGAAAAATTGTGCGCACGATAACTTTTGAAGGGAGTGACCGATGTAATCCATACTTTGCATATCGTAATATATCGACCAGATATAGATCAGGTTCGAATATGGACTATATTTGTCTACTCCTTCTGGTACCTCTCACACAAAATTTCGGATAAGTTCACTTTAAGACCTGCTCTCGAATCACTTTGATTTGTGTTGAAGCGATTTGCATTCGCTACCTCCATTAGACGGTAAACGTTTTTCGGGGGATTGTCCATATTTCTTGGAAAAACAGCCCGAAAGGTGTAAAAACCCCCTATGTCACCATATGTGGCGGTCGGAGAGAACGATAACTCTCGAACTGTTCAACCGATTTGGTCCAACATTTGGTCTTCGTCATATTATATCCAAGCTTAGTTTCATGGGGCAATACCGGTCCACAACTTCCGGTACTTCTCCCCAATATTTAAAAAATGTAAATAAAATGCTAGGATGTTATCACATGAATGGGGCAAATTGGTCCAAACTTTGGATCTCCTAATATTTTGTCAAAATTTAGTTTAACTTCTAAAATGGCCCATATCCGTCCTCCCTAAGGATACCTCCCCCATAAAAGTTCAACATTGTCTTAGTGCAGTTAATTCCTAATCCACAGTTTTGTCGGCAAGTTCAAATGTCCAAAAAGGGCCACAAAATTCAGGTCACCTAAAGACCTTAGGTGAAAGTTTCACTTCACATTGGCTGAGGGTATATATCTGTCGGCAAAGCCGACTGACAGTTTTTTACTTATTGGAGAAGATATTTTGCGACCACTGGGAACTTCTACTGTCAAATTGCAGGTAGTTTGGTTAAATTTTGTAGCTAAAATTATCAAAATACCGAAAATCGGGAGGTACCGTTATATGGGGGCTATACCAAAACATGGACCTCTGTTGTCGGTTTTTGGTGGAGATGTTTTGTGACCACTATGAACCTTAAATTTTAAATTACAGGTTTTTTGATAAAAGCTTCAAAATAACGAAAATCCGGAGTAGTCCTATCTCCATTTTTGTGTGATTTGAGTGATTAGAACATAGGTCGACTCAAAATTTTACCCTGATCAAGAATATATATACATTATAGGGTCGTAAATCATTATTTGAAACAAACTTAATATATCCTCCATACTATGGTGGAGGGTATAAAAAAGGTATTAGTATTTCTTTGCATATAGTTGTTACAGAATTCTACGTTTTCAAGACGCGATACCTATGGAACCTTTATTCAACAAATCTGAAAATATACTAAAAAGATTTGCTGATAAGCAGCATCACCACAGCAAAAAATAATGGAAATAAAAAACCTCATTTTGATAAAGTGCCCGATTTCACTCTCTCTCTCCCTCTGTCCACTACATTTTTCTTTTCCGTAATCTCTACTCAGCACCCTGCCAGGATGGACACAATGGACCTTGAATCTCAGGGCTACGCATCCTTTTACCTAAACTAACTTAACCTTATAACTTATATAGCTTTAACACCTTCTCATTTTGTAATAATTGTGACTTGTCCTGAGTATATTAATAGGTCTCTCTTTATTCCCCCTTCTTCAAAAACAGGTATTCTCCTATCATATTTCGTAGTCTTTCCCCCACATGGGAAATTGTTTGTACTTTGGCTAGAACTAGATTTCCGCTTAGTTATTGACATAATCAATTAATATCTACAACGTATGTAAATATATCTGACAATTTGTAAATCAGCAACAACAACAAACAACAAACACCAACATCACACATGTTCAATTCCATTAGCATACAATATTTTTTTGTTTTTGTTTTATTTTGGTAGCAAATGGAGTTTAACTAAGTTGTAGGGTTTTCTCAGCTACAACACACATCTGGGAATGAATGGCTGAGATCGATGTATGGATGGTTGGAATCACATCTAATCGTGATGATAACCGTTATGTTTAACTAGATCTTAACACATTTTCTTTCCATATCTTACACGTTTAAGGTGCATTTGTAACTAGAGATGGTGATTGTCAGACGTCTAAATGTCTAACCAAACGTTGACTCAGTGGATCAGGAAGAAGAACGAGAAGCAAAAAGCAGCAACAGCAGCAGCAAAACAAAACATGGAAAATGTGACAAAATTGATTGTTTATTTTCACACGTGAAATATTTTCGTAACGTTGTATGTGTCACTCACTCAACGGTGCACTGCTGCACCACTCACTCACTGACTGGCCCGAGGAGGAAGAACGTGTGGTGCACTGCTGATCTACAATTGTGTTAATAGATACAAAACGGTATTTTCGTTAGTTTTGTTTTCTTATTGTCATTGTTTCTACACATTGAATGGGAGACAAGAATGCACAATTCAATTGTAACAACATTCAGTGAGTGGCCAAACGAGCGAAAGAACAACCAACCAACCGACCAGGCAATCTTTCCATTGAATGTCCTCCAAGGAAATGTAAACGAAAACAAAAAAATGCTTAAACTACAACATTTTTATAGAACAACTTCAGAAGTTGTTTTCTGTTCTACTCTTCTCTTTTTCGTAAAAAAAATCAAGGGGACCAACATAAAAAACACCATTGTGGGATAATAAAAAATGTCATAACAATTGTTTTTCTTTTGTCATTTTTTTATGTTCCAATTTTTTTGAAATTTCCAGCCTTATTTCGTAGAAAAAGTCATAACTGCTCACCACCAATCTTCGTATAAATATCGATAATAGCAATGATAATACGTGTAATTCCATCCACGAAGGTGGAAATATTAAAAAAAAATCATATTGAAATCTGTGTTCGAGAGTGTCACACGTTCCGATCCATTGTTTGAAGTTATCTGGTAATAAAAAAAAACAACAATACCCATCACTGAATTCCTATAAATTCCCTGGTAATAAATAATGATGGATGGCTTGCTGTAGCCTACATCAGATCCAGTTTTAGAACAAATGATACATTGTCTTAATATTACTGTGCTGATAGCTTCATAAGAGGGTTTATAAATTTTATCCTTATTAGAAAAAATTAAATAAAAAAATAAAGCAGGCATGAGATATTTTAGGAATTCCACCACCATGGGCGTAGCTAAGCAACTTTTAAGGGGGAATAGCAGTGGTATACTCCATACACAGAAGACCTAGAGAAGATGTTCCAACGATGCCATGGAGAATGTGATCTTTCCTTGGAAGAACTAAAGGGTGATTTACATATATACACAGTAGATTTTTAGAAGGTGTTTTCTCCATAGTAAACATATATTATAGGTCGATCTTTATACATTCAGCCTTAAGGCTACCTAGACTACGGTAAAAATGTGCCTCCTAAGAATAAAGAGTTTCGGCCCCATGTATGGTTGGACAACAATTTGGAGTCGATCCGTCTGGCTGGTGGGCACTATAACTCTCGAACTGATCAACTTTGCACATCGTTATTTGTTTGTCATACATGGATCAGCTTCGTATACATCGGTCCACTACTTCCTACTTGTCACACAAAATTTCATAAATATTTGCAAATTTAATTTTAAAAATTTTTTCGGGAGCAATAATGCTCTCAAATCGCTGCAGGCACCAAGTAAATTGATTGCCAAGCACGATAACTTACAAATTGCAACGCAAAGGTTTAACATTTTGCTTATGTGCCGTTTAAGGGTTGTTCAAGGATAGTTTCCAAATATTTATCGAATCTACCTTTTGTGGTCCTGTTTCCAGCAATAAAATATGTTGACAAGTCCGTGCTTCCTGACATAAAGCTCTAAAAACTCCTGTGATGACCAACTAAAATGGCAGATGGGCACGAAACTGTCGAGAAGAGTGACGACTGATAGTGGTCCAAACATTGCATATCGTGATATTTATATCAACAATGTTTCTCATCGCAATATTGTTTTAGACCGGTGGTGCTTAAAATATTTTGTTTTAGTCTCTCCGAGCGAGCCTTTCCTTTGCTAAACGATGAAAGATGAGAATAAAGAGAACACATGTTGTTGTTGCCGTCACGTTAACGTATATGGGTGATCTTAGCTGTTTAGACCCCAAAATTAGACGAAATTGGTTTCATAAAATTCGAAGTCGATTTAGCCCTGTCCGTCTGTCTGGCTGGTTGGTGCGCACGATAAATCTCGAACGGATGAACCGATTCGAACCAAATTATGCACTTCGTAATATTTTGCCCACACTTACTTTATGTTCGAAGATGGATCATACTGTCTTACTCCTTTGGGAACCTCCCTACATATCAAAAATGTTCCTCATCGAAATAATGTTTTAGACTCTAAATTTGGACGAAATTAATTTAATAAAATTTGGTTGGTGCACACGATAAATCTCGAACGGATGAACCGATTCGAACCAAATTTTGCACTTCGTAATATTTTGCCCCAGTACGATGATGGACCATACCGTTTTACTTCTTCGGGAACCTTCCCCACATATGTATGTTAAAAATTTTTCTGTAAAATTATGTGAACAACAACTCTCTAAGGGAACAATCGATTTGGTCCAAACTTTTCACATCGTATTATTCTTCCCACATATCGAACGGATGCGAATATAGACCATATCGACCAACTCCTTCGGCTACATCCCACACAAAATTCGGAAAAAAATGAAGATCAAGAGCTCCCCTCGGATAGTTTTTATATTTTTTTCAGCAGGTTCTCCTTGCGGCCCCCTTTAAGACGGTACAATTTTTATACCCTCAGCATTTATGCTAACGAGGGTATATACACTTTCATACGGGCAAAATGTGCCTCATCGAAATAATGGTTCTAGACCCCAAGTATGTTTGGACCAAATCCGTATCAGACAATTTGGAGTTGATTTAGCCATGTCCGTCTGTCTGGCTGGCTGGCTTAAGCGCAAGATAACTCAATATTTGGCATTCCAATATTTGGCTTTCGTAATATTTTGACCAAATTTAGTTTATGTTCGAAGATGGGTTACATCGGTCCACACCTTCCACACAAAAGTTCGAAAATGTTCGGAAAATTTGTGTGCACCATAACTCTTGATGGGAGCAACCGATTTAGTCCATGCTTCGCACATCGTGAAATTAGATGTGGTTCCATTATGGACTTAAACCTTCGGGTACCTCCCACACAAAATTTCGGAGAAGTTCAGCTTAAGACCTGCTCTCTAATCGCTTTGTTTTCTGCTGTAGCAACTTGTATTTGCTGTCCCCTATACGACGGTATAAGTTTCATCAGGGGCAAGTCCATACTATCTGAGAAAATGACCTGAAAGATGCAAGAAAAACCCTATGACACCGTGTGTAGTGGTTGGAGAGCAAGATGATTCTCGAACGGATCTGCCGATTCGGTACAAAATTTGGCCTTCGTAATATTTTGTCCAAACGTAGTTTATGTTCGAAGATAAGCCATATCGGTCCAGACCTTCAAGTACCTCCCCCACAAAAGTTTAAAAATGTTAGGAAAAATTGTGCGCACGATAACTCTTGAAAGGAGCGACCGATTTGGTCCATACTTTACACATCCTACCATATCTAACAGACATAGATCTGGTTTGTATAGGAAGTATATTTGTCCACTCACACTGGTACCTCCCACACAAAATTTCGGATAAGTTTACTTTAAGACCTGCTCTCGAATCCAGGGTTTCGGAGTCGAGGTATTTTTGGCTCGACTCCGACTCCAGACGAGTTTTTTTCACGACTCCGACTCCGGGTCGACTCCGAGAATGAATTCCTATACATCTAAAAATGAATAAAATGTGCACAATTTTTTAATTTTTCCTTTATTTTGGCCAAAGTAGACTAATGTGTTAGTTGTTCTTTACATATTCATTAGAAAGGGAATTCGTTCGAAAACATTCGAACAAATCAATATTGTTTCTGCCAAGTCTTACAAAGAAAGTTTTTTGTCGGTTTTCCTTTTTTGCACGAGTATATTCTGGACGGAATTCTTCCGCGTGAGAATATCTTTAAGCTTTCAAAATAAGCGAAAATGAAGAGGCAATACAAATAATAAGGACTACATGCAATAAAAATTATATGCAATTCATGAACAAGTTTCAAACTGGATGTAAGCCAACATTTTAGTGTGCTTAGCCCAGTTGTAAAGCTCAATTTTTAATTTTTTTCCGAGAAAACAACATAATTTTTTGGAAGATTTTTTTCTTCATCTTAAAGAGAAAAATATTACGAAGTTTTGAGGCCATCTATGAAACCCTGTTTTTATTAAAGCATTTTGCGGTGCCAACTCTAGCTCGAAAACTAACAAACCAATTGTCATATATTTTTGTGGCCGATTTCGAGAAAAAACGCAGTTTATATGCAGCATACAAAATAAAATTAATTGTTCCCATCCAACGCACATACTAAGGCAATATTGTTCCGATCGACTTAAAAATTTGACCACATATTCTATGCCATTTATACTTTCTACTTTTTTTCTGAAATTTATAAGTAGGGATCACCCCTTAAATTAAAATTCAGCGCTCACATGTTGAACTTTGGTGTGGAGTGGATAACTTTATTGAAATATTTGAGATATATTGTGTACACCACCCAGCACGTAGGCAGATGGTTGTTTTCTGGAACTGAAAAATTAGCACACGATGAGATTTCGTGCATGAAAACATTCTACAAAAATGTTGGTAGAAAAATGTTATGTAGGGTCGGTCCACTAGGACAAGAAATCGATATTGTCATGTTTTCATTGTCCTTTATCACTTTTACTTCCATTTTGTGTCACAGGGTATTCAGTAAGATTTCCCA
Organism: Musca autumnalis; assembly: GCF_047663935.1. Classification (NCBI taxonomy): domain Eukaryota; kingdom Metazoa; phylum Arthropoda; class Insecta; order Diptera; family Muscidae; genus Musca; species Musca autumnalis. Next base: position 226,911,451 of record NW_027411755.1, read on the forward strand.
AAGAGACCACAATGTATTTAATAGAAGACAAGGATAACTTCTCATAAAAACAAGATGAGAATACCGATAGACCTTTGTGAGAAAACCAGTAAGTCTTCTGACGAAAGAGGTTAAAGGTCCAATCTTAATTCGATTGTCATAGAACTTTACTTTTGCTTGCAAAAATGTAAAGAATCAATTGGGTCAACAAAATAGGGATGAATAGACTACAGAGGATAATAAATATCCTGTGAATTGCCCTTTAACTTAGTATAATATACCATTTGCATATATGTTTTCTTTTACCATTCTTTTAAAATAAATAATGATTTTTAAAAAAAGTTCTTGTTCCAAATTCAATTTTTTATTTCTATAACGTGGAAAAAATTTTGCCCGGAGTCGGAGTCGAGTTATTTTTTTCGACTCAGACTCCGACTCCAGCAAATTTGCTCGACTTCGACTCCGACTCCGAAAACCTGCTCGAATCACATTGATTTTTGCTGAACCAACTTGCATTCGCTGCATCCTTTACGACGGTAATAGCTTCTTCAGGGCTAACGCATACTTCTTGAGAAAACATCCCGAAAGGCGTTAATACCCCTAGCCATATGTAGTGGCTGGAGATAACTCTCGAACTGATCAACCGTTTTGGTCCAAAATTTGGCCTTCGTCATATTTTGTCCAAATTTGGTTTCAGTTCGAAGGTGGGCAATACCGTTTCCCAACTTCCGGTAGTTTCAATTCGAAGATGGGCAATACCGGTCCACAGCTTCCGGTACTTCCCCCAGTACTTAAAAATGTCAATAAAATGGTATGAATGATATCTCTTGAAAGGGCCAACCAATTTGGTCCAAACTTGGGATCTCCTAGTATTTAGTCCAAATTTTGTTTAACTTCTAAGTTAAAAGGCAAGTTGAAATGTCCAAAAAGGGCCACAAAATGCTGAAACGGGCCAAAGGGCCACAAATGCTAAATACATTCGATCTGTCCTTAGATGAAAGTTTCAATTCACATAGGCTAAGGGTATATCTCTGTCGGCAATGCTGACTGATACCTTTTTACTTGTTTGGAGGGCAAGTCCATACTTAATGAGATAATGATCTAAAAGCGCCAGGAAAGCCTGACGGTACCAACTTTAATGGCAAATCTGCAAGATAACTCTCGCAGGGAGTTTCTAATTGGCCAAAGTTTGTACATCGTATTATTTATCCAGTCATGTATCTGGTTGGAATATGGACTATATCGGCCCTGTCCTCCGGAAACCTTCCACAAAAAATTTGGGAAAACAACAGTTTAAGGACTTGTCTCGGATCTATTTGAAACTTTTTGAAGAAGGTTGATTTCACGGTGCCTATAACAACGGTGCATACGGCCAAACTTTGTACATCGTATTATTTATCCAGTCATGTATCTGGTTGGAATATATATCGGTCCTGTCCTCTGGATACCTCCCACACAAATTTTAGGAAAACTACAGTTTGAGGACTCGTCTTGGATCTATTTGAAACTTTTTGAAGAAGGTTGATTTTACGGTGCTTATAACAACGGTTCATTTTTTTCCGGAGTAAGTCCATACTTCCTGAGATAATGGACCAAAGCTCCAAAAATTTCTGCCGGCACAAACTAAAAAATAACTTTCAAACTTTTTCAAAATTATTGTGTTTGCTACTTTTTGGTCAGAAGCTGAGGGTATATTTCCATCAGCACAGCTGACTGATACTTTCGTACTTGTTTCCTCAAACTTTAATCGAGTTCTAAGATGGACTATATCCGACAACTCCATCCTGTATCATCCTCGTAAAAGTTCAAAATTGTCGCTTAAGAGCAGTCGGCTGTTCGGGATTGTTTTGAAGTTTTCGTAGAAGGTAGTCCTTGTGATTCTGATTACGATGACAGAGTTTTTATCGTCGGTAAGACCACCTATATATATATATATATCACCTAAAACGCTGGCCAGCACGAAAGTGGGAATTAGACCCACTTCCAAGAAGTACACAACTTGTAGAAGGTCTTAGTCTATAGAAGGCCTTCCGTCTGCAGACGATCTTCCACCCGTAAATGTTAATATATTTTACAGGCCAACGGGTCCATGGATGATCTTTAAAAGGTCTTCTATCTATAAGAGACCTGTAAAAGAGTTTTTATCTGTAGAAGACTTGTTGAAGATCTTTCATATAAAGAAGTCCTAAAGAAGCCTTTATCTATTAACGACCTGTGAAAGAAAGTATACCTGTAGAAGTTTTTTTAAGCAAAAGTAGACCGAAGGAGGTTTTCCATCTAAAAAATGCCTTCAGAAGGTGCCCCATCTACAAAAAAGACCTGTAGAAACTCCCATTTAAAGAATACTTACATAAGGTCTCTTATCGATACAAAATACCTGGAGAACGTTTTTCTTTCTAAAGAAAATCTGGAGTATGTTTTCCATATATGGAAGAACTATAAAAAGACTTTCAACTTAAGAAGCCATAGAGTAAGTCTTTCTCGCAAAGAAGAACTGGTGGAAGCCTTTCTAAAGAAGATCTTCAATCCCTAGTAAACCCTTAAAAGGTCTTCTAACTATAGGACACCCTTTAAGGTCTTGCATCTATAGTAGACCTGTAAAAGGTCTTGCATTTATAGAAAACTAGTAGAACATCACGTAGGTATATAATATCAGTAGGAGGTCTTCAATCGGAGACCTGGAGCTGGATTCTTGTTCTATGAAAATTTGAAATGAAATTTATTTCCTTTATAATTTTTTCATTGGACTGTTTTTCCTTTATAAAAGTTTTCATTTCACATTTTCATAGAAACAGAATTGAGCCCCTGCACAGTGGCCGCACTTGTATGGAAAGGAGTGCCAAAAAATAGTTCTAATCGAGCTACCGCCTCAAAATTTTAAACATAGTTTTATAACGAGCCCTAAAGAGAGAAAAAAATTTGAATGGATGTAGGTCCACATTTGGTTGCAGCCCCCATATAAAGGTATCGCCCGATTTTTTATATTTTGAAGATTTTAGCCAAATTTGCCTGTAATTTGGATTTGACTGTAATTTTGCATTTTATGTTCTGAGGGAACGACATACCTCCTTGCAACAAATGTTCATTATTAGTCCAAGTTTAGATATAGGTCCCACATAAACCTACCTCCCTATATTCGGTATTTTGAGGATTGTAGCCAGATTTTCTAACCGAGTTGGCTGTGATTTTGTATTTTGACTTCGGAGGGAACACCATACTTCTGTGCAAAAAATGTTCAATATATGTCCAAATGTAGGTATAGCTCCCATATAAACGTACCTCTCGAAATTCGGTATTTTGAAGATTTTAGCCAAATTTTCCAATCGATTTGGCTGTAATTTTGCATTTTATGTTCTGAGGGAACAACATATCTCCTTGCAACAAAAGTTCATTATAAGTCCAAATTTAGATATAGTTCCCACATAAACATAACTCCCTATATTCGGTATTTTATCGATTTTACCCAGATTTTCTAACCGAGTTGGCTGTGATTTTGTATTTTGACTTCGAAGGGAACACCATACTTCCGTGCAAAAAATGTTCAATATAGGACCACGTTTAGGTATAGGTCCCATATAAACGTACCTCCCGATTTTCGGAATTTTGGCGATTTTACAGGCGTGGAATAATAATGGCAGATAAGGGCAGCTGATTTTTTTTTATCGTAAACGAGAGACTTTCCCCTTAATTTTTTTTAAAAAAAAGCTTTCTATATATATAGAAGACCTATGAAAAATATTTTGTCAATATATATGTTTGAGCACAGTAAAATGTCTTCCAGTTATAGAAGGACATGTAGACTGCTATTTAGTTACAAAAGACCCAGAAGACCGGTAGAAGGTCAATATAGTTAGCTAGAAATACATTCGGAAAATCGTTCATTCCTAGAAGACTTGTAGAAGATCTTCTGTATATTCTTCTTTTCCGCTTAACTCCTTGAGGAGCATAGGGCTTCAGAGGTTTCTGAAACACTGTCTGAACACTACCTTCGAGTTGACCTGTAGAAGGTCTGTAAACGACCTTTAGAAGGATATTTATCTGTAGAAGATTTTGAACGATTTTTTGATAGAAGACTTCTAGAACTACTTCTACCCACAGAATATCGTAAGAAAATATTCAATAATTAAATGAAGACGGTATTTTGAATGATCCTATATCCATGGAAAATTCTGAAAGGTTTTCTATTTGTAGAATGTTTTTAGAAGGACGTCTACCTTGAAAAAATCGTCAATGGAAAGATGACCTTGAAAAGAACGTTCATTTCTAAATGATTTTTAGACTGTCCATATACAGAAGCCTTATGGAAGGTCCATTTAAAAAAAAAATTTGTGAATAATGAGTCTAGTAGAAAATCTTGTATTTATAATTATAATATATAATTGTTCCATAAACATCCCACATGGGACTAGGGAGACTTTTCTCTTATCAATGAGTGCACACCGATTCATATTAGCTCAATGACATGGGACCTACAGTTTATCGCCGAGTCCTAACGGCGTGTCCTAAGACACCACTTGTAGAGAAGTTTTTCAAGGCTGAAATACTAGGGAAATGTGGCCAACATTACTAAGGGGTATTTTGCCACCGTTGAAAATTGTTTGATGTTGCTTGGGCGGGGAATCGAACCCACGACCTTCAGCGTGCAAGGCGCGTGTGCATACCATTGCACCACGGTGGCACCCCAAATCTTCTATTAATCGAGGATAATAAAATACCCTATTTTTTCAAATACCTTACCTTAAAACCTAATAAGAATACCGCTAAGGCCTTCTACCTTAATAATACCTTAGGAGGGTTCGCGTCCATGGAAGAAATTAAAAAATATTTAGTCTATCCCTACAAATCCTAGTAGTCTATATACGTAAACTCTTCCATCAAAGGACGACGACAAAAGACGAGTGTCGAACATATCACCTATAGAAAACCAATTTATATAGTAAGAACTGTGGCCCCACCTATTGCTGCGTTAAACTACCACGAAACTGTGATGATGATTTGGAGTACACGATATTTGTTTTGGAAGTCGACTAGGTAGTTACTTATACCATACCTTACAAAATTTAAATACTAAAGGAATACCTAATTAAAATAATAAAACTTGACAATGAAAGTCCGAAGTAAAAACCAAACGCATTTCTCTGTTTGAGAGGTAGATTATCAAGTGCAATGGTATTAGGAAATTTTTTCGGAATATTTAAATTTAGGAAAATTTCGGATACTACATGCGTGCCAACGGCATGAGTGGGTACTGATTGTTTATTCTTAAGCTTCCTCCTGTATCATGCCCAAAAAACTCTTCATTGCATTTTTCCATAACCTTGTACACCAACATTTCAATTCTATCAAACACCCAAACAGATTATCTCAGAACATTAGACTACTAAGAAATAGATAAAAAAAATTGCAAAATTCTTTTCACAAAAAAAAAGAAGGGTGTACGTGACCGAAAATTCCTTTTAGATTTTCTCAAATTGATAAACAAAAATAACCAACTGTAGCCAAACTGTCTGGCAGTGTCGAAAAGAAAAACAACAAACAAATTTAATATTTATGCATTTTTATTTTGTATACATACACACTTTCTTCGCGTGTTTAAATAAACATGCAATTGAAGGACACAAAACCACAAATAGTTTATCCTTTCAAAAAAGGATATTAGATTTCTATTTTGCCCGCGTGATGGTTAAACATAGATTTCAAACAATAATATTTGATATTTGGCTTTTTCTCTTCGTTTGTCATAAAATTGGAAAAATATGTAACTCAAAAATACACACACACAATATTGCGTCAACTACTTGCCGATCGACAGCCTGCCCTGCTGCTGTTCAAAAAATGACGATAAGATTTTAATCTTTATGTGAAAACAACATGTAATTTGTTGTTCTGCTGGTTGGCCAGTGTGGCATTCACTGATTTCTTTTTCTTCTTCGTCATCGTCATAGGACGTGCTACAACAACGACAATCACTTTGTGTCAACCACACTTCCACTTCAATATCAGAGATCGAGTACATCAATAAATTGAACAACTTCCATGAATAGAGTAGTAGTTATGTTTGAATTGATTGTTGTATTAGAATTAGTTTTGTTTAGTGGCTATCATTTTTAGTTACAATGGCAACATAATAATCAGATATTATCGATTGAGTATCGTAGATAATTGTCGTTTTTATTAAAATACAAAAAAAAAAAACAAAAAAAATATTTGGCAGTTTTTTTGTTTAAGAGATTCGCTTTTTGCTGTTTATACCGTCAGCCTTTAGGTTAATGAGGGTATATACACTTTGATACGACCAAAAATGTGCCTCATCGAAATAATGGTTTTAGACCCCAAGTATGTTTGTACGACATCCGTTTCAGACAATTTTGAGTAGATCTAGCAATGTCCGTCCGTCTGTCTGTCTGTCTGTCCGTCTGGCTGGCTGGTGCGCACGATAACTCTCCAACGGATCAATCGATTCGGTTCAAATTTTGTGTATCGAAATATTTTGTCCAGATTTGACTTAAGTTCGAAGATGGGCCATATAGGTCCACTCCTTCAGGTACCTCCCCCACAAACTTTCAAAAATTGTCGCAAAACTTGTGCGCACGATAACTATCGAAGGGAGTAACCGAATTAAACCAAACTTTGCATATGGTAATACTACCTCTAGGCATACATCAGGTTCGAATATGGTTTACATCGGTCCACTCCTTCAGGTACCTCCCACACAAAATTTGAAATAAGGGCAGTTTAGTGACACCTCACGACTCGTTATGGAATTTTTTGTAACAGGATGTTGTGCGGCCCCCGTTACGCCATTGTAATTTTTTTCGAGGGCAAGTCCATAGTTCCCGAGATAATGGCGCATAACCTAAAAAAAACGCTGCACTGTGTCGCGAGTTCAAACAAACGGTGGCCAAATATAAAAGGAGTTGGCGTTGGCAGATGAATTTTGGTATAAATACGTATAGTTCACTGACAATGTCGAGAGCAAGAAATTGGGAAAGTCGGTCCACGTTTTGGGATAGTCCCCATGCAACGGCACTTCTTAATGTTTCGGTGTTTTGAATATTTTAGCTAAACTTATCAACCAAATTGGTTGAATTTTGAGATGCGGGATTTTCACTTTACAAAAAACTTTTCCGATAAAAATTATGGACATAGGTCCACGTTTTGATATAGACCCCATATAACGGTACCTCCCGATTTTCTGAATTTTGAAGATTTTACATATGTTTCACGCCCAAATACGCCGAAATTTTGCATTGAGGGTTCCCAATGGACCAAAAAACTTTTCTGATAAAAATTATGTACATAGGTCCACGTTTTGATATAGCTCCAATAGAACGGTATAGCCCGATTTTCGGTATTTTCAAGATTTAAGCCACATTAAACAACCAATGTAGCTGATATTTGGTATTTAGTCCTCGCCAGGTCTTGCGAAATATTTTTACAGAGAATTGTTGGTATTGGTTCACGTTTTGATATAACCTCCGTGGACGGTACCGCCCAATTTTCGGGTATTTAAGGTTTTAGCCACATATCCACCTAAAATTACAGAAATTTGGTGTTCAGTCTTCATATATTTTTGTGAGTTTATTGAATCAAAATTTTGTCTTCATATAAGAGAATTTTCCGTAAATTTTTTTTAACCGATTAATGGTCTATAAACGGCACATTTTTTGACAAAAATCGAAATTTTGACTTTTTATTCTTTTCCTTGACGGTGTATTCTTTTTCGGGGAGCTCCAAAAAATCTGCCGGCACTAACTAAACATGGTTGTGCCTAACATAACACTCGCGTACATACTTGGATTACGTCCAAATATGGAACGTACATCGTACCACTCTTTAGGGTATATCCCACACAAAATTTGGAACATGTAAAGTTTAAGGTTTTTTATATCCTCAGCATTTCATACGGGCAAAATGTGCCTCATCGAAATAATGGTTTTAGACCCCAAGTATGGTTGGACGAAATGTGTTTCAGACAATTTGGAGTCAATTTAGCAATGTCCATCTGTCCGTCCGTCTGTCTGTCTGGCTGGTGCGCACGATAACTCTCGAACGGGTGAACCGATTTGGTCCGAAATTTGGCTTTCGCAATATTTTGTCGAAACTTAGTTTAAGTTCGAAGATGGGTTATATGGGTCCACTCCTTCCGATACCTCCCCCACAAAAGTTCGAAAATGTTCGGAAATTTTGTGCGAACGATAACTCTTGAACATAGATGAGTTTCCAATATGGACTCAATGGTCTGTCCGTCCGTCTGTCTGTCTGACTGGTGCGCACGATAACTCTCGAACGGGTGAAACGATTTGGTCCAAAATTTGGCTTTCGCAATATACCCAGTACCCAGGCTTCGGAGCCATACATCAGCACGGGTAGCATCAGTGTTTTGTAGAGCGTTATTTTTGTTTGACGAGATGTGGCTTTGTTTTTAAACTGCTTACTTAAACCAAAGTAGCATCTGTGGGCCAATACAATTCTTCTTTTTATTTCACAACTGATGTCGTTTGTTGTGTTTACGGAGGTGCCGAGGTAGACGAAGTCTTTTACTACCTCAATATTATAGGAACCAACTTCCACAGTCGGTCAGAGCTTAATGGACGTCTCTCGCCGTTTACCGCCAGACCCACTTTAGCAGATTCTCCTTCGACCTTCATAAAGGTATCGGTTACTTCTTTTACTGATCGTCCCATGATGTCTATCAGCATCTATCATCAGCATAACAAGTAACATGTGGCTGTTGCTGTAGATTGTGCCACTTCTTTTGACGTTTGCCTCTCGTAAAATCTTTTCCAGCAGGATGCTGAAGAGATCACACGAAAGGCTGTCTCCTTGTCTGAAACCTCTTTTGGTACCAAACTCTTCGGAGAGATTCTTTCCTATTTTAACTGAGGACCTCGTGTGAACGCAGCGGGCTGTCGAAGGCTGATTTATAATCGACAAAAATGTGGTAGGTGTCGATCTGCATCTCTTGGGTCTTCTCCAGGATTTGCCGCAGGGTAAATATCTGGTCAATGGTGGACTTGCCAGGTCTAACGCCGCATTGGTATTGTCCAATTATCTCGTTGAACATAGGCTTTAGTCGTTCGCACAATATCCCTGACACGATCTTGTAGGCAATCTGGAGTAGAGCATATAGTCTTATCTCCTTTCTTGTGGACGGGGCACAGGATCGTCGGGTACTCGCACTTCCTGCCAGTTGGTGCTAACTATCTGATGAATACACCTTATCAGCGTGTCGTCTCCAGTTTTAAACAGCTCGGCTGGTAAGCCATCGGCTCCTGCTGTCTTATTATTCTTCAGCCGATTTATTGCCGTATTTACCTCATCTTGGCTGGGCGGTATACATTCAATACCATCTTCTGAGATTGGATCTGTGGTACCTTCGTCGTCTTCGCTGCTATTGGATACAAAGAGTTCTCTCCATATCCTGAGCACACTATCTGTATCAGGTACCAAACTACTCGGACTTCATTCTGGTTCCTGTACATCTCGATTTTTTCACACTCCCGCTTTTCCATCTCTCTCTTTTTCCTGCGGAAAAGGCATTTCTCCTCTTTCCTTTTCTCCCGATACCTCTATCGTGCGCTACGCGTTGCTACTGATTGTAAAGTAGCCCTATATGCCACATTTTTCTCTTCGGTGGCAGCACGACACTCCTCATCATACCATGGATTCCTTGGTGGAGGTCTCTGGTATCCAAGTACTGATTTTGCGGCTATTTTCATGGAGTGGGAAATATTTTACCATTGTGCTGTTATGTTATCGGGACGAGAAGTGCTTTGATTAAGCAATTGGGCCAGTTGAGTGGAATATGCTGTGGCTATTTGTTGTGATTGCAGCTTACCGATGTCCAACTTGCGTTTTGTGTCTGTTCGTACTCTATTTGCTATGTTTAATCTGGTACGTACATTTGATGTAACAAGGTAGTGGTCCGAGTCTATGTTTGCACTTCGGAACGATCGTACATCCAACCGCTTCTAAACTGCTAAGAATTTGGTTTCACTCGTGGAAGCAAACTTGTAGCACTCGACTTAGAGAATAATAATTGTGAACACATAAAATCGATTCAACCGCATCTTCAAGGTCAAAATCGTTAAGGTCAACTTTCCGTTATAAGTTTTTCTCAGATTTTGGCCTACAGAGATCAAACCGATCAAAATTGAATCAATCAACCAACTACAAAAATGTACCTTACATCTCAATAAACAACTTTTTCGAACATATGAACTCTGTAGAAAAGGTTCTTAATGGTCAAAGTAGCAAAAAAATGCTATTTGTATCTTCTTTTTTCGGTCCATAGATAGCGAACCGTTCAAAATTAAGGAATAGAAACAACTACAAAAATTTACCTGAGATCTCAGTAAACAATTTTCTAGAACATATGAACATTCTAGGAGCGGTCCTTCAAGCTCAAAATTCACTAGCAATTATGTTACGGTTAACATATCCTGATGCTCAGGTCTGGAAATAACAAAAGTTCATCACTCAAGGAAATTTGACAGGTTTGTTTGAATTACCTGTAATAATGTATTTTTAGCTCACAGTGCAGGGAATATCTCCACGTTTTGGCGTGGTCCAACATTAGGGTGTCCCAAACAAGAAATGCGGCTGTAAGTTACCATGACAATAGAAATCTCTAATAAAGGGTGTTTTTTAAGCTAGATAGAACTTTAAATTGTAAAAAGTAACACAAAAAATTAAATTTTGATGAAACTTTTTTTTTATTTGTTTCAGTATAGTCTGACAAATCATCGTGAATAGACTCACGCTTGAACAACGCTACGAAATTATCCAAATTTACTTTGAAAATCAGTCGTCGATTCGCGCAACTTATAGACGCAAAATTGTGTTCAGCGATGAGGCGCATTTTTGGCTTAACGGGTTTGTTAATAAGCAAAATTGCCGCATATGAAGTGAGACCAATCCACAAGAGACCCTACAGACTCCATTACATCCAGAAAAATGCACCGTATGGTGCGGTTTTCACGCTGGTGGCATCATCGGACCTTATTTCTTCAAAAATGAGGCCGGAGCTCGCGTTACGGTCAATGGAGATCGTTACCGCACCATGATCAATGATTTTTTGTTTGAAAATATGGATGACATTGATCCGGAGGAGATGTGGTTTCAATAGGATGGCGCTACGTGCCATACGGCGAACGCAACCATCGACTTATTGAAATCAAAATTTGGCGATAAGGTGATTTCGAGAAGTGCACCCGTCAATTGGCCTCCAAGGTCGTGCGATTTGACACCTCTCGATTATTTCCTGTGGGGCTACGTGAAGTCACTGGTTTATGCTGATAAACCAGCAACAATTGATGCCTTGGAGGCCAGCATTGTTCGTGTTATTCGTGCTCGAAAAAGTGGCCAAAAATTGGACGTCCAGAATGCACTTCGTCAAGAACAGCCGCGGTGCCCATATGCCCGAAATCATTTTCAAATGTTAATGTCACGTATTGATCTTTCGAATAAAAAAAAAAAAATTTGATAACAATTTAATTTTTTGTGTTATTTTTTACAATTTCAAGTTCTATCGGGCTTAAAAAAACCCCCTATAGTACAAAAACATTATATTGAACATAAATGTAAGAAAGGATAATAAAAATAATTTAAAAAATTAAAAAAATATAAATTCAGCAATTAAAGAAGGGAGTTAATCTTTTGGTCATAACTTCCAAAACCGCAAATTTCCGCAAAAAGTCTGTACAGTTTTGAAATCTAGAGGCTCTAGGCTACAATTTGGTACTAGTGGCCATTCTTGCGAATTTTTGGAAAGTAACTAAAACTTTAAGGAAATCCATACATCTATATTAAATATTTTCATTTTGATTAATATTATAACCAAAATATTTGGCAACCTTTGCAATTAAGAGGAATTTTCATAACTAGAAAAATTAAGCTTAGACAATTTACTAAATGATTCAACTTAAGTTAAGGCGTTAATAATAGTCCTTTGTTTCATAAATTCGCTTAGAATATAACTATTTTTTTCTTATTTTTAAATAATTGTTTTCTTCAAAATTAATCATGTTTGTGAGGCTTTTTCTCCTTAAGAACAGCGAAAAATGGAAAAAATGAGTTAAGTTTAAAAAAAAATTGATATGTTTTGAAGCGATTTGCATCTTTAAATTTTTAAAACGATGACATGAATTTTTTGATTTTTGTCGGTGGGCGCATCCACGTGATCAATTTGTTTCTTGTTCTTTGACCAAAATATGTGCTTATTTTGGCTGTAACGTCGAAATACCAGCTCTGTATGATTTTAGTCGCATATGATTCGCCTTGAAGTTTTGATCCACAAAACATTTTTTTGTAATTTTATGACCGGTAAAGGTACATTTTATTATGAAAAAAATTGACGTATATTCAATAATTTATCAATATTATGTACATTCCGCGAATTCTATATAACTTTTCTACGCAACGACCAAAAATTGGCTCGCAACCATATTCGTACTGGGGAAGTTTTTCTTAACCTATGCACCAAAAAATCTTTGATGTAGAGCGAAAAAAATTTAACTTTTTTTTGAAATGGAATATGACCTGGGCTTGTAATTATGTAGCCAGAGGTCTTAAAAATTCGCCTGTAGGGATTCGCGTTGCTCATTATTTTGCAGCCAATTTTTTGTTATGTTAGACTCATTTTAGCTTCTCGATGTACATGCAGTGCAGTGAGCATTTCATAACAAGAGCTAAGTAAAATATTCTGACTTATATACATCATGAATTGTACAGACTTAAAATGCCGACCTTAAAAATTGTTCCTAATTCAAAAATGAGACAAATATTATACTTTACTTATGACGTTGGTGGTGGTCGGTCAATGTCGTGTATCGATAATTTGGTCAATATTGAAAAAGTACTTGTTATTACATTCAATTTTAAGTACATATGTACATACATAATAACCTGCTCTTAAAGCTCTATGAACATATTTGTGTACGTAAGAAAGAACACCACCAAACAAGAAACGGAAATGAAATTTATTGTTTAAAATAGAAAAACGCGCGCGACCGATTTGTGTTTTGTTTTCATTCTCCCACCGCTTATAAATTTAACTATAAAACAATAATTTAAAATGCCGGTATGACTGACGATGACGACAACAAATATTAGTAAATAGATTGTAATCAAGACGCAATACATGCTGCACAACAATCGAATCGAACGAACAAACTCCATTGAATGGTCGAATGAATGGACGATGGTTTTTAGATGGATGGACGATATGATGGTATAATAAAAAGTATTTAGTGATAAATGGACAATAACTTACAGGGAGCAAGCGAACGAGAGAGTGCTTGAATTTGTAAGGTGGCGTTCTATTGTTCGATACGATACGATTTTCAATTTTTTTGGGGGGAAGGGCATTTTTTTAAATACTTTAAATTAATACAAGTGTTTTGAGATTTTCTTCGGCGATAAGCAATTCTTTGGAAATCAAAGAGGAAGTTAACCTAAATTTTAGCTTAGCGATTGGAGTGAGAACCCTGCCTGTAATCTGTGGGGGGAAATCTGTCCCATGTCCAAGTGGAAGTGGAAATATTTCATTGAATTTGAAGATTTATTTGGAAAATGTTTAAATTCATGTAAGCAGGCGTTAATTGTTGTTCATTGAAGTTTGTTTGTGTAAATAGTTGGGGCAGGGGGAAGTTGTGGTGTTAATGGAGCTAAGTACAACTTTATTGTTTGCTCAAAAATGTTTAAATGACATTGTTGAATGTTACACTAAATAGGAAGTAACTAGTGGAGATTATTACTTCGAATGCTACTGTCAATAGGCAAATATGTATGTATGTTATTTTATTGCAAATTATTTCACCGCAGTTTGTTAGCTCTCAAGCTTTCCCATTTCCTTTCTTGTGTTGCCTGAAATCATGATAAATCCTTAACCTTTACCACAAAATTGCAATTAAAGTTATAACACCAAATTTCCTGTATTCCAAAGACATAATGAGTGAACTGCGGATTTTCCAGTGAATTTTTTCATTAATGCAAACAGTGGAATTTCCCCCCGGTATTTCCAAAAAACGAAACAAACTTTGCAATTGACTTTTTTCACCATCATACTCAAGATAGTAACATGATTCCCGTTCTTGTTGTTTTTGGTTCCTTGTCTGTTTCCCTTTTACACGTACTCACCACCATCCTAGACTTAATCTACCCATAGAGATTTTATGATCGACCCAGATACTCATAATAAAACTCTAGTTAACGTTTCAACGCCTCTATCAGGAAATTCCCAAGAATTTCACAATGATAGTGCGATTTATGATAGGCAGCAACATATGTATGTATGTAACTACCTGTTAGAAGGGGGAAGCCAACCTCCCTACCTGTGACAAAGCAGTAAAGGTGACAAAGTTCGTTAAATATAAAATGTTATCCTGTAATTCATATGTTTAGGGGAAATTCCAAATAAAAAATCTTTATTCCAATCCGAGGGTGATAAAAATTTGCATGGATACGTTTTATAGATGTAGATACCCTTTCTGGATAGATGGATGGAGGACAGGTATACGCGCATTAGATGTGTGGAATTATGTGCGTTATGGTTTTTATGTGTATTCCTTATGGCGGTCGTGGAAATGCTAATAAGAAAATTTAATTTTTGGAGATAGAATTTAAGCCCAATATATAAGATTGAAAGGGTGTCTCATTGAAATTATGGTTTTAGGCCCCCTCACACAAACATTATTATAAAGACAAAGGTATTCGCCACATATTTCATATTTTGCCCTTTGATAACATTTCTCGATGCATAGTTTTAAATTTCAACATAAACTTGTCACAATATTTAAGCACAAACATTCAACTCACTCAATTACCTTCTGCTATGAACTCAATTTTCACAGTATTTTCCTTCAAAAAGACATTTACCTACCAATCAGAACTTTAGTTCCCATCCATTAATTGGACACCTTGGCTTGAGTCATGCGGAACAAATGTTGCAATCATAAAAATCAAAGCCACAAACTGCTTAAACTGGCACAAATTACGAAATTTGCTGCAACAATAACGAAAAAAAAACTGTTGATGTAAATGTTGTAGAATGCAATCAAGAGAACAATGAAATTTAATTCATAAAATCAATGACAAAACACATTCCGTTATAACCTCCAAAAAGGCAACAAGAAATACCCCCAAAAAGGTGAAACAGACCGACAGACAGACAGCCAAGTAATGAAGCACAGCAACTAAAAAGAATGCGGATAAAATATCACTAACATCGTTAATAAATGTAATTCTCAAATATAATGTTACACCAAAAAAATTATAAGGGGTACAACAATAACAACAAGGGCAGCAATAACGACACAAGTAAGATGACCTAAAACAAAACGACATATCAAAAAGATATACATACATACAAACCATATTATATTTTTGAATATAGTAGATGCCCTACACTCACCAATGTTGCGGAGGGTATTAGAAGTGAATCAAGAAGAGTAATGAAAGAAGAAAATAGTGAATATTGATGAATCACAAACCACTGACCATGTCAGACTTTGTATTTGCTTTGAAAATGATTCCGAACTGTTAGAGATTTTCGCTACTGGGTTATTGTGAAGTTCCAATAATACTAACATCGCAGAAAGGACATATAAAATAGTGATATTTTAAGCATTATGCTATGGAACCAAATTTTTATCAACTGCCTGCTAAAAACAGCCTCAATGGTATTTGCATTTATCCTATTGTATTTGATGATCGTCGCAAAATAAGATGTCGTCTTGTAGGAGTTTCAAACCATTTGTCATCAATTTAACCTATATGTCTCGTGATACCATTTGAGAGGATCTTTGTAGGGTGCTACATGAATCGTCTCTGCTTCTGCCGCCACCACTCATAACATGTTTCATAAATATGTATTTTTGTATGTGTGTGTGTGTCTTTGCAAGAAATATTTGGTAGAAAAATGTCGTATGTTTTCACATCATATTTCGTATAATAATATGCTGATTTATTTGATACAAGAAAAATATCAAATTTCTATCAAACAAAAGCAACAATTTTAAACAACTACAACAACTTTAAAACTATGTAAACTGCTAAAGAAATAAAAAAAAACACAAATATTTTAGATACATTTTATAATGTCGTTGAATCTTTGTTAGTCTTCAAATGTCGAATTATAAAGGAGGGTAGTTTAATAAGTTGGGTGACGTAGGGGGTGGAAGATACCAAGCAACGGTCCTGACCGGTTTTAACATGGCAAAGCCCAGGATTTATCTTCATCTCAAGTGGACACTGACCTCCCCGTGGTGTCACCTGTGGAACTGCCTTTAACACCCGTTAAAGGTAGTGAGCTAACATGTGCCGCGCGTTCTCCCATAAGAACGTTAAAAACTTGGGTTTGGGCGTCGGGTTAGTAACCCTCCCCTAGAAAAAACAGCATACTATGAAAAAACGAAAGAAAAGAAAAACAACCCCCTCTAAAGTTGACGAAACCCGCAAACGTTTTAAGGACCGTGATCTGCGAATCTGCACCTGGAATGTTCGCACTCATTCTACCAAAGAGTCAAGCATCAAACTGATGGCTTTGGTACAGGCACATCCTCCTGTAGAGACCAGCAAGGTAACTTGGTAAATTAAAATCATTCGCAAATCATTCTAGGCGATTTTAATGCCAAAATTGGAAAGGAGAATATCTTTGGCCCAACAGTCGGGAAATTCAGCCTCCACAGTGAAAAATCTGACAATGGTATGAGGCTGATAGACTTTGCAGCTGCAAAAAACATGGTAGTTAGCAGTACCAGATTTAATCATCTCGATATTCATAAGGGCACCTGGCTGTCTCCAGATCAGAAAACAAGAAATCAAATTGATCATGTTGTGATAGATGGAAGACATTCATCGAGCGTGTTGGATGTACGATCGTTCCGAGGCGCAAACATTGATTCGGACCACTACCTTGTTGCAGCAAAGGTACGCACCCGCTTAAACGTAGCAAACAAAGTACGAACAGACACAACACGAAAGTTAGACATCGGTAAGCTGCAATCACAACAGATAGCCACAGCATATTCCACTCAACTAGCCCAATTGCTTAATCAAAGCACTCCTCATCCCGATAACATATCAGCGCAATGGCAAAGCATTGCCCACTCCATGCAAACAGCCGCAAAATCCATACTTGGATACCAGAGGCCTCCACCAAGGAATCCATGGTATGATCAGGAGTGTCGTGCTACCACCGAAGAGAAAAATGCGGCATATAGGGCTACTTTACCATCCGTAGCAACGCGTAGCGCACGAGAGAGATACAGGGAGAAAAGGAGAGAGGAGAAACGTCTTTTCCGCAGGAAAAAGAGAGAGTTGGAAAAGCGGGAGTGTGAACAAATCGAAATGTACAGGAGCCAGAATGAAGTCCGAAAATTCTACCAAAGAGTCAAGCATCAAACTGATGGCTTTGGTACAGGCACATCCTCCTGTAGAGACCAGCAAGGTAATTTGGTAACTGATACAGATAGTGTACTCAGGATATAGAAAGAACATTTTTCAAAACTGTTGGTATCCAATAGCAGCGAAGACGACGAAGATACCACAGTCCCAATCCCAGAAGATGGTATTGAATGTATACCGCCCAGCCAAGATGAGGTAAAGACAGCAATAAATCGGCTGAAGAATAATAAGGCAGCAAGAGCCGATGGCTTACCAGCCGAGCTGTTCAAAACCGGAGGCGACACGCTGATAAGGTGTATTCATCAGTTAGTTAGCACCATCTGGCAGGAAGAACGAGTACCCGACGATTGGAACCTGAGTATCCTGTGCCCCGTCCACAAGAAGGGAGATAAGACTGTATGCTCTAACTATAGGGGCATAAGTCTACTCCCTATTCGTGTCAGGGATATTGTGCGAACGACTAAAGCCTATGGTCAACGAGATAATTGGACCATACCAATGCGGCTTTAGACCTGGCAAGTCCACCATTGACCAGATATTTACCCTGCGGCAAATCCTGGAGAAGACCCAAGATATGCAGATCGACACCTACCACCTTTTTGTCGATTATAAAGCAGCCTTCGACAGCCCGCTGCGTTCAAAGGTATTCCAAGCCATGTCTGAATTTGGTATCACCGCAAAGCTCATCCGTCTTTGCAAAATGACTTTAACTGACACGAGGTCCTCAGTTAAAATAGGAAAGAACCTCTCCGAAGAGGTTTCAGACAAGGAGACAGCCTTTCGTGTGATCTCTTTAACATCCTGCTGGAAAAGATTATACCAGAGGCAAACGTCAAAAGAAGTGGCAAAATCTACACCAATAGTGTATGCTGATGATATAGACATCATAGGCCGATCAGTAAAAGAAGTAACTGATACCTTTATGAAGGTCGAAGGAGAATCTGTTAAAGTTTGTCTGGCGGTAAACGGTGAGAAGACCAAGTTGATGGTGTCGACGCGCAATGCGTCCATTGAACTCGGACCGACTGTGGAAGTTGGTTCCTATAATATTGAGGTAGTAAAGACTTCGTCTACCTCGGCACCTCCGTAAACACAACAAACGACATCAGTTGTGAAATAAAAAGAAGAATTATATTGGCCAACAGATGCTACTTTGGTTTAAGTAAGCAGTTCAAAAACAAAGCCACATCTCGTCAAACAAAAATAACGCTCTACAAAACACTGATACTACCCGTGCTGATGTATGGCTCCGAAGCCTGGGTACTTGCGCAAGCAGACATGGCAGTGCTTGGTGTGTTTGAGAGAAAAATTCTTCGAAAGATCTACGGACCAATCTGCGTTAACGGTGAATATCGACGTTGCATGAACCACGAGCTGTATCTGTTGTACAACGACATCAATATTGTTAAACGTATCGAGATGCAGCGATTGCGTTGGCTAGGCCATATCATAAGAATGAGCGATGATGACCCCGCTAAAATGGTGTATAAACACGGACCGCTTGGCGGTGCACGCAGAATTGGCAGGCCAAGGAATAGATGCGGCAAACAAGTGGATGATGAGATGAAAAGGCGCGGTATTCCAGAAAGCGAAGCAACAAATAGAGAGAATTGGAGATCTTTTCTTAGTTCGGATTAGGACAAATGTTCTGTAATGGGCCAGCTAAGTAAGTAAGTAAGTTTAATAAGTTTGGTTAATTTTTTTATTTTCGAATAAGTAGGTTTTAATGGTCTGTTTCTCTAAGACGATTCGAATTCAAATTCGTTCGAATTACTACCAAACTCATGTTATTGTAGACAACACTGTCCGAGAGCCAAATTACACTTGAACCTGACTATATACGTTTGAAAATATGGGCAAAATGGAGTAAATGGCATTTTTAATTTTTCGTTTTCTCATCGTTTTGACCTTTTAGAGGTCAAACAAATTTCAAACGTCAACATTTTTCAAAAAAATATTTTAAAAACTTGTACTCGTCGTACGATGCTGGTATTGGTGTCATATTAAAGAGGAGAATATAGGCTTTATATAATAATTATAAATTGTTGCATTCCAGGATAAAAAGGACATCAAAAATATCCTTGAAAAATTAAGTCAAAAGTGAGCAGGCAGGAAGAATTTTAATTTGTTCATGGAGGCAAAGATGTAGCTCTTGTCTAAAGAATATAAATTCTGGACACATGAAATCCACCAAATCATTATGAAAATCGGGAGGACCGACAAATTTCAGTCGGAAAGGTCTATACCTCCCAGATAGACTAAATACTAAATTTAAGCCATTTCGGTGAGTTATTGTGCCGTCCCGCTCTATGGGGGCTATATGAAGGCGTGAACCTATACCAACAAATTTCAGTTGGAAAGTTTTATACACCCAACGATAACTAAATACCAAATTTCAGCCATTTTGGTGATATATAAGGCAAACAAATCCATATTAAGCAAATATTATGGTTTGCGACCATTTTAAAACCGCAAACAGCTTCCCCGGCTACCAAATTTACGTATTCCTCCAGCGTGATTTAGCAGACTTTTGCTGATTACTTTAACCATCTAAAACTTCTCTACAACTGGTGTATATTTATGCATAGTTTGTTTAAGAATATAAACTTTGTAACCCATGTACATACATAAAGTGATTCCCCTGGTCCATTGGATATGAGCCTCTTATGACTCGCTATAGAACTTTAGAATTCAAATGCACTCATCTAATTATTGGAAATATTTCTATGAACATCACCAAATAACTTGATCGCGTACACGAAATCAAAAAGAAACATTGTTTTATATAAATGTTATAGCTTACGAATAAGACAAAATGTAATTCAAGTCTATTGGTTGCATAATTAGGAGAATGCAATACAGCAATCCTTAGTTACCAGAGATTTTTTTTTTAATTTATTGACTCTACTTTACTCGTTTGCTCGTTCAGCTATGAATCCAAATCAAAACTAACCTATTACTCCCAACGCTTTAAACATTTATAGGTAAAATATCCTTGGAATAAATTACGTGCCCCAAGGGACTCTCTCACTAACAGAAAGGCTAATGAACCAATCCCTTTACAGGAAAGTATCACTCAAAATCGATTTTCAGGGAACAGGCTACCCAACCGTAGGTTTTAAATACTGTTGCTAATCATAGCCAGTCATCAATGGTTGAACAATAGGAAAATTATTTGACAGATCAGATACTTAATTCTGTATTGACTGTATAACTGAGTTGACGGCAGATATCTAGAAAGTCGAGATTTGGACTGAAAACTTTGAAAAACTTAAATGTTCTTATTAATACACTAATTGCTATTGTTAAGAATGAAATAGATAAGAATCTAATGATCAAGATAGGAAAAAAATATTGATGTCCGGATTATCGAGGTAAGAAAAATATCTGATGTCCCGATTACCGAGTCTACAATGTAAAAAATTCTAGTGTTCGGATTTCCACGTTGTCCGGATTAACGAGTGTCCGGATTATCGAGACTATACTGTCTATATTTTATAGGGTCTCCGACGAATATTTCGATGTGTTACAAACGAAATGACAAAATTAATTATACCTTCCATATGGTGGAGGGTATAAAAAGTACCTGTCGGCTTTGCCGACAGAGATATACCCTCAGCCTGTGTGAATTGGAACATTCATTTATTGATAATATGGAATAGAATACGCAACCAAAATCCTTTTCCCCGATAATTATGTATTAGGGGTTTTCAGTTTTTGTAGCCTTTTTTTGGAGAAGCATCGGTATAAATTTCGAAAGGATCTTCGAACAGACTCTAAACAGACCTAAAAAACATGGGTGGTACCGACTTCTTCTCCTTAGACCATAGGCCATTTTCGAAGGTAAACCATTTTATTGAATTTGTTAGACTTTTGAGGGGAACGTACCGGAATGGGTGGACCGATATAGCCCTTCTTCGAACTTAAACCAAATTGGACAAAATGTTACGGAGGCCAAATTTTGGATCTAATCAGCTGATTCGTCCGGATTTATGGTCGGAACAACTACACATGAAGCTCTACGGATTTCGGAAATTTTCTCTGGAAATATGAACTTGCCCCTGAAGAAGTTGTACCATTGTAATGGGGGCAGCGTATACAAGTTGATATAACAAATATCAAAGCGATTCGAGAGCAGGTTTTCAACTGAACTTATCCAAAATTTTATTTGGAGGTACCCGAAGGAGTGCAGAAATTTCACGATGTGCAAAGTATGGACAAAATCAAAGCGATTTGAGAGGAGGTCTTAAACGGAACTTATCCAAAATTTTGTGTGGGGGTACCCGAAGGAGTTAACCGATAAAGTCCGTATTGGAACCTCAGCTATGTCTTGTAGAAATTTCACGATGTGCAATGTATGGACTAAATCGTCTTCTCATTTCAAGAGTTATCTTTCGAACATTTTTACGGATTTCGTGCAAACATACTTGGGGTCTAAAACAATTATTACGATAAGGCCCATTTTGCCCGTATGAAAGTGTATATACCCGCGTTGGCATAAATGCTGAGGGTATACATACACCTGCCGCTAAAAAGCGCAGTTAAGTTCAGGTTTTTACTGCAGATAGTTATAGAGTAATAGAGACCACAGACGCGGTCTCGACAATTGCATAAACCCTACCAAAGTGGCGTTCCTTTTTGTGTTGTTTGTATCTGTCAGTGGAATACTTAGGCCCACTGTTCTTAGGCCGCACTACTGCTAGTGACCGACTTTAACATGGTAAAGGCCAGGACTTATATTGGTCCCTCATTCATCGCAAGTGGACACTGACCCCCACGTGGTGTCATCTGGGGAGCTGCCTTAAATACCAGTTAAACGTAGTGCGCTAACATGTGCCGCGCGTGCTGACGGAGATATACCCTCAGCCACTGACCAAAAAAAAAAAAACAAAACCAAAACCAAAACCAAACCAAACGCAATAATTGTGCCGTATCATGATGAAATTATAAGGTGGCGTAAGACGACCAGCTCATTGGTTTCAATCTGTCACTTTTTTGATGTTGTGAATCATTTGTATGAAAATGTAAACAAACATTTTGACATATTGAAGAATTTTCGGCCAAAATAGAGTTGTGGTCATGCTACTGACGTGACCTGATAAATAGACCTTGGGCGGTATATAAAATACTCGTACTAGCAAAATGCGCGCTACTTCGTATGCGGAAAGGGAGTAATATACAAATAAACTCAATGTCACTCGAATGTTCTTTGACATGGCCCTATATAACAGTAAATTTTTTTATACATTTTAATTTAGAAGAAGAAGAAAACAAGAACGAACTGACATCAGATATATTTTGAGAGCCCATAGAAAAATATATGGCAAATGTCATGTCTATGACGTTAATATTATTCAAGGCGATTTTAATGTAAAAACAAGTAAGAATTGCGTTAACCCTTTATTAGCAGAAGTTAGATACTGGTAATTTACAATTACAACAGATATTCACAGCATAGTCCACTCAACTGGCCCGATTGTGTAATCAAAGTGGCAAAGTATTGCCCAATCCATGCAAACTGCCCCAAAATCCATACTTGGATACCAGAGACGTCCACCAAGGGACCCAGGGTACGATCAGGAGTGTTGTGCAGGTACCGAAGAGAAGAATACGTCATATAGGGCTACTGTACAATCAAGAGTAACGTGTAGCGAACGAGAGAGGTATCGAAAGAAACGGAGAGAGGCCCATATCGGCTTAGATTTGGATATAGCGATTTTGCTAGAACTCGGTAGATTTGAAGATCGAATAGCCTTCAAATTTAATATGTGTTATTTCTTTAATTCCCGAAGTAGTTTTACCTATCTTCACAAAAATCGGTTCAGATGTGGATATAGCCCCCATATATATCTTTTCCCGATTTTGCTAGAAATCAGTCAATTTTGATTAAATAGCCTTCAAATCTAATATATGTTATTCCTTGGCTCCCGGAGTAGGTCTACCGACTTTCACAAAAATGGGTTCAGATTTGGATATAGCCCCCCTATATATCTTTTCCCGATTTTGCTAGAAATCAGTAAATTTTGATCAAATAGCCTTCAAATTTAATATGTGTTATTTCCTTAGCACACGAAGTATTTTACCTATCCTCACAAATATCGGTTCAGATTTGGATATAGCCCCCATATCTATATTTCACCGATTTTTCTTTAAATCGTTCAATTTGTGATAAATAGCCTTCAAATTTAACTTGTGATGTTTTAAAATGCCCCTTTTCAGTTTTATGAATTTTGAAAAAAATCGGTTTGGATTTGGATATAGCTCTGATATATATTTCCAGGATAGTTTTGACATGTTTGCCAAATGTACCTATTGTGCTTCTTTTGACAGCGTTATAATGTTTTTACTTTGGGACCGCGTCTTGGCTAATGGTCGATAAGATCTAAAAAATCCTACGGTTGGTGTCCAACTAAAATGTTTGGTGGTCTATCTATCTCTCGAAAGGATTGACTAACATTGTTGGTCCAACCTTTGCATATCGTAATATTTCTCTCCAACTTAATTAAATTTCGAAGAAGAATATAGGACAAGATTAGCAAGATCTAAGGGGGCCCGACCGCCATGAACAGTTTTATACCTGCTTTCAAAATGTCCTATTTTGTCCAGCGGGCCCCCAAAATGGATTTCTGTGTACGTTGCAGCTTCCTGAGTCCTAACATTTGGGGCCACTTTGCGTACACCTATAATTTTATTCGCCATACTTCTCTCGAAGGATGTAAAACTTCTTTTGTTCAACACTCCTGTTATTGTTTTTTTTAAATTCATAATCTGAGGTTATTTAGCTCTTGGCAAAATCGAATGACTATTATAGAAATTATTAGACAACCCTCGTTGTAGTACAACGGCAGCTAAATGACTACCAAGGTAGCACTAAACTTAAAGGCTAAGCATAAAGTAAAAAAAAAAAAAAAACAAAATATGATTAACAAACTTACCTCAGGTTGTTTGAAACAAAAGTTTTCGGTTACCGTGTCGTGTATCCCGATGATATGAGTTGAATATGTTGCTGGCATACATGTAGATATGTATGTACGTTTGACTTAGAAGATATAACTTGGAATGGAAGCGAGAGTTAGTAGTCGGATTTGGATTCACCGCAAGCCGGCACAACGTTGATAACCAAACCGTATGAACAACACCCACAACAACGACACAGACACACAGAGAACAGCAACAATGTTGTAAGGAATGCGTTTTTTTCTTGCTATTTGCTTTTGTTGTTGGAAGATCACCAGTGTAAGTTTTAAGTTGCGGCAGATACAGTTATGAAAATGTATCTTTCGGTACTTCTAAAATTTCTGTTTCTGCCAAGTGCAAAAAGAAGAGAGGAGGGAGTGAAAGATATCAAATAATTATTTTGATGTTTTTTTTTTTTTTGGCAAACACATTCAAAACTTCAAGTCATCTTTGCAAGAGTGTTATGGTTTCAATGCCCTCAAATAATTAACTTGAATATTCAATCGAATGGCAGGGATGAGATGGATGGAAATAAGAGGAAGGTGGATTATTTGATTGTTTTATTTATTTTTATGTTCAGCTGTGGTGAATTAAATTAAAAAATAAAAACAAAAATCTATTTATTTTGATATGCCAAATGTTTGCCGAGAGAGATCGAGAAACGAAGACCGATTACTTCCGTTTTGGTTTGGTTACTGTTTCTGTTGGGTGGGGGGCTGTCACACAAATCACTGCAAAGAAACAGACAAATAAAAAACACACAAAACATTAGAAAAAACATGAAGACGTCAATATTTGTTCAACTACTTAATATGATGTATGACAACGCTGATCTAAAGGTGATAAAATTGATTGTGATTTTATAATATTTGGATTTGAAGGGTGAAATAATTTTGTTGGTGTTTAAAGGCCAAGGGCTTGTCTGTGTTAAATTGTGTCATTTCAGTTTTTCTCTTGTTTTCCACAAAGGATTTTCTTGTGATAAAATAAATGTTTTATAAAACAAATACACCTGGCAATGTAATGTTTAATGTCTCAGAAGGCGATTATAATAATGGTGGCGTCAAGGGCGGGAAATAAATATTCACATAAATAAATACAAAACATAAATAATTGATTTTCCACACATTTTCCCTAGGGATACAAATAAGAAAATACAAACACAAATGGATAAGATTCCCATAGGTAATGAATACATTCAGACATTAAATATTTTATATAAAATTGTGGCAAAAGTCCCTACTTATTGAAACAACAAAAAATTTGTGAAATTTGGCATATGGTAACATGGGGCGCCTTCGCCACTGGGGCGGCTACGCCAGCGCCGATTTTCTCGCAAAATACAAGTGCTAGAAAAAATCCGTTAAAAGCTAAATTGAGAGTTTAATGAAGATCTATCATCTCCCAAAAGTTGGCAGTTGTGTCATAGGTATGATAGCGGACGCACGCGGTTTACTGTTTTCAGGGTATTGGGAAAAATAATTATGGTAGGTATATTTTGTGATATTTTCTTTACCTTTTGTGATATCAAAAGCACATTTTATACCGTTAGAAAACAACTACTGAAGAGTATAAATCCCAATAATTCGCATGAAACAAGTGCAAATGTCGATATATTAATATTATGAAATATGTAAAGGGTGGGGCGCCTACGCCATTATAGCGGCGTGGAGGGTTAATGTTAATGAAATTTGTCATGTTTAACTTAAATTCTTTATACCATAGATATACCACACTATAATATGAAGTTAAAATCAAATATTATCCTAAACGTATCTTGTTTTAGTTATATTATGATTTTTGTACCTAAATTCAAGGCACCAACTTCAATTAACCGCTAGAATCGGTTACTTTTTGTGAATTTTAAAATAATTTTTAATTATTCAATAGAAAACATGTTCCTTTTTTGCATAACGTTGATATTTAAGGAAGAAGTAAGGTAAATTGCAGTTTTAGAGTCCGTTGGAGAATGTTCAATATCGATGGCGAAGGTGCCCCATGGGTGGGGAGGCTTCGCCACTTTTACACATTTTGTAAATTCTCAAAAAAAAATATTTTAAAAACAAAATTATAACCATTTATATATCAAAACTTATAGTCAAGATATGCTAATATTTGTACCAAAAATAATATTTGAAAAAACTTTAACGGTGTCGGTATGATAACATTTTGAACAAAAACGTGGCGAAGGCGCCCCATGTTACCATATATGTTTTTCAAATGGAGAATAATTCATAATTCGATTTTCCTACCTAAATCTTCAATTTCTATTTTATGTATGGAATTGAATAGTGAACGTATAGGAACTAAGGAAACCAAACGATTAGGCCAATATATGGGCATGCTCCTGTACTACGTTTTATTCCCTCCACCATAATATTAAAATTTTAAATTAAATTTTATATTTGTCATTCCGTTTGTAACAGTCGAAATAACCATGTCCGTCTGTTGAAATCAAGATACAACTCGCAATTTGTATACCCTCAGTAGTTATTCTAATGGGGGCTTATACACTTTTATACGGGCAAAATGTGCCTCATCGAAATAATGGTATGTTTGGACGAAATCCGTTTCAGACAATTTGGAATCGATTTGCCAATATCCGTTCGTCTGCCTGCCTGGCTGGAGCACATGAAAACTCTTGAACGGATTATCTGATTGGTTCCGAAATTTCAAAATATTTTGTCCAAACGTAGCTTAAGTTCGAAGATGAGTCATATCAGTCCACTCCTTCAGGTACCGGCCCCAAAAAAGTTCGACAATTTTCGGAAAAGTTGTGCGCACGATAACTCTTGAAGAGAGTAACCGATTTGTTCATACTTTGCATATCGCGAAGTTTCTACCAGACATAGATGATGTTCCAATGTGGACTCTATCCGTCTACTCCTTCGCGTACCACCCACACAAAATTTCGAGAAAGTTTAGTTTAGGACCTCCTGTTTAATCGTTTTAGTTTTTGTTGTAACAACTTATATTCGCTGCCCTCATTGTGACGGTACACATTTTTTCGGGGCCAAGTC
The DNA here is from genome assembly GCF_047663935.1 of Musca autumnalis. Lineage (NCBI taxonomy): Eukaryota > Metazoa > Arthropoda > Insecta > Diptera > Muscidae > Musca > Musca autumnalis. The sequence continues at coordinate 226,938,816 of NW_027411755.1, forward strand.
CATACTTCCTTAGAAAATAGCCCAAAAGTTGTAAAAAACCCCTAACCACCATGTGTGGTGGTTGGAGCGCACGATAAATCTCAGAATAAATTTCGAAGGCAGTAACCGAGTTGGTCCATACTTTGCACATTGTAATATATCTACGAGACATATATCAATTTCGATTATGGTCTATATATGTCCACTACTTCGGGTACCTCCCATTCAAATCTTCAGAAAAGTGCTGTGTGAGACCTCCGTTGGTATAACATTGATTTTTGTTTTAACAACTTGTAGTCGCTGCCCCCATTACGACGGTACAAGTTTTTTCAGGGGCTAGTCCATACTTCCTGAAAATGACGCGAAAGCTTTAAAAACCCGCTATGGCACAATGTGTTGTGGGTGGAGCTCTCGAGCGGATAAACCGATTCGATGCAAAATTTGGCAATCCTATATCAAGTTCTAAGATAGGTCTTATCGATCCACTCCTTTGGGTACCTTCCCCACAAAAGTTTAAAACTTTTCGCTAAAATGGTGCACACGCAACTTTCGACGGCAGTAACCGGTTTGGTCCATACATTGGACATCTTAATATTTCTACTAGACATAGATCAGGTAAGAATATGGACTACATATATCAACTCCTTCGGATACCTCTCACACCAAATTTCGGAAAGTGCAGATTAAGAACTCCTCTCGAATCGTTTTGATTTTTCTTGCAACAGATTGCACTCAAAAATTTTTTCAGTGACAAGTCCATACTTCTTGAGAATATGAAACTTTTAAAAAAACCCCTACGGCCAGCATGTGTAGTGGCTGGTGTGCACGAAAACACCCGAACCGAATGCTGCGTTGGTCCACACTTTACATATTGTAATATTTCTTCGAATATTTGATGAAATTCGAAGATGTTGCTTATAGGCCCACTCCTTCCGGTACCTGCCCCACAAAAGTTCGAAAATACACGCTAAAATGTTAAGCGCAGTATTTCATAAACAAAGCAACCGATTTGGTCTAAGCTTTGGATCTTGAAATATTTTGTCCAAACTTAGTTTATGTTCAGAATTGGTTCCTATCGGTCCATTCCTTAGGGTACCACCTACACAAATGGTCAACATTTTTGTTCAAGTGAGGTTAAGGGTCTTTGCGAGAATCCTTTGGAAATTTTTACCGAAGGTACTCCAAGTAGGCCTGTTTAGAGCGATGTTTTTCATGGGCAAGCCCATGTTTCCTGACATAATGGTCTTATCGAGAGGAATGACTCCCAAAATAAGACACACTTCCAAAATGGACTATGTCGGTGTATTCCTTTAAGTACCTCCCCCGCCAAAACTTTTAAGATTTCATCCTAATCCATATCTTTGTCGGCGAGCTCATATGCCAAAAATTCTGAAGACCCCCTAAACACATAAGTTATTTTCGGAATAAATTGTTTCAAATCACCTCTGTCTGCAAGGCCGACTGATGCTTTTTTACTTTTTAAGATAGAGCTTCATAATTTCATAAAGAAGTTTCTATTACTCCTAGGATGTTTGGTATTGAAAGTGGGAAATATCAGTCCTCGTTTCGATATATCCGCCTAGGACGGTACCTCCCGATTTTCGGTGTTTTGAAGGTTTTGGCCTTCTTATAACACCGTAATTAGTAAAATCAGAAATTTGTCGGTATAGGTCCACGTTTTCATACGGTTCCCATAGAACCGTACCTCCCGGTTTTCGATATTTTGAAGGTTGTGGCCTCAATATCGCACCGAAATAGATGAAATGTTATTGTTAGTCTTCGTTGGGGGCATAAAACTGTCCACCTGTCGAAATTTGTCGGTATAGGACCACGCCTTCATATAGCCCCCATTGAACGGTACCACCCGATTTTCGATATTTTAAAATTTGTGGTCTAAATATCCAACCGACATAGCTGCAATTCGGTATTTTGTCTTCGTTTGGGATATTATATTTACCACCTTAAATTTGTCGGTAAAGGTCCACGTCTTGTTATGTCCCCCTTGAACTGTACCTTCCGATTTTCGATATATTGAAGAATTGGCTAAAAATTGGTAATTAGTCTTCGTTGAGGTAATAAACCTTTCCACCTGAAATTTTTCGGTATATGTCCACGTCTAGATATAACCTGCAGAGAACGGTACCCCCGTTTTTCGTAATTTTTAAGATTTTAGCCTTAATATCAAACCGAAAAGGCCTAAATTTTGTATTTAGTGTTCGTTAGGGGTATACAACTTTCCACCAGAAAATTTGTCGGTATAGATCCACGTCTTTATATATCCCGAATAGAACGGTACCTCCCAATTGTCGATATTTTGAGGTTGTGGCCGGAATATCCCACCGAAATGGCTGAAATTTTGTATTTGGTGATTGTTAGGGGTATACAATTTTCCACCTGAAATTTATCGGTATAGCTCCACGTCTTCATATAGGCCCCATAGAATGGTACCTCCTGATTTTCCTCATTTTCAAGGTTTTTATCCCAATATACCACCGAAATGGCTGAAAATTGGTAATTAGTCTTCATTGGAGTAATAAAGCTTTCCACCTGAAATTTTTCGGTATATGTCCACGTCTATATATATTTTAGCCTTAATATGCCATCATTTTCAAGGTTTTAGTCCCAATATCCCACTGAAATGGCTAAAATTTGGTATTTGGTCTTCGTTGGGGTAATAAAACTTTTCACTTGAAATTTGTTGGTATAGGTCCACGTCTTCATGTAGCACCATAGGGCGGTACCTCCCGATTTTCGAAATTTTCTAGATTTTAGTCCCAATAGTCCACGGAAATGGCTGAAAATTGGTATATAGTCTTCGTTAGGGTTATGAACTTTGTGATCTCAATAGCCCACCAAAACTGCTGAAATTTGGTGTTTAATCATCGTTGCTGGTATAAAACTTTCAACCTGAATTTTGTCGAAATATGTTCAGATCTTCATATAGCCTTTATATAAGGGTATCTCCCCACCGAAGTTGCTGAAATTATGTGTTTATTCTCTTTTGGAGGTATACAAATTTAACCAGAAATTTGTGGGTCTGCATATTGCCCCCTTAGAACCGCACCCACAGTGGGAAGAAATCCACACTAAAAATGTTTAGTATAAAGTGATTATCATCAGTTAAAATAATATTCTCCTAGAAGGAATTAGACTTAAGGTATAAAGAGAGGAATTAGACTTAAGGTATAAAAAAGGTCCGGTCGACTTTTTTTGTTTTTATACCCTATACCACAATGTGGAAAAGGGTATTATAAGTTTGTTTTGGTAAAAATTCATGTAACACCACGAAATATTCGTCGGAGACCCCCAATGTGGTATACAAATCTTCATATCTCGACGAGATAAAGCGATTTTGAGATGTGTGTCCGTCCGTCTGTCCATTATAAATTGTAAACACGCTCCAGACCGCAATTATGGACCGATCGTCACGAAATTTTGTATGGAGGTCGGGTTCACATCAGAATAGATCGCTATTTTAATTGGTGATGATCGTGAAATATTTAGCGGGTTAAATGGACCAAAAATATAATTTTTATCCAATTTTCTAGCGGCTCTGTAGGTCCCAATAATAGTCCGATCAACGCGTAATTTTAAATAAGGTAAGAGTATATCACAAAGGAGAAGCTTGCAATTTGAGATGGCGATCGGATAATATTTAGAGGGTTAAATGGACCAAAACTTTTGTGTGAAAATTTTTAATATTCAGCTTATATCTTAATTCCTGGAAGTGACATTCCGGACAAGTGAGATATACTTGAAAGTGGAACGCTGGACCTTTCAATTGATGCCAATTATGTTGGTGTGCATGATCAGATAACAGAGTTACAGCCTAATATATTCCGTTATTTGTTTGTAGTGTAATAATAAACTCGCTAGAAGTCGCAACTATAAATCAATAGTCACGAAATTTTGCACCGGGTAAGAGTATAGGTCGAAAAAGGTGCCTACAATTTTGAATGATGATCTGATATTCTTTAGCGGGTGAAATGGACCATTACTTTTGTATGAAAAATATAAAAATTTTTGTTTTGGTCGATATTTTCATTCCTTGAGGACAAAGTAGCCTACATATGGGAAAAAACTACTGACCTTTCCTCTGATGTAAATTGCAATAAAATGTTTGCTAGATAACGGGCCTACTGCCTAATATATAATGGGTTCTGTGTAGAGAACCACATTTTTATCCCATGCTACTTATTGTTCTCCAAAAGTTTATGTAACACCACGAAATATTCGTAATAGACCCCTTAGTTGGTATGCCAACATTCATATCTCGACAAGATAAAGCGATTTAGCGATGTGTGGCCGTCCATTAAAAATAGTAAACAAGCTTACGGCCGCAATTATGGACCGATTGTAACGAATTTTTTAAGGAGGTTGGGTTCGGGCCAGAATAGAAATGATTAGTTTTTGGTGATGATCGTGAAATGTTCAGGGAATGAAATGGACCAAAAACAAAATTTTAACCAATTTTGTAGCGGCTCTGAAGGTCAAAATAATAACCCGCAAAATTTTAAACAAAGTTTGAGTTTATGATGAAGAAGAAGCGTACAAACCAACGTGAAGATCAGATAATACTTAGCGGGTTAAATGGACTGAAACTTTTGTGTGAAATTGGTAAAAATTTCAATAACGTAGCGGTTAAACAACGGAAGTAGTAGTACTACATAAGTGGGTTTCATTGCATTTTAGTTTGTGTGAACTAAATTTTCCTTTCCTGCTACAAAAATGTCTTTGTCATGCTAGATAACTTTTTGGTTTTGGTCATAAGTATTACACATTTACATACATCTCTGATATTTGATAATTAAATTTTCACAATCATTGAAAAGAAGTTCCGTGGAGAGCGATTGTCCAGGGATAGTGGTATAGGGTATCCCATGGTCGGCTCCATCCGACTATAACTTCTCTTACTTGTTTACTTGTTGGATTGTTCTTTTTTATGAACATTACTGTTTCAGATTCCGCAAAAAACTTTCCATTTGTAAGCGGTTTTCATTTAAGGTTAGTTAAGGGCACTGTACTTGACATTGTTTTATAAGGAGGCGATACAGTCAGCGCATTGTCCTAATTTGAACTTCTATTCTCAAGGATGGTAAAACCTTCGAGAATATCATAAGGGTCAATCTTGTAGCGAATTTTCACAGCTACAATATTTTCTCTAATTTCATTTCGATAGGACTTGCGGTTTCCAAGCAAAAACGTGAAAACCTTAAAAAACCCTAAAAATGTGAATTTTGACCGCGATTTATTTAAAAATCCCTCCAGCTATTTTTTGATTTTTCTCATCTATGAACATTGTTTAAAACTACAATGTTCATAGATGTTCAGATGTTCATGCATTTAAAGTTAGTTAAGGCGCGTCGTGCCCTCCACCCTAATAAGGAGGATATAATTAAATTTGCCATCCCATTTGTAACACATCGAAATATTATTCGGAGACCCTATAAAGATTTAGATTTCGGTATTGTTTGCTGTGTAATGCTGCTCATCAGCAAAACATTTTAGTAAATTTTTAGATTTTTTTGACCAACGGTTCCTGAGATATCGCGCCTTGAAAAAGTCAAATTCTCTAAAAACTATTTGAAAAGAGATACTCATAACATCTTTAATATTGGTCCAGTTTTTGGTATTTTTTTTTTTTTTTTCGTCAGATATTTGATAAAAACATGAAAAAAAATTTGCACAGTGGGCTTGGATGCAATTTTCGCGATTTAACCCACATAAAGCCACTAGTCGTTTAAACGCCACCAAATATAGTTGCATAAATTGAAGTAAAACATTTCGCACATTTTCGTGTTTTTTTTTTGCGTTTTGTTATAGTATTGTCTGTTATCTGTCATTACATGCTTATAAAGCTTCATTTGGACTATGCACTTCCACGCAACTGGCCTAAAACACAAACAATTAAAAAAATCAACTTTTTTGTAATTTTCGACTTTTGAAAAAAAATTTTAATACGCGATAAAAATTTAATCAAAAATGTTACATTTAAATAAATTAAAGGGTTTGTTAGGAATATAGTAAGAGCATTTTCTACATCAAAAAATCAAGGAATTGTCATGTAAGAATTCATCTATATTCCACTTCCAAGCTTTCGGCATTTTTAAAAGAACACCCGATTACAGGAAAACTATACGTTTTAGAGAAAAAATCTATTTATTAAAAAATGCTTAAGAAGTCTCAAAAATATAATTTTCAAATACAATTTTAAGTTTTTTTTTTCGCAAAAAAATGCTTGGCGCTATGTGGGTTAATATTTAAAATTAATTTTTAACAATGATTGTACTTTTCGATTTTCTTGAAAAAATTTTTAGTTTAATTGATGTTTAATCGATTACAAAAATGTTTAGTCCTATTTGATAGTGAGATTCTTTTTAAAAATTTTCCTTTATACCAGGGTGTAATATTTGTTATTTTACCAATAAAAAATGAAAAATTCATAAAAAATGGTAATCATTCGAATCCCACTATCAAATAGGACTAAACATGTTTGTAATTGATCGAAAATCGAAAAGTACAATTATTGTTAAACATTGATTTTAAATATTAAATCGCGAAAATTGCATCCAAGGCCACTGTGCAATTTTTTTTCCTAATTGTTATTAAATATCTCATGTAACAACAAAAAAATACAAAAAAAGATTTTTTCCAAATTGCACAAATATTAAAGAAGGTATGAGTATTTCATTGCATGTAGTTTTTACAAAATTCGACATTTTCAAGGCGCGACCGTTAGTCACAAAAATCTGAAAAAATATTAAAATAATTTGTTGATGAGCAGCATCACCACAGCAAAAAAAAAAGGAAATCAAAAACTACTTTTTTAAAATTTGTCCGATTTCAATCAGAAATCCCCATACATATATATTCTCGATCAGCATACAATTCTTAGTCAAAAAGCCTTGTCCGTCCGTCTGTCTGTTGAAATCAAAATAAAGATCGCAATTTTTAAGATAGAGCTATATAATTTGGTATAGAAATTTCATTACTCCTAGGATGTCTGGTATTGAAAATGGGTTATATCGGACCATGTTTTGTTATAGCCCCCTAGGACGGTACCTCCCGATTTTCGGTATTTTGAAGGTTGTGGCCTTAATATCCCAAGGAAATAGCTGAAATGTTGTACTTAGTCTTCGTTGGGGGTATACAACTTTCTACATGAAATTTTTCGGTATAGGCCTACGTCTTCATATAGGCCCCATAGAACGGTACCTGCCGATTGTCGGTATTTTCAAGGTTTTAGTACCAATATCCAACCGAAATGGCTCAAATTTGGTATTTGGTCTTCGTTGGGGTAATAAATTTTTCTAGCTGATATTTAGTACTTAGTCTTCGTTGGGGGTATTGAACTTTCCACCTGAAACTTGTGGGTATAGATTCACGTCTTCATATAGCCCGCATAGAACGAAACCTCCCGATTTTCGGTATTTTTAAGGTTTTAGTCCCAATATCCCACCAAAATGGCTGACATTCGGTATTTAGTCTTCGTTGGGGTAATATACCTTGCCACCTGAAATTTGTCAGTATAGGTCCATGCATTTATATAGGCCCCATAGTACAGTATCTCCTGATTTTCCTCTTAGGCCTATATAACGGTACCTCCTGATTTTCATAATTTTCAAGGTTTTAGTCCCAATATCCCACTGAAATGGCTGAAAATGGGTATTTAGTCTTCGTTGGGGTTATGAACCTTTCCACCTGAAATTGGTCGGTATAAGCCCACGTCTTTATATAGCCGCCATAGAACGACCCCTCCCAATTTCCGGTATTTTGAAGGTTGTGTCCTCAGTAGCCCACCACAATGGCTGAAATGTGGTATTTAGTCTTCATTGGGGCATAAAACTTACCACCTGTAATTTGTCGGTAAAAGTCCACGTCGCACAGTGTTGCCGCTTCCATACAAATGTGGACAAAAATAGAAGGCGTTGACCTAGGTTGATGAATTTTTGCACAAGTACTTATGAGGGCACAGGAATGAAAAATATCTACTTTGGTCCATATCGGTTCACATTTGGATATAGCCCCCATATATATCTTTTTCCGATTTTGCTATAACTCGGTCAATTTTAATCGAATAGCCTTCAAATTTAATATGTGATATTTTCTTAGGCTCCTGAGTAGTTTCACCAATTTTCGTAAAAATCGGTTCAGGTTTGGATATATATCTGTCCCCGATTTTGCTATAAATCGTTCAATTTTTGATGAATAGTTTTCAAATTTAGCATGGGACGTTTCCCCAGGCCCCTGTTCAGTTCTACCGATTTTGATTTGATTTCGCAAAAATCGGTACAGATTTGGATATAGCGTCCATATATATCTTTCACCGATTTTGCTATAAATCGGCCAATTTTTGAAATATAACCTTCAAATCAATGAACGGAAAGAAACAAAACGATTCCCGTACCAATCACACAACGCCACAAACTTTTCAGCTTCTCTGAATCGTTTCATTCTCACAACCAAAACAAGAACACAAACTTTTCAACGTAAAAAGATGGAAACCGTACGATTGGTGAAATGTAACTTCAGCTATGCTTTGCCAAGTAGTTTCATTCACCACCGAAACGACAAGTATTTTTGGGAAACGTTTGCCGTGCGTTATGGTCAATGACACACTCAGACACACACACACACACATGTGATTGCTTAACAACCCTATATGTTAGCATCAGCATACCACAGTGAATTGTATCAACCACCAAACGTTTTTGATTTATTCACATGTGTTAAGTACTATTTAGTTTTCTATCTGTTGTTGTGGAGTTGAGTACTTTTCGCTTTTCGTTTTGTTCGTACTCACGAATGTAAACAAAACGAAACTAAACAGCGATCTCGGCCAACGAGGGTTATGTTTCGTTTTGTATTGTTCCTATGGAAAATACGAAACGAAACGATTGGAAATTTTATTTAAAGTATTTTTACGTACTCTGCTTCAAATTAACATGGAATGTTTTCTTAGGCCTGTGCCCTCATAAGTACTTGTCCAAACATTCGTCAACCCAGGTCAACGGTAAAACTGAACAGGGGCCTGAGGAAACCCATGTTAAATTTGAAGGTTATTCATCAAAAATTGAGCGAATTGTAGCAAAATCGGGAAAAGATATATATAGGGGCTATATCCAAATCTGAACCGATATATCTCAGAAGGTTGCAGGGATGGGCAGAATGTTTTTACACATTTTAATTTGGAAGAGATGTCCAATTAATGGAAAATAGTAGCCGAGGTGGCAATAGGTGGCAATCAAAAGATCTGCTCTACTAAATATTAAGAATTTTGGATTTTTGTTATCAAATTTAAATTTTGATTTCTTGATAACGGTACATTGCCCATGTGCAGTTAATGTCAACTTTTTGTACTAAAACGTTATATTTATAGCCCACTCATCAAATCCCCATACAAAAGTTTTAGTATTATCAACAAATTTTTCAGAAAATGTTATTTTAAATGTCGTCTAATTTTCATATGATTATCGCCTTAGATCACCTGGGAAATATTTTTCATATTTATAGAACTATAATTTTATTATGGATGCACATATCGACAAAATTCTTTCAGATTCCTTGTATCGGATGTGTTTACTGTAAGAAAAAAACATGAACATATGTAAAAGTTAACATCACAATTTTTGATTTTTGTCCACGCGGCAACACTGTGCTTCGTCTTATGTTTCGAAACCTTCCGACTTTTGGGAATTTTACAGGTTGTGTCCTCAATAGCCCACCAAAATGGCTGAAATTCGATATTTAGTCTTCGTTGGGGGCATACAACTTTCCACCTGAAATTTGTCGGGATATGTCCACATCTTCATAGGGTTCCCAATTTTCGGTATATTGTATTTTGTGGTCTTATTAGCCCACCAAAACGGCTGAAATTTGGTATTTAATCATCGTAGTGGTATAAACTATCATCCTGGAATTTTCCCGGTCTACGTTCAGATCTTCATATAGACTTTATAGAACTGTATCTCCCGAGTTTAGGTATAGGTTTTAGGTTTTAGCCCCAATATATCACCGAATTGGCTAAAATTATGACTTTATTCTTTGTTGGAGGTATACAATTTTTACCAGAAATATATGGGTCTTCATATTGCCCCCATACGACCACACTGATGGTGGGAAGAAAACCCTCACACTGAAAATTTTTAGTATAAAGTGATTATGATCAATTAAAATATTATTCTCCTACAAGAAGTTAGACTTAAGCTATAAAGAAAGGGTATAAAAGATTCGGTCCAGTCGAACTTAACGCCGCACAGTGGTTCAGAAATCAATTTTTCTGGCCAAAACCCCCATTTTTTGTTGTCACAGATTGTTAATTTCTATATGGGATTTGATAGTAAACATATTGAAACTATGGAAAGCAAAAAAGTTAGATAAAAATTTGTTAGGTAGGTAGTATTGTTGCCATTAAGAGTCGTTTTTATAAATTACAGTGGCATTTACACGAAGTTAGTTATTTAATTTCTTAGTGAAATTCCAAATTTAGTGGACTAGAACTTTTAGGGAACATCTCGAAACAAAGTTCCGTTTTCACAAAATGATGTTCTCTTTCAGCGATAATATACTTTTCTACAAGTCCCGTTCCGTCCGTTTAACACTTTCTTAAATTTTTTGTTTTTACATGGGTAAAAATGTGTGTTTTTCCATACAGTTTCCCATATTAATTATAACTTTTTCACACAATTGTAAATTTTTTTCAAAGTATGAATTTTTATAAGAGTTTTATGAAAACATATAGAGAATTTTTTCAATTTTGGAAAAAAATAAAAATTTTTGAAAAAAATTTAAAAAAAATAAATTTTCTAATTTTTTGTATTTTTATGGATTGTTTATTGGGGATTGACCATGTTTAAACAGCTAGAACATGAGCGCAGCCAGGAGTAGCTAGAGGAGGGCAGCTGCCCCTCCCTAGACCCTTCAAAAATGTTCATTTGTGTGGAAAAATATAAATATTTCGAAGAAACATGCATTTGCCCCCCTCTAGAAGATTCAATCCTGGCTACGCTCATGAGCTAGAGCATATGAAAAACTCAAAAACACTTATAATTTGATGCAAAATATGAAAAAACTCAAATTTTTAACTTTAACTTTGAATTTCTCCGCACCCGCTAGACCGAATTGGTTGTTTTTGATGTGTCGGAAAATTCATTGTGTCTGTTCATAGTAAATTTAGGTCCACCACTCCTTATTGTTTTATACCCATCGCCTATTGGAATTTTATGTGTATATTCAATATATGTAAGTAAAACTTTCTAAGACCGTTTCATTCGTTGTTTTCCACAACTGCACTTATATAAAAAACTTAGTGTGTCATTCATCCATCCACCTATCTTCATACATATTTATCTATTAGATTCCATCGATTTCAATTTGAACAAAAAAAGACAAAATCAATAAAATGTAGCTCAACTCACATTCATTTACTAATTGAAATAATAAATACATTTGTTATGTACCTATAGCTCGTAAAAAGAATTTGTTTTAAAGAAACGGGAAAAAAATATTTGCCTCTTCCCAAAACAAAAAGTAGAAGAATAAAACCATCGTTTACAAATCATAGTAATGATCGATAATGTTGCTGTAGATGTTCTTTCGTTGTTGTTTTTGTTCTTTTTATTTTCGTGCTCATTGTAATTTGAAAAATCAATAAAAACAAAAAAGAACAAGCAGCAACTACATACTCGTATTGCCATAATAAAAAAAAAGATTCAAATTGAACTAAGAAAAGAACACGAATTTTAGACACCTGTGTGTCTGAGAAAATTTTCAAAGGCATTGAACTAAAACGAACAAAAATATTAACAATCAAGATCAATGTTTTAATAATATACACACAGAGAAAGAACAAAAATAAAACAACAATTGGGTAATTATCAGTGTTCAATGTTATGTGGATATATGTACATATAATAGTGTATGTTTGTTGTGGGGGAAGGGGGGACTCATGTGTAATTTGCATATGAAATAAATGCGTGACCGAGTCAGTTGGTCATTACAACCTCATTAATTGGTTTCTGCGGGCAAGTAGAACTAATATAAAATGTGGGTTCAACATGGCAAAGGCCATGATTTATTTCATCACATGCGGCCACTGATTTCGAAGTGCTGTCACTTGAGCTGCAACTTTTAATACCCGTTAGTTTGGTATTTACTTCAGAAGTGGTGCGCAATACGTTTCCAAGCCAACGTGAGAAAAACAATTATAACATAAAAACACAAACCCCTAATGTTGACGAGCCACCATAAACGTTTAAAGCATCCCGATCTGCACCTGGAAAATGTGCGCTTTAAGTATAACAAGCGGAGAGTTCTCATTGGCCTAAAAATTTACAAATTCAAAGCTAATTAGATGGCCTTAGAAAAAAATGTGACGAAAAGACAACGGCACATAGTGACTCAGAATAGTTTTTTTTATCGGATCTGCGTAACTTAAAAAGCCCGTATTAAGCGGTATTTTAAAGCCTTTAGAAAGAAAAATTGGAGATGTGATTCAGTATACGGATCAGGATCTAGGATAAGAGCTTCAAATATTGATGAAATTTCAAATTTGAAGCTTTCGAAAATATTTTAAGAAGATATTGAGGAAAAGCAACTACTTAATAACCACGTAGATCGTTATAAGCCACTGTCCATACCGATGTGGGTGTGTCCGTCCGTCTGCCTGTCTGTCTGGCTGGTGCGCACGATAACTCTCGAACGGATCAACCGATTTGATCGAAAATTTGTCTTTCGCAATATTTTGTCTAAACTTAGTTTAAGTTCGAAGATGGGTTATATCGGTCCACTCCTTCCGGTACCTCCCCTCTCGAATTACTTTAATTTTTGTTGAAGCAAATTGCATTCGCTGCACAGTGGTCCCATTTGTATGGAAAGGAGTGCCAAAAATAGTTCCAATCAAGTTAACGCCTCGAAATTTCAAACAAAGTTTTATAACGAGCCCAAAAGGGATAAAAACAAATTTAATGGATGTAGGTCCATATTTGGGTGTAGCCCCCATATAAACGTACCCCCCGATTTTTTATATTTTGACGATTTTAGCCAAATTTTCCAGTCGATTTGGCTGTAATTTTGCATTTTGTGGTCTGAGGGAATAACATACGACCTTGCAAGAAATTTGGCTGTAATTTTGCATTTTAAGTTCTGAGGGAACACCATACCTCCTTGCAAAAAATGTTCAATATAGGTCCACGTTTCGGTATAGCTCCCATATAAACGTACCTCCCGATTTTCGGAATTTTGGCGATTTTACAGGCGTGGTATAAGGGGAATAACTTACAGGGTGGCAGATGGTGGCAGCTAGATTTCTTTTTATCGTAAACTAGAGACTTACCCCTGAATTTTAAAAAAATTAGGACTTGCCCTTACGGTCCAACATTAGTAAAGCTCAACATCAATTTATAGCAATGATATTAAAAATACCACAAAAAGTCATTTACAAAGAATTTATTTTTAAGGAACTTAAAAAACGAATTTTGAATTGTTTTTTCGTAAGAATATTGTCAATGCCATCAACTATAAGTTTCATTTTGGAAATTGTACATTTACCACTTATTTTTTTTTATAATTTCACTCATAAGCTACAAATGCTTTGAAGGTTTTTTTTTTCGTTTTTAAGCTACCACCTACAAATCTCAAATTCTTCGAATTCACTTGGCATATTACCGCTGTAAATTGGCAAAAATAATATTGGATAATAAAAATTTAATGTGTTTGGAGAATATTTATTTCAATCGCAATCAAATTTGTCGACATAAATGTTTAGATTTTTGTCCACGGGCGGAACCACAGTGCGCTGCCTCAATTACAATTAGTTTTTTCAGGGGCAAGTCCATACTTAAGAAAACAGCCCGAAAGTTGTAAAAAACCCCATATGGCAATGTAGTGCCTGCAAAGCTCCAACCGAATACTGCGTTCGTCCACACTTTGGATATTGTAATATTTCTTCTAATATTAGATGAAATTCGAAGGTGGTGCTTATAGGTCCACTCCTTCCGGTACATCCCCCACAATAGTTCGAATATATTCGTTAAAATAGTACGAGCGATTTCTCATAGACGTACCAACCGTTTTGGTCAAACTTTGGATCTCTATATTGTCGAAACTTTTACGTTCAAATTTGGGCCCTATCTCGATTTTCGATATTTTGAGGGTTTTAGCTACAATTATTAACTGAACTAGCTGTAAGTTGACATTTGAGTTTATTAGGGGTCACAGCCCGTCTTCATAAAAAACTGTCAACATAGGTCCATGTTTAGGTATAGCCCCCTTATAACAGTACCTCCCGATGTTTGGTATTTCTAATATTAAGCTTTTGAGTTTCGAACTATAAATATATGCATTTTTCATGAGACTATAATACCATTAATTAAGCTTGATGTGATTAGGCGGCGGAATCCACAATATTATTTCTTATAATATATTTAGTTCTTCTATTTTAATTCCCAGAGGTAGTGGTGTTGTGTATCACAGGGTCGACCTCGTCCGACTTTACCCAGCCAACAATTTTTGCCGATGACTCTGATATCAGATTCTATAATTCTTTATTTTGTGTATTTCTATTTCGATACAATTACACTGTGCAACATTTTTGAGCCAATCGCGTGCAAACAACTTCTGTCCAGAATTTTATGAAAGTAGAGGACCAATAGGCAAAAACCATATTTGGGCTTTGTTTTCTTAGATCGTGTTCGGTTTTTATGGCCTCATCTAAACATGGCTAAATATCGAATTTTTAAAACAAATCGGGGATGTATCTCTGAAACCAATACGAATCTTGTTTTGACATATGCAGCAAACTTGTAGATAAGAGCAAGAAGACAATATTTGGAGGAATAGTGAACTCGAAAAACTGCATTTATTGCCTCAAATTTTATAATATATCTAAAAATTCTATAATTTGTGTATATTTCGCAGCGTATCTCCCAAAATGTTAAATTCTTCTTAATGTTACCCTTTGGGAAAACATTCTCTGGAATGTAATACACAACTCTTTAGAACATTATATTGTTGTAAAATGCCTCTATCGCCTTGTTTATAGCAATCTTTTCAACAACAATTTGGTAAATATTTCAACAATTAATTGAAATCCCCAACATGAGAGTAAACAGCCTGTATGAACATTGTTTTAAATAAGTTTTGTAAAAGGTATGTTATAAAATACACCTTAAACAACGTGAAATAACAATTTTAGAGTTTTGGAATGTTCTGAAGAATTGATGGTCACATTATTTGCAACATTTTTACAAAGGCTACTGGTTTCAAATTCCAACAGTTTAGTTGTTACTTACCAGAATTTCAAAAATTATGTAAACTTTTCTATATTTTAACGAGTTTGATGAGTTAGATGCAGCTTTTCCCAGTTCATCTGTATGACACATAAGTTCTACTACTTTAGGGCTACAATATTGCTGAAGACTGCAAAGCAAAATTCTTATTAGCTTCGGAGAAAAAGGTCCGATCACTGGAAAAAAGGCTCATTTTAGGTCGGTTTAGATGAGGCCATAAAATCTAAACCCGATCTAAGAACACAAAACCCAATTAAGGTTTTTGTAGTCTCAATATGTACTTTCAGAAAATGCCCATTAGTAGTTGTTTGCATTTCCAGTGTTGCACAGTGTTATTTAAACAATGTAATGTATTTATTTAAAAATGTACATACATATATACATATATATTAACTAGCTTAACCCGGTGCGCTTCGCTACCCCGACTAAGTGAAAAATAAAGGAATGAGTCCTACGTAGGTCACATTTACAAATTTTATATACTCTAACACTCCTGAGTCCACTCTCTCCTTTATAGAAGATAATTAAATTAGGAACAACACTAAAATTGAGTACCTTAAGTTTGAGGATACTTGTAATTTATTCAGCCTATTGGGACATCTTAAATTACTCTTAGGATAACTGCTTCTGTTATTGATAATTTTTACTCCAATATTGATATAGATATGTCAATAATGATACAAATTTCATTGAAATGGGACGTACATATCAAATCAAATACTTGAAATCGGCCGAAAATATACATGGGAGCTATATCTAAATCTGAACCGATTTCGAAATATTTTGGCACAATTATTTCTAGGCCAAATTCAGTCGCACATTACGAATGTCATTGAAATCGGACATATAAAGCGTGATTGGTGCATCAAATAAATGAAATCGGCCCAAAATATATATGGGCGCTATATCCAAATCTGAACCGATTTCGATATAATTTAGAACATCAATTTCCAGGCCAATATTCGTCATAAATTCCAAATGTCATTGAAATCGTACATATACAGCGTTTTTGGTGCATTAAGTTCATCAAATCGGACGAAAATATATATGAGCGCTATATCCGTCACATATTCCAAATTTCAACGAAATTTTAGACATATATAGCGTGTTTGGTGCATAAAATAAAGAAATCGGCCGAAAATGTAGGTATATGGGAGCTATATCCAAATCTGAACCAAACTCGATATAATTTGGCACATATATATCTAAAACAAATTCCGACACATATTCCAAATTTCATTGAAATTGGACATAAATAGCATGTTTGGTACATAAAATAAGGATATCGGCCGAAAATATATATAGGAGCAATATCCAAATCTGAACCGATTTCGATATAATTTGGCACATGTATTTCTAGACCAAGTTCAGTCACACGATCCAAATTTTATTGAAATTGGATATAAATACCGTGTTTGGTGCCTAAAATACATGAAATCGGCAGAAAATATATATAGGAGCTATATCCAAATCTGAACCGATTTCGATATAAATTGGCACATATATTTCTAGGACAATATCCATCACACATTTAAAATTTCAGCGCAATTGGATATATATAGCGTGCTTGGTGCATAAAATACAGGAAATCGGCCGAAAATATATATAGGAGCTATATTCAAACCTGAACCGATCTATATATAAATTAGCACATTTATTTCTAGAACAAATTTCGTCAGACCCTCCAAATTTCAGCGAAATTGGACATATATATCATGTTTGGTGCATCAAATGTGGAAAATCGCCCGAAAATATATATTGGAGCTATATCCAAATCTGAACCGATTTCGATGTAATTCGGCACGTTTATGTCTAGACCAAATTCCGTTACACATTCCAAATTTCAGCGAAATTGGACATATATAGCGTGTTTGGTGCATCAAATACATGAAATCCAAAACTGAAATCCAAAACTGAACCGATTTCAAAATAAATTTGCACATATATTTCTAGGCCAATATCCATCACACATTCTAAATTTCAGCGAAATTGGACATATATATCGTGATTGGTGCATAAAATTAGGAAATCGGCCGAAAATATATGTAGATGGAGCTATATCTAAATCTGAACCAAACTCGATATAATTTGGCACATTTATTTCTAAAACAAATTCCGCCACACATTCCAAATTTCATTGAAATTGGACATAAATAGCATGTTTGGTACATAAAATAAGGAAATCGGCCGAAAACATATGTATGTGGGAGCTATATCCAAATCTGAACCGATTTGAATAAAATTTAGTAAATTTATTTCTACACCAAATTCCGTCACACATACAAAATTTTGAGATTGTATCTGTAATAGTTCTAAAGATATTTGCATACAAAATCTAAATTTTTTGGAGGTACCTCCGGTTTTGATGCTATATCTCCAGATCAACGCGAAATTTCAAAAAATGATATAGCCTATTTTCATTCCAGGCCATGTAGCAATGTACCCTTAACATTTCAGTAAGATCTGTTCAGCGGTTTTCGAGTCTATAAGGCACAAACAAACAAACAAACGTACAAACAAATTTCAATTTTATATATATAGATTCAAATATAAAACAAGTAAGAAAAGTCTATAGTCGGACGGAGCCGACCATGGGATACCCTATACCACTACCCTGCGAGTTAGCTTTCAGCAAATCAAAGTCTCTTTTGGACAAATAAGCTTATTGTAAGAAATACATTTTTGGAGTCTGCAACCTTATTACATTAAGTTTAAATAACAATGTAATAATTGTTCCACAAACATCACAGAAGGGACAGGGCGTGCACCACGATTCATATTACAGCAATAGTATGGGGCCTACTGTTTATCGCCGAGTCCGAAAAGCTTGTCTTAAAACACCACCTGTAGAGAAGTTGTACATGGTTGAAATACTCAGAAAATGTCGCCAACTTTACTGTGGGGTATTTTGCCAACGTTGGAAATTTGATGTTTGCTGGCCGGGAATCGAACGCCCGACCTTCAGCGTGCAAGGTGGGTGTGCAAACAATTGTACTATGGTGGCACCAATAAGTAATTTTAGAACGGACATTTAGTCTGGACCTAATTTTTTGCATATTTTGACATATTTGCTAAACCATATGCAAGACTTTGTGCCCTAAATATCCCATCGAATTGGCTGAAAGTTTGTATTAGGTATTCGTTCATCACAATTTTCGACCTGAAATTTATCGGTATACGTCCAGGTCTTCATATAGCTCCCATAAAACCGTACCTCCCGATACCCGGTATTTTGAAGGTTGTGGCCTCAATATCAAACTGAAGTGGCTGACATTTTGTATTCAGTCTTCGTTGGAGGTAAAAAAACTTTCCACCTGAAATTTGTCGTTATATGTCCACGTCTTCATAAAGCTCCCATAACCAGAACCTACCGATTTTCTGTACTTTGAAGGTTATGGTCTTAATATCCCTCCGAATTGTCTAAAATTTGGTATTAAGTCTTCATTGGGGGTATTAAACTTTCCATATGAAATTTGTCGGTATAGGTCTAGACGTTCATATAGCTCCCATACAACGAAAGCTCCCCATTTTCGACATTTTGAAGATTGTGGCTCTGGTTACAGATTTCTCTATTTTATTGACTTGTCTGAAGTGAATTTCAAACAGAAAAATGTACACATAAACATTTTAGAAGATATTATTGAAATATATGTATCATACGAAAATATGTGAAATACAGAAATTTTCCATATGCAAAAATAATATTTACATATGCATAATTTATACATTTCGCATATTTTTGCATATGTTCTATATTTCGATTGAAATTTAATTAAAAGCCAAAAATATGCAAATTTTACAAAAATAGGTGTTGCATAAAATTCCGCTGTCTACATATCATTGAGCTGATATTAATCGGAGTGCTCTCATTGATATGAGAGAAGGCTCCCTTGTCCCTACTGCGATGTTTGTGGAACAACTATATACTGTACATTTTAAGAAATATTCTTAAATTTGAACATTGGCGTTGTTTAGCAATTTCTGCTACATCTATAAATTTTGAACAATTGGACAGGTAATATGATGGGTTCCATGCAATTTGTAAGAACTGGGAATTTGTATGTCATGATGGAGAAAATTTGTAGCATGGGAGGAAGATGTGGTTCTCTTCACAAAACTCATTATAACTTAGGTAGTAGGTCTGTTACCAAGCACACATATTATTGCAATTTTCATCAGAGGAAAGATCGGTAGTTAATTTTTCATATATAGGCGACTTTGTCGGTATATGGCCTCCAGGGATTCAAATATGGACCAAAAATAAAATGTTTTTATTTAGCATACAAAAGTAATGGTCCATTGCACCCGCTAAATAATATCAGACCATCATCAAAAATTTTAGGCATCTTCTTCGACCTAAACCCCTACCTCGTGCAAAACTTCGTGACTATTGATCTTTAATTGCGACCTCTAGTATGCGTTTGATTACATTACAAGCAAAACACTCGATATATTAGGCTGTAACTCTGTTATCTGACCACATAAATCAACATAATTGGCATTAATTGAAAGGGCAAGTGTTGTCCTTCCAAATATTATTTATGTGGGCGGAATGCGTGGTCCAGGAATAAAGATATTACCGGTATATCAAAAATTTTCACAATTTTCACACAAAAGTTGTGGTCCATTTAACCCTCTAAACATCATCCGATCACCATCTCAAATTGCAAGCTTCTTCTTTGTCATATAATCTTACATTATTTAAAATTTCGAGGCGATCGGACTATAATTGCGACATACAGAGCCTCTACAAAATCGGATAAAAATTGTGTTTTTGGTCCATTTCACCCGCTAAATATTTCTCGATCATCACCAATAAGAATAGGGATCTATTCTGATCTGAACCCGACCTCCATACAAAATTTCGTGACGATCGGTCCATAATTGCGGCCTGGAGCGTGTTTACAATTTATAATGGACAGACGGACGGACGGACGGACGGACAGACACACATCTCAAAATCGCTTTATCTCGTCGAGATATGAAGATTGGTATACCACATTGGGGGTCTCCGACGAATATTTCGCGGTGTTACATGAATTTTTACCAAAACAAACTTATAATACCCTTTTCCACATTGTGGTATAGGGTATAAATAATAATATGAAATAAATGCCTTTGTTTTATTTTTTATTGAAATTGAAAACAGTTATTTAAAAACCAAAATTTATTATTCATTTAATTTTTTTTTTCAATATTTGTGAAAAAACGTCAATTATTTCATACATTCGAAAGTTTTTCGAATTCCGTATAAATCAACAGAATTTGGTCCGATTTCGGATATAACTTTCGAAAATATTCAGATTTTTCCGAGTTTCGGACGTCAAACGTCCGATTTTTTCTAAGTTTCTCATCAAACATCCGATAATTTTCCAAAGTTCGATATTTTGAAAAAAGTATCCGAAAGTCATCATATTTACTGCCGATTTTCGAATTTTCCTTTAGAATTTTTCCCAAAATTGTTCAGAAAAACGCAAATTCCCTTAAAATGTCCCTTATTTTCATACGAGTTTTTACGTACTCGTTTAAAATTCGGAAAGAACCTCGAACCTTCCTTCCAATGTATTTTTTCCGACAAAAATTTTCCGAATTCGTGGGCACCTTTACAAAATTTTTTTCCGATTTCGAAACGAATTCGGTATCAGAATTGGAAAACTCTGCAAAGTTTCGTTCCGAATACGGAAAAATTGATAATCGCACTAAAGTTTTTATTAATCCTTGTGGTGTTTGTTACAAAACTAATTTTACTCTCCATATTTCTCTATATTGGCCCAAATATTCCAAAACATCGTGCAATTGGTTTTCTTTCAATATGAAAAAAATATAAGTATATCGTTTGTCTTTCGGTGCAGGCTGCGTTGATAGGGTCTGCCAATGGAATAATTAGGCCAGCTGTTTATAATGCCTAACCATGAAAAGCTTACAAATTTATTCTGGAAACTTCCAAAACATCTTTTGTCACCTACGAAAATGAATTTTATTTATTTTTTAAATTCATAAATATATTAAATTAGTGATCTGTTCATAGTAGGTATGTATATTTGGTTCCACCACTCCTGTTATTGGTGTTTCGTTCTGTCATACGCGGAGGCATAGGCATTTAACATAATCGTTTTAACTTGTTAATTCTAAAAAAATAATTATTTTTTATTTCTATGTTTTTCAATCATTCTATTATTTTTCTTAATTTTAATTTGTTCATTTCACAAAATATATCCTTAAATTTTCTATGAAAATATGTTTTATTATTCCTTTGCATTATTTTGTATTTCAAAAAGAGTTTAACTTGAAACATATTTCACACATACATATTTAAAAAGCTATAATATACTTTTAATTTTTTAATTTGTTTTCTGGAGTTCATCAACAGCACCCTTCGAGCGACGACGACGACAACGGCGACGCGACACCGACGCTATATTTACAAACTTTTTGTAATTTATTTATTCATTATTGTCTTTAAGTTTTATTTTTAGCATTATAAAATTATTTTTACTCTCCGAAATAACAGAACAGTAACAAACATTATGCTCCTCTACGCCAAAGTTATAGTGTTGTTGTTATTGTAATAAAGAAAACAAAAACTTATAGTTTTAAACTCGTTCATTGTCGTAGAACGACTAAACTAAACGCCTTTCTGTCTACCTGAAACGAAAAGCCGCACACACTCATACCAAAGACAAAGTGAAATAAATCCAGCAAAAATTTATACACACCACTCACACAGCTACTACTGCCAACCATATCTACAAACAACAAAAACGTTTACAATTTAATCGTGCAATCCACCGAGCGATCGATTCGATGGATCGAGCGATTGCTGAATTACCCCACACAAAACATTATTCAACATGCTTAGTTGTATCAGAGAATCTCACCTATTTGATGTTGTTATGCGCCCGCATACACATGCAGTAGTGCCTTGTTTTTGTTTTATTCGTTCGTTATTTCATTTGAAGACAAGGCAAGGCAAGAAAAGTCTGTTGTCGGTATGTCTGAAAATCAGACAAAAATCATGCATACACTTTCTGCCAGCAGCAGAACCGCACACCATACCTCCGCGCACCACACTCTTTTGAGACTTTGAACAATCTCACAACAGTCAGAGTCAGTAGTAGAGCCAGACCGTATGACCACAGAGCCACTAGCCGCCCGAAAAAAATTTTTAATTGAATAAAACAATGCATGTCTAATCAGATACATACTACCGCCACATATTCAATACTCTCACAGTTTTTCTTTTGATTTTCGTTCGCTGTGCTCAGAGACTTTTGGAATTTTTTTGAAAATACTCTCAAAGCTCTTTTAATTGAATTTCACTCAAGAAAGGAAGTATGTATGTATGTATTGCTTTGGTCACAGAGTCAGCCAAAGTCTTCTCCATGAACACCATATAGAATGGCACCCGTAGCACAATGGCTATCTTTATTTAATAGCGGCGCTTATGCCTGTTGCCGTGGTGAACCTTAGCGCCGCTAACTGCAGTGTGCAGCTACTTTTTAGTTTGTTGTCAATTCCCGTGTTTTGTTTACAGTTTATAGTTCTATTTGTCCGGTGTATGAGAAATCCCATGGAAAATTAACACATTTTGATTGTGTTCAGTTTGAAAGCAGTGATCTGGAACAGGGTGTTTATTAGGTTGAACCGAATGGATAAATGTTTGTTTCTTTTAGGTATGATACGGAAAATAATTATTCTTGTAAGATTCGTTTGTTGTTGTCTCATTTTATTACTGTGAGGGAAAATAGAAGAAATTTCTGAAATTCACCGAATTCTCTAACACTAGTCTCAAGGTATCATGCTACTAGTGAAAAATATATAGAATTTCTAAATAGCGTATTTTTGAGTGGTTGGGACAAACGGTAACTAAGAATTCAGACATTTATCTCAAGTGTCAGTCACTGTTTTTTTATGAAAAAATTCGATCGATATGGTCCTTCTTCGAATTTGATATAAGTGTGGACAAAATATTACCAGGTTGACAGTTTGGTTGATCCGTTCGAGAGTTATCGTGAGCAACAGCCGGGCGGACTACAAATTTTCTCAAATGGCCAAAAACCATTACTTCGAAAGGGTAAGACAAGTGAAAAATATCAATAAACAAGTAAAAAAGCACTAAATTCGGCCGGGCCGGGTCGAGGTGGAGATGGTGGAGGGTATACCGCCATGAAATATTCAGAACATGTTTGGAATAATTTTCACAATTTTTTGAGCATGGGGAACGCCAAACTGCGCACTTATGTAAATCCAATCTTACTTAAAAATCTAGATGAACACTAAAAAACGTGAGTCGGTTTTACCGTTTTAGAGGGCCATACCAAAACGATTACTTATGTTAAAAATTTTTGTTGGAAAAATTTTGCGACAGCTGGAAAATCAAATGACAAATTACATGTAATTCGGTCAACAAATTTGCCTAAAATGCTGAAATCGCTTAATATCGGAATGTACCGTTATATGTATGAGCCAAAGCATGTACCTACGTCGGAAATTTTTGGTGAAGAAGTTTTGTAACAGCAGTGAACCTTAAATGCCAAATTCAATCAGAAAATGTAGCTAAAACCCTGAAAATACCGAAAATAGGATACGGTTATATGGGAGCTACACCTAAACATGAACCTACATATAAATATAAATACCTCAAATCGGGAATGGGGGGTATTCCAAAACATTGACCTCTGTCGAAAATTTTTGGTGAAGAAGTGCCGCGACTGCAGGGAATGTCAAGATTCGAGTACTTCAGTCAAAAAATGTAGGCAAAACCCCCAAAATACCGAAAATCGGGAGGTACCGTTATATGGGGGCTACACCTAAACATGGACATATGTTGACACTTTTTGGTGGAGAAGTGTTGTGTTGTTCACTAAGAACTTCAAATGAACTTCGGCCTAAATCGAAGCTATACACCCAAAAATATCGAAAATAGGGAGGTACCGTTGCACAGTGGGAAAAAGACCGACCTAGCGTCCAGAAAATCAATAAAATCACTTGAAGGACTGTTGTTGACTGTACTCAACGCCATATGTAATAATTATAAATAGTTAATTAGAACAAAATAAGTTTACTTTTAAAATTGATATTTTTTACGATGTTAACGATGACCTTTTTAACTGTAAAATTGAAATTAGTCGAGTTTATATATATTTATTAAATTTTTTAAGTATCTTGTCTAGAATAATGTCTTAAATTTTTACCTGCGACTTCCTGCGACTTTTGGTTTTATATCCATTTTTAGAAAATATGCCAATTTGGGAAGGAAGCTTTTTAAGTTTGGTTCAAACAAAACTACGATTATGGGAAACATTTTGATAAATAAGATCAGATATCACTTGGAATGGTAGAAGATAAGAAATTACAAAATGAAAAAGTGCTACGGTTCCCACTATATGGGCGGAAGTAGGAAAATTAATGCAATGATGCGTCTCCAAAAAAACTGTTAAATACAAGTGTTAAAAAGTGCAGAATAGGGTGATTTTGAACTGTTGTTATACCCTCCCCCATCTCAAATTGCAAGCTTCTTCTTTGTCATATAATCTTACATTATTTAAAATTTCGAGGCGATCGGACTATAATTGCGACATACAGAGCCTCTACAAAATCGGATAAAAATTGTGTTTTTGGTCCATTTCACCCGCTAAATATTTCTCGATCATCACCAATAAGAATAGGGATCTATTCTGATCTGAACCCGACCTCCATACAAAATTTCGTGACGATCGGTCCATAATTGCGGCCTGGAGCGTGTTTACAATTTATAATGGACAGACGGACGGACGGACGGACGGACAGACACACATCTCAAAATCGCTTTATCTCGTCGAGATATGAAGATTGGTATACCACATTGGGGGTCTCCGACGAATATTTCGCGGTGTTACATGAATTTTTACCAAAACAAACTTATAATACCCTTTTCCACATTGTGGTATAGGGTATAAATAATAATATGAAATAAATGCCTTTGTTTTATTTTTTATTGAAATTGAAAACAGTTATTTAAAAACCAAAATTTATTATTCATTTAATTTTTTTTTTCAATATTTGTGAAAAAACGTCAATTATTTCATACATTCGAAAGTTTTTCGAATTCCGTATAAATCAACAGAATTTGGTCCGATTTCGGATATAACTTTCGAAAATATTCAGATTTTTCCGAGTTTCGGACGTCAAACGTCCGATTTTTTCTAAGTTTCTCATCAAACATCCGATAATTTTCCAAAGTTCGATATTTTGAAAAAAGTATCCGAAAGTCATCATATTTACTGCCGATTTTCGAATTTTCCTTTAGAATTTTTCCCAAAATTGTTCAGAAAAACGCAAATTCCCTTAAAATGTCCCTTATTTTCATACGAGTTTTTACGTACTCGTTTAAAATTCGGAAAGAACCTCGAACCTTCCTTCCAATGTATTTTTTCCGACAAAAATTTTCCGAATTCGTGGGCACCTTTACAAAATTTTTTTCCGATTTCGAAACGAATTCGGTATCAGAATTGGAAAACTCTGCAAAGTTTCGTTCCGAATACGGAAAAATTGATAATCGCACTAAAGTTTTTATTAATCCTTGTGGTGTTTGTTACAAAACTAATTTTACTCTCCATATTTCTCTATATTGGCCCAAATATTCCAAAACATCGTGCAATTGGTTTTCTTTCAATATGAAAAAAATATAAGTATATCGTTTGTCTTTCGGTGCAGGCTGCGTTGATAGGGTCTGCCAATGGAATAATTAGGCCAGCTGTTTATAATGCCTAACCATGAAAAGCTTACAAATTTATTCTGGAAACTTCCAAAACATCTTTTGTCACCTACGAAAATGAATTTTATTTATTTTTTAAATTCATAAATATATTAAATTAGTGATCTGTTCATAGTAGGTATGTATATTTGGTTCCACCACTCCTGTTATTGGTGTTTCGTTCTGTCATACGCGGAGGCATAGGCATTTAACATAATCGTTTTAACTTGTTAATTCTAAAAAAATAATTATTTTTTATTTCTATGTTTTTCAATCATTCTATTATTTTTCTTAATTTTAATTTGTTCATTTCACAAAATATATCCTTAAATTTTCTATGAAAATATGTTTTATTATTCCTTTGCATTATTTTGTATTTCAAAAAGAGTTTAACTTGAAACATATTTCACACATACATATTTAAAAAGCTATAATATACTTTTAATTTTTTAATTTGTTTTCTGGAGTTCATCAACAGCACCCTTCGAGCGACGACGACGACAACGGCGACGCGACACCGACGCTATATTTACAAACTTTTTGTAATTTATTTATTCATTATTGTCTTTAAGTTTTATTTTTAGCATTATAAAATTATTTTTACTCTCCGAAATAACAGAACAGTAACAAACATTATGCTCCTCTACGCCAAAGTTATAGTGTTGTTGTTATTGTAATAAAGAAAACAAAAACTTATAGTTTTAAACTCGTTCATTGTCGTAGAACGACTAAACTAAACGCCTTTCTGTCTACCTGAAACGAAAAGCCGCACACACTCATACCAAAGACAAAGTGAAATAAATCCAGCAAAAATTTATACACACCACTCACACAGCTACTACTGCCAACCATATCTACAAACAACAAAAACGTTTACAATTTAATCGTGCAATCCACCGAGCGATCGATTCGATGGATCGAGCGATTGCTGAATTACCCCACACAAAACATTATTCAACATGCTTAGTTGTATCAGAGAATCTCACCTATTTGATGTTGTTATGCGCCCGCATACACATGCAGTAGTGCCTTGTTTTTGTTTTATTCGTTCGTTATTTCATTTGAAGACAAGGCAAGGCAAGAAAAGTCTGTTGTCGGTATGTCTGAAAATCAGACAAAAATCATGCATACACTTTCTGCCAGCAGCAGAACCGCACACCATACCTCCGCGCACCACACTCTTTTGAGACTTTGAACAATCTCACAACAGTCAGAGTCAGTAGTAGAGCCAGACCGTATGACCACAGAGCCACTAGCCGCCCGAAAAAAATTTTTAATTGAATAAAACAATGCATGTCTAATCAGATACATACTACCGCCACATATTCAATACTCTCACAGTTTTTCTTTTGATTTTCGTTCGCTGTGCTCAGAGACTTTTGGAATTTTTTTGAAAATACTCTCAAAGCTCTTTTAATTGAATTTCACTCAAGAAAGGAAGTATGTATGTATGTATTGCTTTGGTCACAGAGTCAGCCAAAGTCTTCTCCATGAACACCATATAGAATGGCACCCGTAGCACAATGGCTATCTTTATTTAATAGCGGCGCTTATGCCTGTTGCCGTGGTGAACCTTAGCGCCGCTAACTGCAGTGTGCAGCTACTTTTTAGTTTGTTGTCAATTCCCGTGTTTTGTTTACAGTTTATAGTTCTATTTGTCCGGTGTATGAGAAATCCCATGGAAAATTAACACATTTTGATTGTGTTCAGTTTGAAAGCAGTGATCTGGAACAGGGTGTTTATTAGGTTGAACCGAATGGATAAATGTTTGTTTCTTTTAGGTATGATACGGAAAATAATTATTCTTGTAAGATTCGTTTGTTGTTGTCTCATTTTATTACTGTGAGGGAAAATAGAAGAAATTTCTGAAATTCACCGAATTCTCTAACACTAGTCTCAAGGTATCATGCTACTAGTGAAAAATATATAGAATTTCTAAATAGCGTATTTTTGAGTGGTTGGGACAAACGGTAACTAAGAATTCAGACATTTATCTCAAGTGTCAGTCACTGTTTTTTTATGAAAAAATTCGATCGATATGGTCCTTCTTCGAATTTGATATAAGTGTGGACAAAATATTACCAGGTTGACAGTTTGGTTGATCCGTTCGAGAGTTATCGTGAGCAACAGCCGGGCGGACTACAAATTTTCTCAAATGGCCAAAAACCATTACTTCGAAAGGGTAAGACAAGTGAAAAATATCAATAAACAAGTAAAAAAGCACTAAATTCGGCCGGGCCGGGTCGAGGTGGAGATGGTGGAGGGTATACCGCCATGAAATATTCAGAACATGTTTGGAATAATTTTCACAATTTTTTGAGCATGGGGAACGCCAAACTGCGCACTTATGTAAATCCAATCTTACTTAAAAATCTAGATGAACACTAAAAAACGTGAGTCGGTTTTACCGTTTTAGAGGGCCATACCAAAACGATTACTTATGTTAAAAATTTTTGTTGGAAAAATTTTGCGACAGCTGGAAAATCAAATGACAAATTACATGTAATTCGGTCAACAAATTTGCCTAAAATGCTGAAATCGCTTAATATCGGAATGTACCGTTATATGTATGAGCCAAAGCATGTACCTACGTCGGAAATTTTTGGTGAAGAAGTTTTGTAACAGCAGTGAACCTTAAATGCCAAATTCAATCAGAAAATGTAGCTAAAACCCTGAAAATACCGAAAATAGGATACGGTTATATGGGAGCTACACCTAAACATGAACCTACATATAAATATAAATACCTCAAATCGGGAATGGGGGGTATTCCAAAACATTGACCTCTGTCGAAAATTTTTGGTGAAGAAGTGCCGCGACTGCAGGGAATGTCAAGATTCGAGTACTTCAGTCAAAAAATGTAGGCAAAACCCCCAAAATACCGAAAATCGGGAGGTACCGTTATATGGGGGCTACACCTAAACATGGACATATGTTGACACTTTTTGGTGGAGAAGTGTTGTGTTGTTCACTAAGAACTTCAAATGAACTTCGGCCTAAATCGAAGCTATACACCCAAAAATATCGAAAATAGGGAGGTACCGTTGCACAGTGGGAAAAAGACCGACCTAGCGTCCAGAAAATCAATAAAATCACTTGAAGGACTGTTGTTGACTGTACTCAACGCCATATGTAATAATTATAAATAGTTAATTAGAACAAAATAAGTTTACTTTTAAAATTGATATTTTTTACGATGTTAACGATGACCTTTTTAACTGTAAAATTGAAATTAGTCGAGTTTATATATATTTATTAAATTTTTTAAGTATCTTGTCTAGAATAATGTCTTAAATTTTTACCTGCGACTTCCTGCGACTTTTGGTTTTATATCCATTTTTAGAAAATATGCCAATTTGGGAAGGAAGCTTTTTAAGTTTGGTTCAAACAAAACTACGATTATGGGAAACATTTTGATAAATAAGATCAGATATCACTTGGAATGGTAGAAGATAAGAAATTACAAAATGAAAAAGTGCTACGGTTCCCACTATATGGGCGGAAGTAGGAAAATTAATGCAATGATGCGTCTCCAAAAAACTGTTAAATACAAGTGTTAAAAAGTGCAGAATAGGGTGATTTTGAACTGTTGTTATACCCTCCCCCATAAATTATGTACATTTAGATCAGATTTCGGTTAGATGATGTCGGTGAAATTTTAAAAATACCGAAAATCGGGCAGTACCTTTCAATGGGCGCTATATAAAAAAGTTGGCCTGTACCGACAATTCTCTGTTGAAATATTTCATACCCCCAATGAAGACTAAATGGCAAATTTCAGCAATTTTAGTTGCATAATGCGGCTAAAACCTTTAAAATTACCAAAATCGGACGGTACCTTCCTATTGGGGCTATATCAAAAAGTGGACCTGTACCGACAAAACTCTGTCGGAATATTTTATACCAGCAACGAAGACTAAATGCCAAATTCAGTCATTTCAGTTGGATGATGCGGCTAAAATCATCAAAATTACATGAATCAGGAGGTGCCGCCCTTTGGGAGTTATACCAGAAAATATATAAAAATACAAATCGACCAAATATATCAATAAATGAAGTAAAATTGTAAATCTTAATACAGTAAAACATCGACTTTTATTTTCTGCACGCTAGATCTGCAGTTTTTTCTACTGTGTGTTCTAAGGGAGTTATACCGTAGTATAACGTGAACGTGACCAGCCTATGCAAAAATGTATTGGGGTGCAAATGTTATCCTGATTAAGAATGTATCGTCACCATAAATGCCCGAAGTCGTATCTCCAAAAAAATCAAAAGACTAAAATACAAACTCTTGCAGTATTTCAAGATTGAAAGTACAGACCCAAACGACAAGAAATCCTAGTTGGGTTTTGTTGTGTCAGATCCAGCTTGAATAAACATGGTTAAATATTGAGTTTTTAAAGAAATTCGGGGCTATATCTCCGAAAACAATGCGAATCTTCTTCTGACCTCTGAAGCAAATTTGTAGATAAGGACAAGAATAAAATATTTGGAGAAATAATGAACTCGAAAAACTACATTTATTGCCTCAAATGTCAAAATATATGCAAAAATTCCACAATTTTTATACATTTAGTACCATACATACCGTATGGTGCAACTTCCAATAGTTTAGCCGATAGTGACCAGAATTTCAGCATATATGTAAAATTTTCTATAATTATAGATTTTGATGCCCTAGATGGAGTTTTTCTTATGTGGTTTCTTCAAAAGATAAGTTCTACTAGTTTAGGGCCACAATATTGCTAAAGGCAGCAAGGCCAAATTCCTGTTCGTTTTCGCCTAAATATACTGTGAACAGATCGCAAATTTTACCAGTGACTGGCATTTTTGTGGGGTAGGTATGATCAGTGCCTAACTATTCTACAGGCAGTCCCAATCAACACAGTCTACAAAAAAAAATATCCTACACTTTACTGTGGTAAGGGATATTATGTAACATCTAACATATTATGTAACATGATATACGCTTTGAGACAATTTTACTATGTGCAAACTTTCGTCCAAATCGGATACCCAATTCATAAGTTATCGTCCTCAAGAATAACTTTATTTTTTGTGGGCAGAGGTTGAAGAGCTTTTGGGCCAACAGTATGACAACGCAAAAAAAAAACAAGTGTGCCAAGGCTATAGTCGGGCCGGGCCGACTATGTGATACCCTACACCACTACCCCTGTGCATAAGCTTTTCACTCGTAAAATTCAAAATATTAAAATTGGGATAGTTTAGCGTCTTTGCTCTGAATGTATTAATTAATACAGGTCAATTTTGTTGAAACGCATTTAAGTGTATCGTCTGTACAACTCAAATAAGAAATGAAAAAGTGGGATGTACGCCAACCATAAATAGGCTTCTTTCTCTGTGAGACCCCCATTAACCCTCAAAATTTCGTGAGGATCCGATCAAAATTCTGACCTGTAGTCTGAAAAATGGATGCATTACCGACTATAGCCCAGTCAAAATAGACATGCGTATAAGGGGGAAATAGCTAAAATTCCCAAAGAGCTGAATTTTAGTGGAGAGCTAGGGTTCACCATTAGAACCAACGTCCAAAATGTCCCCATCGATCCCATGTGTGCAAAACAAGTTATTCGGGGTGAAAGGTCATTTTTGGAGGAATTATTCAGTTTTTTTAATTTTTCTCAAAGGGGGTAAGACTTATCGAAAGCCGGCTAAAGTAAAAGTTGTAGATTTAATAATTGTCTACAAGAGTGGTCTTTATGGTCAAATAAAAAATTAGCCGCGTAAGTATATTATGAGGCGAACCGGTTAAAGTAAGGACGCTATCCACTTTGCAGTAATTGGTTCAGTAGAACCGGGTCTAACCCGGATTTTAAATTTGGCCTTTCGGGCCGAATAACCGGCGAACCGGATCCGCCACCCTTGAAAATTATACATTTCCGTAATCGGCGCAACAAACCCCACCTTCGGACAAAACGTGAAAAAATCGGAGAGTTTTCGTTGGGGTCGTTCCCGTTGGGCTTTCGATTATACATGTGGGTTAAATGGGCTAGTTTTGCATAAAATGACTCTAACATTAAATAAATATACTAAACACCCTCCGATTTAGTTGGATTTTTTTTTAAGATAGGTATAATTTCGCTCTTCAAGAAAATATATTATTTTTGGGGGGACAGACCCGATTACTTCGATTATTTTAGCCGGTTCTTATAAATATGTGCATATTTCCCTTATAAGTGCATAAAAATCATGTGTTTTTTTAGAACAGCTATATCTCAAGAATGGTTTCTTCTAGGGAAAAAATTATAAAGATCAAACATGTAGATAATTTTTCTGTCTACAATTTTAGTCACTTTTTGATTAGATCAACTGTTTTCAAAAAATAAATCCGAAATCCTAAAAACCCTTAAAATTTGACCTTTGATCCCGAATAACTTCTTTTGCACACATGGGATCGATGGGGACTTTTAGGACGTTGCTTCTAATGGCAAACCCTAGCTCTCCACCAAAATTCAGCTCTGTGGTAATTTTTGCTATTTCAGTGTTTATTTTGACTGGGCTATACTACGATATCTCCGCCTATGAAACCCTACTTCACATCGTTGTAAAGGTGATATTTTCTACTTTCCATGCAAGGGTTTGCTTTCGATATACCTCTTACAGAAGAGAGATATTAGCTTTGAAATAAAACGTTGGCCTTTTCTCCAAATAAGTTCTTTCACAAAATCAATAGGTTTTTTTTTTCACACCCAAAATTTCGTGACGATTACACAAATATTAAAAAATTGGATGTATTACCGACTATTGCGATATCTCCGATTTTTGGCCACCTATGTCAACCTCCTTTACATCATTGTAAAGATGGGATTTTCTACTTTCATAGTCAGACTTTGATTTTGAAAGGTCCCCAACCAAAGCTGTGATACTCGTCATTATTAATAAAATAGCAAAAATGAAAAGATGTGTTCTATTAGCGGCTATTGCGATATCTTCGTGGTTTGACTACCTGCGACTACCCCAAAATTGCGGAGATATTTGCTTTGAAATAAAAATTTGACTTTTTCTCCAAATAAGTTTTTTGCCCATTTCGAATCCTGAATATTATCCGGCTTCTTCCCCGATGTACTAAAAGCAAAACCTGACACTGAAAGTAGAAAATGTCACCTTTACAATTGTGTAAAGTAGGTTGTTGCACATGGTCAAACAACGGAGATTTCATTTTTGCGATTTTAAATTTAATGACGAATATTACAGCTTTGCCTGGGGACCTTCCAAAAGCAAAACCCAACTGTTAAAGTATAAAAGCCCACCTTTACATTGATGCGAAATAGGGTGGAGTAGGTGGTCAAACAACGGAGATATCGTAGTCGGTATTGCATCCCATTTTTTCTTTTCTTTTTTTTTGTAATCACGCTACTTGTCGCAATTTTGATCGGATCGTCATGAAATGTTGGTGGCTAATGGGAGTCCCAGAGAGGAAGAAGCATATTGATGATGGTCAGATAATACTCGAGGGGTCGGAATGGACACAAAACTTATGGTGAAAAAAGTTTCAGTACATCCCACTTTTACATTTTTTTACGAATTAACGAATATGCCACCTTTAGTTGGATGTGTTTCAAAAAAAGTCCCTATATAACTGAAGACATTCTGAGCTTTAAATTGGAACAAATTGCGTTATCAAAATTGGCCAATTATAAATTTGTGGAATTTTATTTCCATGGCGGATATTTCGGCTTCTGTTGTGCGTATTCTAAGTTGAGGGCTTGATAATGAAACTAGACGATCTGAGCATTTTACAAGATGTCACATTTTAGTATAATATCAGATTTATGACAAAAACTCTAAGCTATCCAATTTCAAAAAATTAAAATTTTCATGAATTTATTTAAACATTTTTTTAAAACAAGTAAGAACGGCGTTAAGTTCGGCCGGGCCGAACTTGTTATACCCTCCACCACAAGTTGTATTGAAGTAAAATGGAATAATTAGTTTCCTTTCGTGTATGAAAATTTCAGCAATTTCGGTAAAACAATGTGAGGCAGCATTCTATGGGGGCTATTTCAAAACGTCGATATATACCGACAAATTTCTGACGGACAGTTTTTAGGCTCAAAGAAGACTAAATACCAAATTTCCTATATTTCAGCAAGAGAATGTGGCTAAAACTTAAAAATACCGAAAATCAAGAAGTACGCTTCTATGGGGATATAGGAAGACGTGAAGACTAAATACCAAATAGTAGAGGGGTAATGCCGATTCCAGATCAGTAATTTGATACCTTTTTACCTCCTGTCTGTGTGTGTGTGTGTGAGAGAGAGAGAGTGTGTGTGTGTGTGTGTGTGTGTGAGAGAGAGAGAAGGAGAGAGAAAGTGTGTGTGTGTGTGTGTGAGAGAGAGAGTATTTGGAGAGCGAGGGTTAAATTTAACTGCACAGTGGGTCAAAACAACAAAAAATTACAAGAAATATGATAGGCTAAGCCACCTATATGAACGGATGAGGGGGAGAGAGCCCGAGAATTTGAGAGAGACCCACATTTTTTCGATAATATAATCAAGAATACATACATACATATGTAAGCGTTTAAATATAAGCGAGACAAAATATGAAACAATGTTGCATATTTTACCTCCTGTATGTGTGAAGCAAAATATGAAACAATGTTGCATATTTTACCTCCTGTATGTGTGAAGCAAAATATGAAACAATGTTGCATATTTTACCTCCTGTATGTGTGAAGCAAAATATGAAACAATGTTGCATATTTTACCTCTTGTATGTGTGAAGCAAAATATGAAACAATGTTGCATATTTTACCTCCTGTATGTGTGAAGCAAAATATGAAACAAAGTTGCATATTTTACCTCTTGTATGTGTGAAGCAAAATATGAAACAATGTTGCATATTTTACCTCCTGTATGTGTGAGACCGAGAAGTTGAGAGAGAACCACATTTGATCGCTAATGTAAACAAAATACATTTCAATATATGTCTGTCCGTAAGCATGTCGAATCATGATCGTAATCAAAGTGGATTTTTCCGTCCGTCCGCCAGTCTCTCTGTGAGCATGTTCAATCATGTTCATAACTTAACATATGTATGCCCAATTAATTTGACAATATTGTGAAATTCATGTTTTAGCATACTACAGTTTTCGTATAAAAAGCAAAAATTTGAAAATAAGATTCACAGTATAAAAGTTAAAGTACAAGTGAAGACATGGCGAGCGGAGATTTAATTACTTTCTTCAATTCCTTCAACATCAAATCAATAATTCCTTTGAAGGATATGGAGGACAACAAGGATTACATCATCACCGGAGCATTCAAGAGCAAAACAAAATATGGGGAGAGAATTGTATTGAGGATAAATGACTCTATTCTTTACTTGCCAACAAGATTTCTTTCACTAGGAGACGAACATGTGAAACAATTAGCTGGTGGAGGATATGCTATCACAAAATCTACCCTGAAAGATTCCATCGGAGCAGATGTATATAAATTAGAGTTAAAACAATTGGAAATTCCAACATTTTATTATCCACCGTATTAAACAAAAATAAAGAATTTTTATAAAATTTAAAGTTTCTGTGGCTTCTTATTTAAATTTGGGGGGATAGAGGTTTCAGTATGAAAATAGTACTTTAGTTAGAAAGATGTCTGCGCTTAATAGGGAAGACGAGCGTTTAAAAACCTTCAATGGTTGGCCATTACCGTATCCAGATACAAAGACGATGGCTGCAGTTGGATTTTATTATATTGGTATAGGAGATTTGACCAGATGTTATTTTTGTGAATTAGTTATTCATCAATGGGAAGAAGCTGACTGTCCTGTTGCAGAGCATTTACGAATGTCATACAGCTGCCCGCTAATGAGAAGACTTTATACAAACAATATTCCCATCAATCAAGATATTTTAGATGATATCCTCCCTGAAATTGGTCTAGATGTTTGCGGCACCAGAGAGTTTTAAACAATATTAGTATTATTGTTCACATTCATTGCTTACACTTCTATGAATAAAATTTGAGAAAAATTAAAACACTCAGATCTTTGTTGTTTTATTTATAATCTTTATTTTATGTTTTGGTTTTTACAATCCATCTTGTATTATATCACGAATATAATACCATTTCTGTTCAATGAAAACAAATATCTTAAATACATTATTAACAGCACATTTATACTTAGAATCTATATGTATTGGACAGTTGGTGAAATAATCTTGACGAGTTCTAAGATTCATATTACTTTCTAAATTAACAATATTAGTTTGAAGATAGTTTTCCAAAAAGCATTTCTTTTCTTTCCCATTTACAAAAACGTATTGATAGTTGTTTAATGGTGAGAGAACATCCTCGATATCATTGTAGCAGATTTCTCCATCGGTCCAGTCTAATCCATTCACATGTGCTTTGGTGTAGTTGATTGTTCTGAGTGCTTCTCCATCAAGCTCCTTTGCACTATAAGGTGGTCGAAACAAAAAATGATTCGGAATAACAGAAGTTCCACACATAAATGATAGCTCCTTCATGAAAATGGTTTTATCATTTCCATGACAATATTGAAAGTCGGCAAATGCGACATCCGATCTTTGGATTAGGTACGACATCTTGGATAAGTTGTATTAGACTGTAGTGAGTAATTTTGTTGTTGGTGTATTTTATTTATAAAATCTTGCTCATTTCCATTAAAAACTTTAAACAAAGATGGCCGCAGTTGTATGTATTAAATCGTTGATCTCGTTTATAATTATATGTTGTAGCTGATCCCAAGTAACGTAAAATTTCAGCTGGAGGTTGAAGATTGCCAAAACTATCGTAATAGTCGATGATATTATTATTCTTATAATATGCCACCCAATGTGTGCCAGGCCCACTGTCAATATCCAAATTTACGACACCACATTCGATTCGATAAGGCTTTTTAGGTAGTTTATCTCGCATATAAACACCTCTAAAGTAAGGGATGTATTTCTTTCCAAATGTATTGATATATGTATCTGTAAGTGGACCTTTGGGCAGCTGTTTTATTAGTTTTTTGGCGTTTCATTTTCATCAACATAAATTCCATAGCCTTTTTTGTATGGTTTGAGATAGAGACCTTTACCCATAGCTATAGCTTCTATGGTTTTGTTGTGTCTGGTCTGCTCTTGCAACTCTTCTTTGGCTTTTTTAGCATTCAAAACTGCATTGGTTATCGCTGAACTGCCCGAAGCTAATGCACCCAACGCTCCCAACCCAGTTAGAATAGGTATGAGAGGAAGAAATCCTCCCCTTTTGGGTACCCTTATTACTCTTGGTATAACCACCTTTGACTTTTTTCCTCGGAATGTCTTTTGTATTTCTTTCCTTGCTATTTTGATGGCAGCATTAATATCAGTTGGTTTAACGCTTTTAAGGGAATCTGTTGCATTCTTTATAGCATTTTTAAATATTTGTTGACCAAGTATTTGTTTGGGTTTCTTATTACCCACCCCCATTCCAAGCTTTGTCTTTGCCTTCATTATATTAGTTACAAGATATGCGTTTATTTTTTCTCCAATGCTACTATCCTTTGATTTTACTCGTTCCCAAGCTCGTTCAGTTAGTTCACGATCAGCAATATGTCGTTGTTCAATATCTTTGTTCTGTGAATAAGCAATATCGTGTTTTCTACAAGCAGCATCCAGTGGATTAACACCTTGATCTCCTCTTTGTATACGTTTTCTTAGCTTTGTACCTGGGCCACAAAATTGATAACCTGGTAGATGAAGTTCGACTGGAAGAGAGTTTATCAACTTATTTACAAGTCCTCCTCCTTTAACGGCTTTCTTTCTAATAAATCGATTTGCGTTGTAAACAATCATTTTATACTTTTTCACATGTGCTAAACAAAATATATATGTAAATTGATTATATATATTATAAATAGTCATGTGTTCTTATACTAGTCATTAGTTGTAAACATGAGATTAGTTGAGCAACAAGCTAAAATTACAGTACGAAATGGGGACTTTATACAAAAGAAAACCCCTCGACATAGTACTTTGTTACCCAATACTATACGAGCATTAATAGTGGGTCCATCAAACTGTGGAAAGACGAATGTTATGCTTAGTTTGATTGAAAGCCCAAATGGATTAAAATTTGAAAATGTTTACATTTATTCAAAATCGCTATATCAACCGACATATGAGTACCTAAAGAAACTGATTTCCTCTGTAAAAGGGATGGGGTTGTTTACATTCACCAATAATGATGATGTTATACAACCAGATGAAATAAAACCAAACTCAATCATGATTTTTGACGATGTAGCGTGTGATAAACAAAACAATATTAAAAACTACTTTAGTATGGGACGACATAAGAATGTTGACTCATTTTACTTATGTCAAACATACACCCGTATCCCAAAGCATTTGTTGCGTGATAATGCCAATATGATAATCATGTTTAAACAAGACGATCTGAATTTAAGACACATATACAACGATCATGTTGGATGTGACATGAGTTTTGATATCTTCAAAGACATGTGTCATGAATGCTGGAAAGAAAAGTATGGATTTCTGACGATTTCTAAAGATGATGAAATTCACTCTGGGAGATATCGGAAAGGCTTTCATACATTTATTCAACCATAATATTATTTAAAAGATGTTATATAGTATATTTACATTAGTACACCTGCAACCATGGAGGAAGCAATGTTGAAACGACTTGTAAAGTCCAAAAATGTTTTGAAAAGAAAATTTCAAAGCATTAAAATGGGCGAAGATGCTAAAACTACTGAATTGACAAATACTTTTAAACCATTAACAGAACCCATAAACAAACTACTAAAGCTTTCAACTGAGAATGCCAGCAAAATGATTGCACCCAAGATGGAGAATATGGATTCATTTAGAGAATCTTTTGTCGCAAGTACACCCTTTAAAAAATATAAACCGGAGATTAAGCTTGAACCAAGTATATTGGAGGGGAAAGAGGATAAAGGAGATTATTCACAAAATGATGATACTTACAACACCTCGAAAGATGACACATTTTATTCAGAAAATGAGGATGATGAAGACGATCCTATTAGTCTAACACTCTTGAAGAAAAATAAAAAACTAGATACAGTATATGGACCGCATAAAGATGAAAATGGTGAATGGATGTTTGGAGATAAACCACTGAAAATCAGCGATGAAAAGATTACGATTGGAAATAAAAATTGGGCATTTACACCAGGACTATTTGAACTCTTATTTTATCAAAACCCCAAAAAATATGATCCTACAGAACTCGACATTTATAAAACAATCTTGTTGGACTCAAATGCATTTAAAATAAACTATGACCCTAATGGTAGAATCAAGGGGAACAAAGGACAAAAATATAAGCGGATAATTAAAAAGTTAATGGGGGATACTCACAGTGGCAAAGGCTTAATGACACTAAGTCCAAGTAAACCCAACTATATATACTGGGACGATCCTAACGAGTTGGTAGAACGATTAAAGCTGTTGATGGCATCACAACAAGCCGGAAACAATAATCATACTAATGAGATTGTTTCGATTATCGAAGAACTGCGAGAAGGCAACATAATCTATTAAGTAAACTTTAAAGGAAACAAACAACCTATGACTGTTGACAAGTTTGGTCATCATTATAATCCAAAAACCCACTTAATAGAAGTAAGAGAAAATGTTTCGAGAATACTGGGAATTAATATTGACGAAGATAACAACCTTGACGTGCAAAATAAAAAAATTAGGAACGTTGCACCCCCAACAGAAGGAACGGATGCGGTCAACCAAGCATACATACATTCACAAATCAAGCACATACAAGAAGTATTAAACCAAAATATCATTCAGGAGTGTACTCAACTAAGAGAAGAAATATCCCATCTCAAACAATCACATAAGGAAATTTTTAAAGTCTTATCTCAACCTCCATTCAACTCAATTGCTCTAATATATCCCCCAAAACTTGAATAATGGAAAAGCGAGGATTGGTAAACGAACTCCACTCTCAAGCACGAAGAAATTTTAAAAGACGTAGGGTTATTACAAAGGGGATCGATGACCTTTGGCAAGCTGATTTAGTTGAAATGGGCAACTATTCCAAAACAAACAGGGGATACAGATTTATGCTTACTGTTATCGACACCTTTTCGAAATTTGCCTGGTGCGAAGCACTTAAAACAAAAACAGCAACGGAAGTATATAAAGCATTTGAAAAAATTTTGAAAGATGGAAGAATTCCAAAGAATTTGCAAACCGATGATGGAAAAGAATTTTTCAACAAGGAATTTAAAAAATTAATGCAGAAACATTCAATAAACCACTACTCTACATACAGTGTCTTGAAAGCCTCAATTGTTGAACGCTTCAATAGAACTCTAAAAGGTATGATGTGGAAGGAGTTTAGCTACAATGGAAATTATCAATGGATTGATATTTATAGAGACCTGGTTGATCAATACAACAAAACTCGTCATCGAACAATAAAAATGGCACCTATTCAAGTAAACTCATCGAATGAGCAGATGTTGTTAAAAACTGTATATAACCACATAAAAATCTTTAAGAGGCAAAATCTTCGTGCTGGTGATCATGTACGGATCAGCAAATATAAACATCAATTTGAAAAGGGGTATACTCCAAATTGGACTGCAGAAATATTCAAAATAAGAGGAATACGATTAACCAACCCTGCTACTTATTTACTAGAAGACTACGAAGGAAATCCCATACATGGATGTTTCTATAAAGAAGAACTTTTACCCACAAAATATCCCAACACATACTTAGTAGAAAAAATATTAAAAACAAAGGGTGATAAAGTCTTTGTTAAATGGCTGGGATTTTCAAACAAGCATAATTCCTGGATAGATAAGACAAATGTATTGTAAACTTAACACATTTAAATAATTTTAATAAAATAAATAAAACCCTTATATAAACATATGTATATTTGATGTTTTACTTATTACTAGAAAGAATCTTACAATGTCAACAACGTTTACTTTGACGGGTAAATCATCAATTTTACACTCAAACTATTCACCTCCTATTGAATTGGGTGAGGGTAGTTATGAGTGTTGTTTAATAGATTTTCAATCCTACAATTCCATTCCAAATGTTGATAATGATAACAATCTCTTCCATATCGGAGACAAAATTATAAAGATACCCATAGGATCATATGAACTACAAGACATTGCTCACTACTTGGAGACACAGTATAGAGCAATCCACATTAACAGATCTATTGAGATTAAAGCCAACAATAATACGCTACAGATAGAGATCTTATCCTCTCATGATCCCATATACTTTGATAAAGAAAAATCCATTGCAAAACTCTTTGGTTTCACCGGAAAAGTTTTGGAACCTGGCAAAAAGCACATTTCAAACCTTCCAGTTAACATTTTAAAGGTCAATGCCATACAAATACATTGCAATATTGTTACCGGCTCATTCATGAATGGGTCGCCTGCTCATATTCTGCACGAATTCGCTCTTGACGTCCCTCCAGGCTATAAATTGGCAGAGAGACCGATGAATCTCATTTATTTGCCGGTGAACGTCAAAGAAATAAGTCATCTGGAGATACTCATATTAGATCAAGAAGTTTTCGTATAGAAAACTGCCTGAGAGGCAAGTTTTCGTATAGAAAACTGCCTGAGAGGCAAGTTTTCGTATAGAAAACTTCTTGATCTAATATGAGTATCTCCAGATGACTTATTTCTTTGACGTTCACCGGCAAATAAATGAGATTCATCGGTCTCTCTGCCAATTTATAGCCTGGAGGGACGTCAAGAGCGAATTCGTGCAGAATATGAGCAGGCGACCCATTCATGAATGAGCCGGTAACAATATTGCAATGTATTTGTATGGCATTGACCTTTAAAATGTTAACTGGAAGGTTTGAAATGTGCTTTTTGCCAGGTTCCAAAACTTTTCCGGTGAAACCAAAGAGTTTTGCAATGGATTTTTCTTTATCAAAGTATATGGGATCATGAGAGGATAAGATCTCTATCTGTAGCGTATTATTGTTGGCTTTAATCTCAATAGATCTGTTAATGTGGATTGCTCTATACTGTGTCTCCAAGTAGTGAGCAATGTCTTGTAGTTCATATGATCCTATGGGTATCTTTATAATTTTGTCTCCGATATGGAAGAGATTGTTATCATTATCAACATTTGGAATGGAATTGTAGGATTGAAAATCTATTAAACAACACTCATAACTACCCTCACCCAATTCAATAGGAGGTGAATAGTTTGAGTGTAAAATTGATGATTTACCCGTCAAAGTAAACGTTGTTGACATTGTAAGATTCTTTCTAGTAATAAGTAAAACATCAAATATACATATGTTTATATAAGGGTTTTATTTATTTTATTAAAATTATTTAAATGTGTTAAGTTTACAATACATTTGTCTTATCTATCCAGGAATTATGCTTGTTTGAAAATCCCAGCCATTTAACAAAGACTTTATCACCCTTTGTTTTTAATATTTTTTCTACTAAGTATGTGTTGGGATATTTTGTGGGTAAAAGTTCTTCTTTATAGAAACATCCATGTATGGGATTTCCTTCGTAGTCTTCTAGTAAATAAGTAGCAGGGTTGGTTAATCGTATTCCTCTTATTTTGAATATTTCTGCAGTCCAATTTGGAGTATACCCCTTTTCAAATTGATGTTTATATTTGCTGATCCGTACATGATCACCAGCACGAAGATTTTGCCTCTTAAAGATTTTTATGTGGTTATATACAGTTTTTAACAACATCTGCTCATTCGATGAGTTTACTTGAATAGGTGCCATTTTTATTGTTCGATGACGAGTTTTGTTGTATTGATCAACCAGGTCTCTATAAATATCAATCCATTGATAATTTCCATTGTAGCTAAACTCCTTCCACATCATACCTTTTAGAGTTCTATTGAAGCGTTCAACAATTGAGGCTTTCAAGACACTGTATGTAGAGTAGTGGTTTATTGAATGTTTCTGCATTAATTTTTTAAATTCCTTGTTGAAAAATTCTTTTCCATCATCGGTTTGCAAATTCTTTGGAATTCTTCCATCTTTCAAAATTTTTTCAAATGCTTTATATACTTCCGTTGCTGTTTTTGTTTTAAGTGCTTCGCACCAGGCAAATTTCGAAAAGGTGTCGATAACAGTAAGCATAAATCTGTATCCCCTGTTTGTTTTGGAATAGTTGCCCATTTCAACTAAATCAGCTTGCCAAAGGTCATCGATCCCCTTTGTAATAACCCTACGTCTTTTAAAATTTCTTCGTGCTTGAGAGTGGAGTTCGTTTACCAATCCTCGCTTTTCCATTATTCAAGTTTTGGGGGATATATTAGAGCAATTGAGTTGAATGGAGGTTGAGATAAGACTTTAAAAATTTCCTTATGTGATTGTTTGAGATGGGATATTTCTTCTCTTAGTTGAGTACACTCCTGAATGATATTTTGGTTTAATACTTCTTGTATGTGCTTGATTTGTGAATGTATGTATGCTTGGTTGACCGCATCCGTTCCTTCTGTTGGGGGTGCAACGTTCCTAATTTTTTTATTTTGCACGTCAAGGTTGTTATCTTCGTCAATATTAATTCCCAGTATTCTCGAAACATTTTCTCTTACTTCTATTAAGTGGGTTTTTGGATTATAATGATGACCAAACTTGTCAACAGTCATAGGTTGTTTGTTTCCTTTAAAGTTTACTTAATAGATTATGTTGCCTTCTCGCAGTTCTTCGATAATCGAAACAATCTCATTAGTATGATTATTGTTTCCGGCTTGTTGTGATGCCATCAACAGCTTTAATCGTTCTACCAACTCGTTAGGATCGTCCCAGTATATATAGTTGGGTTTACTTGGACTTAGTGTCATTAAGCCTTTGCCACTGTGAGTATCCCCCATTAACTTTTTAATTATCCGCTTATATTTTTGTCCTTTGTTCCCCTTGATTCTACCATTAGGGTCATAGTTTATTTTAAATGCATTTGAGTCCAACAAGATTGTTTTATAAATGTCGAGTTCTGTAGGATCATATTTTTTGGGGTTTTGATAAAATAAGAGTTCAAATAGTCCTGGTGTAAATGCCCAATTTTTATTTCCAATCGTAATCTTTTCATCGCTGATTTTCAGTGGTTTATCTCCAAACATCCATTCACCATTTTCATCTTTATGCGGTCCATATACTGTATCTAGTTTTTTATTTTTCTTCAAGAGTGTTAGACTAATAGGATCGTCTTCATCATCCTCATTTTCTGAATAAAATGTGTCATCTTTCGAGGTGTTGTAAGTATCATCATTTTGTGAATAATCTCCTTTATCCTCTTTCCCCTCCAATATACTTGGCTCAAGCTTAATCTCCGGTTTATATTTTTTAAAGGGTGTACTCGCAACAAAAGATTCTCTAAATGAATCCATATTCTCCATCTTGGGTGCAATCATTTTGCTGGCATTCTCAGTTGAAAGCTTTAGTAGTTTGTTTATGGGTTCTGTTAATGGTTTAAAAGTATTTGTCAATTCAGTAGTTTTAGCATCTTCGCCCATTTTAATGCTTTGAAATTTTCTTTTCAAAACATTTTTGGACTTTACAAGTCGTTTCAACATTGCTTCCTCCATGGTTGCAGGTGTACTAATGTAAATATACTATATAACATCTTTTAAATAATATTATGGTTGAATAAATGTATGAAAGCCTTTTCGATATCTCCCAGAGTGAATTTCATCATCTTTAGAAATCGTTAGAAATCCATATTTTTCTTTCCAGCATTCATGACACATGTCTTTGAAGATATCAAAACTCATGTCACATCCAACATGATCGTTGTATATGTGTCTTAAATTCAGATCGTCTTGTTTAAACATGATTATCATATTGGCATTATCACGCAACAAATGCTTTGGGATACGGGTGTATGTTTGACATAAGTAAAATGAGTCAACATTCTTATGTCGTCCCATACTAAAGTAGTTTTTAATATTGTTCTGTTTATCACACGCTACATCGT
Organism: Musca autumnalis; assembly: GCF_047663935.1. Taxonomy (NCBI): domain Eukaryota; kingdom Metazoa; phylum Arthropoda; class Insecta; order Diptera; family Muscidae; genus Musca; species Musca autumnalis. The sequence continues at coordinate 226,983,793 of NW_027411755.1, forward strand.
CAAAAATCATGATTGAGTTTGGTTTTATTTCATCTGGTTGTATAACATCATCATTATTGGTGAATGTAAACAACCCCATCCCTTTTACAGAGGAAATCAGTTTCTTTAGGTACTCATATGTCGGTTGATATAGCGATTTTGAATAAATGTAAACATTTTCAAATTTTAATCCATTTGGGCTTTCAATCAAACTAAGCATAACATTCGTCTTTCCACAGTTTGATGGACCCACTATTAATGCTCGTATAGTATTGGGTAACAAAGTACTATGTCGAGGGGTTTTCTTTTGTATAAAGTCCCCATTTCGTACTGTAATTTTAGCTTGTTGCTCAACTAATCTCATGTTTACAACTAATGACTAGTATAAGAACACATGACTATTTATAATATATATAATCAATTTACATATATATTTTGTTTAGCACATGTGAAAAAGTATAAAATGATTGTTTACAACGCAAATCGATTTATTAGAAAGAAAGCCGTTAAAGGAGGAGGACTTGTAAATAAGTTGATAAACTCTCTTCCAGTCGAACTTCATCTACCAGGTTATCAATTTTGTGGCCCAGGTACAAAGCTAAGAAAACGTATACAAAGAGGAGATCAAGGTGTTAATCCACTGGATGCTGCTTGTAGAAAACACGATATTGCTTATTCACAGAACAAAGATATTGAACAACGACATATTGCTGATCGTGAACTAACTGAACGAGCTTGGGAACGAGTAAAATCAAAGGATAGTAGCATTGGAGAAAAAATAAACGCATATCTTGTAACTAATATAATGAAGGCAAAGACAAAGCTTGGAATGGGGGTGGGTAATAAGAAACCCAAACAAATACTTGGTCAACAAATATTTAAAAATGCTATAAAGAATGCAACAGATTCCCTTAAAAGCGTTAAACCAACTGATATTAATGCTGCCATCAAAATAGCAAGGAAAGAAATACAAAAGACATTCCGAGGAAAAAAGTCAAAGGTGGTTATACCAAGAGTAATAAGGGTACCCAAAAGGGGAGGATTTCTTCCTCTCATACCTATTCTAACTGGGTTGGGAGCGTTGGGTGCATTAGCTTCGGGCAGTTCAGCGATAACCAATGCAGTTTTGAATGCTAAAAAAGCCAAAGAAGAGTTGCAAGAGCAGACCAGACACAACAAAACCATAGAAGCTATAGCTATGGGTAAAGGTCTCTATCTCAAACCATACAAAAAAGGCTATGGAATTTATGTTGATGAAAATGAAACGCCAAAAAACTAATAAAACAGCTGCCCAAAGGTCCACTTACAGATACATATATCAATACATTTGGAAAGAAATACATCCCTTACTTTAGAGGTGTTTATATGCGAGATAAACTACCTAAAAAGCCTTATCGAATCGAATGTGGTGTCGTAAATTTGGATATTGACAGTGGGCCTGGCACACATTGGGTGGCATATTATAAGAATAATAATATCATCGACTATTACGATAGTTTTGGCAATCTTCAACCTCCAGCTGAAATTTTACGTTACTTGGGATCAGCTACAACATATAATTATAAACGAGATCAACGATTTAATACATACAACTGCGGCCATCTTTGTTTAAAGTTTTTAATGGAAATGAGCAAGATTTTATAAATAAAATACACCAACAACAAAATTACTCACTACAGTCTAATACAACTTATCCAAGATGTCGTACCTAATCCAAAGATCGGATGTCGCATTTGCCGACTTTCAATATTGTCATGGAAATGATAAAACCATTTTCATGAAGGAGCTATCATTTATGTGTGGAACTTCTGTTATTCCGAATCATTTTTTGTTTCGACCACCTTATAGTGCAAAGGAGCTTGATGGAGAAGCACTCAGAACAATCAACTACACCAAAGCACATGTGAATGGATTAGACTGGACCGATGGAGAAATCTGCTACAATGATATCGAGGATGTTCTCTCACCATTAAACAACTATCAATACGTTTTTGTAAATGGGAAAGAAAAGAAATGCTTTTTGGAAAACTATCTTCAAACTAATATTGTTAATTTAGAAAGTAATATGAATCTTAGAACTCGTCAAGATTATTTCACCAACTGTCCAATACATATAGATTCTAAGTATAAATGTGCTGTTAATAATGTATTTAAGATATTTGTTTTCATTGAACAGAAATGGTATTATATTCGTGATATAATACAAGATGGATTGTAAAAACCAAAACATAAAATAAAGATTATAAATAAAACAACAAAGATCTGAGTGTTTTAATTTTTCTCAAATTTTATTCATAGAAGTGTAAGCAATGAATGTGAACAATAATACTAATATTGTTTAAAACTCTCTGGTGCCGCAAACATCTAGACCAATTTCAGGGAGGATATCATCTAAAATATCTTGATTGATGGGAATATTGTTTGTATAAAGTCTTCTCATTAGCGGGCAGCTGTATGACATTCGTAAATGCTCTGCAACAGGACAGTCAGCTTCTTCCCATTGATGAATAACTAATTCACAAAAATAACATCTGGTCAAATCTCCTATACCAATATAATAAAATCCAACTGCAGCCATCGTCTTTGTATCTGGATACGGTAATGGCCAACCATTGAAGGTTTTTAAACGCTCGTCTTCCCTATTAAGCGCAGACATCTTTCTAACTAAAGTACTATTTTCATACTGAAACCTCTATCCCCCCAAATTTAAATAAGAAGCCACAGAAACTTTAAATTTTATAAAAATTCTTTATTTTTGTTTAATACGGTGGATAATAAAATGTTGGAATTTCCAATTGTTTTAACTCTAATTTATATACATCTGCTCCGATGGAATCTTTCAGGGTAGATTTTGTGATAGCATATCCTCCACCAGCTAATTGTTTCACATGTTCGTCTCCTAGTGAAAGAAATCTTGTTGGCAAGTAAAGAATAGAGTCATTTATCCTCAATACAATTCTCTCCCCATATTTTGTTTTGCTCTTGAATGCTCCGGTGATGATGTAATCCTTGTTGTCCTCCATATCCTTCAAAGGAATTATTGATTTGATGTTGAAGGAATTGAAGAAAGTAATTAAATCTCCGCTCGCCATGTCTTCACTTGTACTTTAACTTTTATACTGTGAATCTTATTTTCAAATTTTTGCTTTTTATACGAAAACTGTAGTATGCTAAAACATGAATTTCACAATATTGTCAAATTAATTGGGCATACATATGTTAAGTTATGAACATGATTGAACATGCTCACAGAGAGACTGGCGGACGGACGGAAAAATCCACTTTGATTACGATCATGATTCGACATGCTTACGGACAGACATATATTGAAATGTATTTTGTTTACATTAGCGATCAAATGTGGTTCTCTCTCAACTTCTCGGTCTCACACATACAGGAGGTAAAATATGCAACATTGTTTCATATTTTGCTTCACACATACAAGAGGTAAAATATGCAACTTTGTTTCATATTTTGCTTCACACATACAGGAGGTAAAATATGCAACATTGTTTCATATTTTGCTTCACACATACAAGAGGTAAAATATGCAACATTGTTTCATATTTTGCTTCACACATACAGGAGGTAAAATATGCAACATTGTTTCATATTTTGCTTCACACATACAGGAGGTAAAATATGCAACATTGTTTCATATTTTGCTTCACACATACAGGAGGTAAAATATGCAACATTGTTTCATATTTTGTCTCGCTTATATTTAAACGCTTACATATGTATGTATGTATTCTTGATTATATTATCGAAAAAATGTGGGTCTCTCTCAAATTCTCGGGCTCTCTCCCCCTCATCCGTTCATATAGGTGGCTTAGCCTATCATATTTCTTGTAATTTTTTGTTGTTTTGACCCACTGTGCAGTTAAATTTAACCCTCGCTCTCCAAATACTCTCTCTCTCACACACACACACACACACTTTCTCTCTCCTTCTCTCTCTCTCACACACACACACACACACACACACTCTCTCTCTCTCACACACACACACACAGACAGGAGGTAAAAAGGTATCAAATTACTGATCTGGAATCGGCATTACCCCTCTACTCCAAATTTCATCCATTTTGGTGGAATATTGAAGACACAACCTTCAAAATACGAAAAATCGGGAGGTGCCTTTCCATGGGGGCTACATGAAGGCGTCGATCAATACCGACAAATTTAAAGGGGAAGTTTGAGTACCCCAACGAAGTCTAAATACCAAATTTTAGTCATTTCGGTGGAATATTGAGGCCACAACGTTCAAAATACCGAAAATCGAGAGGTACCGTTCTATGGGGGCTATATGAAGGCAGGGACCGATACCGACAAAATTCTGGGGGAAAGTTTTATACCACCAACGTAGACTAAGTACCAAATTTCAGCCTTTTCGGTGTGATAATGAATCTAAAACCTTCAAAATACCGAAAATTGGGAGGTACCGTTCTATGGGGGCTATATGAAGGTGTGGACCGATACCGACAAAATTATGGGGGAAAGTTTCATACCCCTAAAGAAGACTACGTACCAAATGTCAGCCATTTTGGTAGGATAATGAGGCTAAAACCTTAAATATACCGAAAATCGGGACGTACATTTCTATGGGGGCTATATGAAGTTGTGAACCAATACCGACAAAATGCTGGAGGAAAGTTTTATACCCCTAAAGAAGACTACGTACCAAATTTCAGCCATTTTGGTAGGATAATGAGGCTAAAACCTTAAAAATACCGAAAATCGGGAGGTACCGTTTTATGGGGGCTATATGAAGGTGTGGACCGATACCGACAAAATTCTGGATGAAAGTTTTATACCCCTAAAGAAGACTACGTACCAAATTTCAGCCATTTTGGTAGGATAATAAAGCTAAAACCTTAAAAATACCGAAAATCGGGAGGTACCGTTCTATGGGGGCTATATCAAATCGTGGACCGATATATCCCATTTTCAATACCAACCATCCTGCAAGTAATAAAAACTTCTGTACCAAATTTTGACCCTCTATCTTTAAAATTGCGAGCTGTATCTTGATTTCAACAGACGGACGGACTGACGGACGGACGGACGGACGGACAGACGGACATGGTCAAATCGACATAGAATTTTATGCTGATCTAATATATATATACTTTATAGGGTCTCCGACGAATATTTCGATGTGTTACAAACGGAATGACAAATTTAATTATACCCTCCATATGCTGGAGGGTATAAAAACATTTGAAGATCGGATCATCCGTTTTCGACCTACAGTGGGCACCGCATTCCAAAATGCCATTTTGAGAAAACCGCTTTTCAAACTTCGATGTTACATACAAATCACAATGAATTTTATCTTTCTTACGCTCATATCTGAGCGACTCGAAGTTTTTGCATAAAAAATATTCGATTTTGTAAAATTTGTAAGTCACCATAACCTCTTAAAACATGAGAACTGCTTATCAAAAAGACCAGCAACGCTTTCAATCAGTACCAAGTAGATGTCGACAATAGTAAAAAATAAGATCAATTATTAGTTATTTTGTTTAGTTCGCCCTAAGTCATTTAGTATAAAACCAGATAGGTGAAAACTTTAGTGTTTATCAGACACAAGTTTATGCACATGGGAAGTGGTGTCGGGTGTCACATAGTCGGCATCGTCCCGACTATAGCCTTTGTTCACTTTTTTAAGAAGAGAATGTTTTTGATCCTTTCAAATTGTGGTAACTCCCAATATAACTAAATGTCCGGTATGGCCGATATTAGGTGATTTTCTAAAGCAATAGAATACTAGACTTCTTGAATGTATTTAAAGAAATTTTATGGAAAGTTTTTTGATGACCGTGGATTTTTGTAATACATATTTGGAGATTAGGCTCTGACCTTCTCTCCTCTGGCTTGCATTTGTATACTTTAAAATAAATTTTTTAAAGGCAAGACATGCCATATATGATTTTTGTATGCAATTTTATGGCTAGACTCTGTCCAATATTCAGATATAGGCAAGATATTTATTGGATGTTTAAAACCATTTTCGGCACCGACCTATATTTTTGCATTAAAAAATTACTAGACTTTGATTTAATGCGAGTATAAATTTTGATGGCTATATTCTGTGCTATATTTGCTTTGTATTTTTCTTATAGATATTGATCGTTGCAATTTTGGTGCATCTGAACAATACTGGATACATGAAATACATGTGTCAAATCAGCCAAAATTTTGATTGTTCCTGAATTTTCAACAGCACATTACCTCAATATTTATTACCAACAAATACTATTTACCCAATCTCTTTACTATTTGGAAGTATTTCTCTTTCTAATTAAATGATTGAATATCAAAATGTTCCCACATTCCATTCTCTTAAATTCATTATTAATTATAATTGAGTAGTTACTCTGCACAATCTGCTCTTTTGATCTTGAGTGATATGATGTATGAAATATGAACTGATATGTGGGTTTACTGCTCATTTTGCTCTTTGGAAATTCATGGTGATCGATCACTACTCACTGAGAATAAAATTCTTCAAATACCTGTTTCAAATGCTTAGTGAGATACTAACTACCATTGAGTATCGTATGGATGTGGTATGTATGTTAGATAGATTGCCCTCTTATTTCACATGTTGAAATAAAAAAGTTGCAGATCATCGGATAGAGTTGTGCGTAGTATGGAATGAGTCTGTTGCACAAATAATAAAATATGTTTTTATATTATTATAAAACACAACTTTAAAGAAATTTCAGGACAATATTAATGAAAAGTAAGAACATTTTTGGATTTGTAAACATTAAATAAAATAATTCAGTCATAGGTAGCCTCAATATGACCTAGAAATTTAATTTTACATTTGCCTGTTCCTTTTATATTTAAGAATACATTATCGGGAAAATAATGCTCTACACATTCTCAGAGGCGATCAATGTAATCAACAAAATTTAGCAATTCGTTTAAAAAGAATGACTTAAAAAAATTAAGCACAGCTCTACCGTCGGTAAACATTTCAAATGTGGCTTGTTAAACAAAATCTTGGAATAAAAAGTGATTATTAGTTAAAATTTCTAAGTTTGGCTTTGAATATTTTGAAAAAAATATGTAAGTACGGTTTTAAGTTCAGCCTGGCCGAACTTGTTATACCCTCCACCACGTGTGGTATTTAAGGAAAATAGGACAATTACTTTCCTTTTGTTTGTGAAGAAGACTTAATACCAAAATTCAGCAATTTCGGTAGAACAATGTCGCTAACCTTCAAAATACCGAAATTCGGGGGTTATCGTTCTATGGGGGCTACATTAAAACGTCGATCAATACAAATCAAATCAAAAGATTGTGTGTTCAAAACCTAAAACAATACCGTAAATCAAGCTATGGTTTACCCAATTGGAATCCCAATTTGTAACGGCAGGAATATCTTGCGACGAAACCAAATTCCACACGCTAGTTGGGTCCATGGAGAGCAACTTCCTAAGTCACGTGAGTCATGTTTTGGAGAATCGCCCAGCGAAGGACAAATATGAGACGCTCAAGAAGACATTGCTGATCGAATTTATAGAATCGGAAGAAAAGAGACTACGACAATTATTGGAAAATGTATGCATTGGTGACAAAAAGCCCTCCGGATTGTTGAGGGAAATGCGAGAATTGGCAAGCGGAAAAGTGTCTGAAGAGCTTTTCAGGACATTGTGGATTCAACGCCTACCTCAAACAACAAGAGCTATATTGTCGGTGAGCGAAGATAGAATTGATAAATTAACAATGATGACAGATAAAATCCATGACCAATCGGATGCTGCTGGTGTAGTCAACGCGGTTTCAACAAGCGACAATGATCGATTGCAATTTCTTGAAAGACAAGTATCTGAACTTTTAAAAAAGGTCGATAGTTTGACAGTAAAGTGAAAAGTAGAAACAAAACGAATAATGTCCGCTCAAGAAGCAATTCCCGGACAAGATCTTCCATATGCTGGTACCATTTCAAGTTTGGCAAGAAGGCTACAAAATGTCGGTCGCCCTGCTCCTTTAAACCTTCGGAAAACAATTAGGCACCTCATCATTCAAGATACAAAATCGAAGTACAGGTACCTTATAGATACTGGAGCCGATATTTCAGTTATACCACCGACGAGTGAAGATAAAAATTGTCCACGGAAATCATTTGTGTTGTATGCAGCAAATAATACGAAGAAACGAACGTATCGAACAAAAGTTGTAAATTGCAACATTGGTCTTCGACGAAAATTTCTCTGGTCTTTTATTGTTGCTGATGTCGCACAGCCAATAATTGGGTCTGACTTTTTGAAACATTTTGGACTTCTTGTGGATGTTAAAAATAATCAGCTTATTGATTCAACGACGAACCTTAAAGTGGGCGAGTCCATTACATATGGTTCCCAAAGGAGACGGCATGTGGCGACCATGTGGAGATTATCGTTCTCTTAATAAAATAACTGTTCCTGATCGTTACCCGGTAGCGAATATCCAGGACTTTGGATATATGCTGGCTGGTAAGAAAGTATTTTCCAAAATTGATTTGGTCAAAGCGTACTTTCAGATTCCTGTAGCTGAGGAAGACGTCCCAAAGACTGCGATAATTACGCCCTTTGGATTGTTTGAACGCTTTATTCCAACGCTTTATTAATGAGGTTTTACGAGGACTTGACCTCTGTTTCGCTTATATTGATGATATACTTGTGGCGTCTGAAAATGAAGAAGAACACAAAAATCATCTCTGGCAAATATTCTCCCGGTTACAAGAATATGGCGTAACTATCAACAGTGAAAAAAAGCGAATTTGGCAAGCATTCTCTTGAATGGATACTGTGTTACTCCAGATGGTCTTATTCCAAGTCCAGAACGAGTATCTGCAATTCTCCAATATAAATTGCCACAAACAGTTAACGAATTAAGTCGATTCCTGGGAATGATAAATTTTTATCGACGTTTATTCCGAAAGCCGCTCAAGCTCAAGCAACGTTAAATGCAGTAAAAAGTGGCCAAAAGAAAAACGATAAAACGCCAATAATTTGGACACCGGAATTACGCAAATCATTTGAAGAATGCAAGAACCAGCTTGCAAACTCTGCGCTTTTGGCATATCCTGTTGAATCCGCCGAAACATCTATATGGGTAGACGCGTCCGATACTGGTATGGGAGCTGTTCTCCAACAACTAATAGATGGTCAATGGAAACCTCTCGGATTCTACTCCAAGAAATTATCTGAGACGCAAACACGTTATAGTGCTTATGATCGCGAACTTTTGGCGGCATATTCAGGAGTTAAATATTTCCAAAATTTTCTCGAAGGACGTCAATTTTGCATATATACTGATCATATACCGCTTACATTTGCTTTTAATCAAGATAAAGCAAGATAAAGCAATCAAGATAAAGCATCTCCTCGTCAACTAGGTCACTTAGATTTTATCGGACAGCATACTGTAGATATTCGCCATGTACCTGGAAAAGATAATATCACGGCAGATGCTCTGTCCAGGCTCAACGAAATATCGTATCCAACTTCCTTGAATTATTCAGATCTAGCGGAAGATCAAGCGAAAGACAAAGAACTCAAATGTTTGGTTACACGAGCAGTACCATCAAATTTAGAGATGAAAAAATTTGAAATTCCTACATCGAAGAAAGAAATCGTTTGTGATGTTTCAACATTTAAAGCAAGACCGTACATCACACCTCGTTTCCGAAAACAAGTATTCGACATGATACACAACATATCACATGCCGGCTCAAAATCCTCAATCAAGATGATATCGGATAGGTTTGTATGGCCAAATATGCGGAAAGAAATTTCAAATTGGGCTAAGTCATGTTTAAAGTGCCAGCAAGTAATGGTTGGACGCCATATAAAAAGCGCTGTTGGTCAATTTCCTATTCCAGACGAGCGATTTATGGTAGTAAGCATTGATATAATTGGACCTCTTCCACCGTAGGAAGGGTATAGATACTGTCTAACATGTATTGATAGATTTACGAGATGGGCCGAGGCTATTCCATTACAAGACATAACAGCTGAATCTGTGGCCAAAGCTTTTTTTAGTGGATGGATATCTAGGTTTGGAGTGCCTTCCTTAGTAGTGACAGATCAAGGACGGCAGTTCGAGTCTGCACTGTTTCGAGAATTTTCAAAATTGATTGGAGTTCGTGTGACTCATACTACGCCTTACCACCCGCAATCCAATGGTCAAATTGAACGTTGGCACCGAACACTTAAATCGTCTATAATGTGTCACGCAAAAGAGCGTTGGTCAGAGGTCTTACCGATAGTAATGTTGGGAATACGTGCATCTATTAACCACGATTTGAACGTTTCGCCTGCAGCATCAGTCTATGGAATGGAGATAACGTTGCCTGGTGAATTTTTTACGGAATCAAAAACCACGAAAATAACTTCAGATTGGGTTACGCAATTCAAAGCTGATATGAATAAAATAAAAGCAACGAAGGTGCACCGTCATGGCAATTCTAAAGTTTATGAACCGGAAGCATTAAAACAAGCAAAATTTGTTCTCAATGATGCTGTACGAACTGCATTGCAACCTCCCTACACCGGATCATTCCCTGTTATATCCAAAGGGGAGAAAACTTTTTTGATCGACGTAAATGGGCATCAAAAAATGACGACATTCAATTTTAAATGACGACATTCCAGCGGACGAATCACCACCATTTGCTGTTCCACCTGACATTCAAACTCGTGTACTACGATCTGGAAGAACTGCACGAATAAATACCTAACGTTGTCACTGGGGAAGGAGTATTGTGGTGGCACTTACTACAAGCATTAACTGTGCTATCAAAAATAAAAAATATTAAGTAGGCTAAGAATTATTTCTATGTGAAAAATGTAAACAAAAATATTTTCATAAAATAAAATTTAGTTTTGTATTTCAAATTGAAAAGAACACTCGTATCCATACTACAGGTCAAAATTTTGACATTCGAGATTTTGTTCAAACTTGATTTAAGTTCGAAGATGGACCACATCGGTGGTCCACTACTTCCGGTACCTTCCCCACAAAAGTTCAACAATTATCACTAAAATGGGGTGTACGACAACTCTGGAAGGGAGTTCCAGGCATAGAACGGATAAAGTGAAGTTTAAGAGCTCCTCTCGGATCGTGTTGAAATTTATTTCAATAAGTTGTCCCTGCGACGGTACAATTTTTTTCTAGTGCAAGTCCATACTTTGAAATTCTTTCCAAACAGTTCTATTTGAAGGGGCAAATCCATATTTCCTAAGAAATTGGTTCTAAAATTCAAAAGTCCCCTAGAACGTCAGAAGTATTGTGTTTGCTTCTTTTCTTTCGAGGTCCATAAAATTGTAATTTCAGATCAATAACTTCATTGTTTGAGCCAAATCACTTTCCATCGAGCGATTTCCTTAGCTTTGAATAATAGAAATGGCCACATTTTTTCGTTTTTGGTGGAAACGTGCAATCCATTTTTGAGCCCGCAACTCTCTGAAAATATTGTATTTCACATAAGTTACTATGAGGAGATAAAAAATCACTGTAGTATTGATCCACTCTCCTATTTTAAAATTTCCCGATAAATCCCGGATTCCAGGGAATGGCGATTTTATGATTCCCGTTTCCCGGGAATGATAAAAACCGGGAAAACCCGAAACCCTAATCCTAATATATACCCATTGAATTCACTTTTTATCGCATTTAAACACAAGTGGATTATAAACTTGTATTTAATCAATAAAGAGCCCGAATATTAGTCTTCTTATTTCCTAAGGTTTAGTGGGTCCTTATGGAGACCCTGCACGTGACTGAACTTACCCCAGCCGACGACAAAACCACGTTACAATATAACCATAGTTCTTTTTAGGGATATGCATAGAATCACTTCGCAACGTATATGCCGCATTTTTTGTCCAATTTGATCTAGAAATAAATACGCCAAATTATATCGAAATCGCTACAGATTGGGATATAACTCCCATATATATTTTCGGCAGATTTAAGGTATATGATGCACGAGAATAAGTTTGCCAAAGTATATTAAAATCCGTTCAGATTTGGATATATGTAACTCCCAAATATATTATTTGAGGTATTTGGTGCACCAAAGAGGCAAATTCTGTCCGTTCGGACGGGCAGAACTTTTTATACCGTCCATCATGAACTATTCTGAACTACAACCAGAAAGGAAAGGAACAAAATCGGGCGGGGTCAACTACATAATGCTTTAATATAATTTGCTTTAATTCATGGAATTTTTAAACATTTTCTGTCCTACATTCTTTTGGCATCTTTTAAAACAATATTGGCTCATATTGATGGATTTTAAAAATAAATCTTCCAGGCTATATTTTTCGATTTTTAAGGCAATGTTGAAGGCTAGGTTCAGGCCTGCATTTTTTGGATTTGTAAATTTTAAAGAATAGGGACCGGCATATATTTTTTGCATCTTCAAAACAAATATTGAAGGCTGCGGTCTGCCCTATTTTATTTGTATTCTTGAAACAATTTTGATGTCGTTAATGTTTTTGCATCTTTAAAAATAATGTTGAAGGCCAAGTTCTGCCCTATTTTATTTGAATTTTTAAACCAAATTGGAACGCTATACTACGTCCACATGTATGGATTTTTTCCAATTTTCAACGCAATTTTTAAGGCTAAGTTCTGGCTTATATTTTTGGATTAAAAAACAAAAAACAAATTTGAAGACTAGGGGATTTTTAGAACAAAATTGAAGGCTGGGCTGAAGACATTTATTCGTGATTTTTTAAAACAATTTTCAATATTTGGATTTTTTTAAAACAAAGTAGAAGGGTAGGCTCTCTCCTATAGTTTTACTAGAACAAAGAAAGATTCGTGTATATGTTAAAACAATTTTGAAGGCTAGGGTCTGTCCCATATTCATCGATTTTTTAAAGGAAACGTCAAAGCTAATGTTTTTTTATTTTTTTCAAATAAATTGCATTTGCACTATAGTCGAATATTAACTTTGTATAGCGGCACAATGCCGACGGACATTACAACCAAGCATTCAGTCCACTTCAAAGTTACAATTCAATTTGCAATTTTTTTTTCATAACGCTTTTAAAATATGTACTTACCGAACGAACTATTTAGCATGCACACTTCAATTAAGTTTACAAGACGATTTATCAATTGAAATTGATTGAGAAACTACTAAACTACGGGCATTTACACTATGAAGTAAAGCAGAAACACTGAACACTGAAAGTCTCGCGGGAAACGGAAACACTGGACCAATGCCAAGTTCAAAGTGAGATGAATTAAGAAAACCCAAACTGTCTGACTGGTAACAAACTTCATGACTAAAGCAGTGGTCAAGACAAAGCAAAAAAAAGCAAAGCTTACCAATACATTTATAGTCCATCTGAGAACCAATACATATAAATTCAAAAAATACCCCCATACCCATTTACTTCATGATTATGGGAAGTGGGGGAGCAGTTCGGTAGGTTAGGGTAATAATGATGAAATAAAAGAAAAAAACCTGGAATGGTAGTAAGATAATGGTAAGTAAGTGTGCTTGTGTTTCGGGTTTGTTGCTTATGGTGTCTGTCTTTCTCTCTCGGTACATAATGATCGACCACCCGCGTGAAGCATCATTGGTGAAGACGACAACGACGCAAAAGAAGAAGAAGGCAACTCATGGTCATAACATTCCTCTACATCATCTAGAAGCAAAAACGAAAAAAAACACACAAAACTACAGGCTATACGAAGAATAAGAACAAACGAACAACCGATTTACTTACTAACAACATGATGACGGCCACTAACAAGCTACAACAAGAATAACAACAACAAACATACATATTCTCATCATCATGATCATCGGGATCGTCTTCATCGATCGACAACAATGCACATCCTTTTATAAACCCAATTGGAGGAACTTTGAAATTTGTTGTTGGTGTTGTTGCTACTTTTCGGTTTCTGTTTGTGTTCTAAGGAGTATTTGTGGAGCCATTATAAAGAGACTTTGGAACGCCAGCACAGAAAGAGGTTGGTTTTTGTTAAAGAATTTGCATTCTTTGGCTGCTAAATTGTTCCCAAAACATTTCGAAACAACAAACAACCTCACGGAGGCCGAACGAACATAAAAAGAACACTAAACTATTTTAAATAAGCTACGAATCAGATTTTTATTGGTTAACAAGACACACATCTTTTGTAAGAAATTTCGTTATGGTCGGAATGAGAGGTACAAGATGGCTGGCTGGATGGCTGGCAGGATGGATGGATGAGTGTTGGATAACGCAAAGAAAGGGATTGTATTTTTATTTTTCAAATTAAGATATCAACAGCGGCGAAAAAACGATTTGGAGATGACCTCTGCTTCTTGTGGGTTAATGAGTTTAAATTTATGCAAGAAAAAAAGTGTTGTCAGTTTTAAGGTAGGTTGTTAAATGTAAGGAAGTTATGTTGATGCTGAAATGAAATAAAGGGACAACAGACCATAATTTAGAAATTCATTCATTATTATTGTCCAGATCTAATTACCCAAATTTAATTGAAAATCCTCAATTGCAGGCCAGAGACGAGCCTTTGGAATAAGTTTGTTTTAAAATTCCACGACAGTAAGCCAGATTCTGTAAGCCTTGTGTATTTTTAAACAATAGTTACGGATTTTTATTAAACAGTTTTGAAGGATAGGCTTTGGTCTAAGTTCGTTAATTTTTAAAACAATTTTGAAGGTTTGCTTTGTCCGATCGGGTATCATTTCAAACAATTTGAAAGATCAGACTCCGACCTATATTTTTGGATTTTTTAAACAATTCTCAAGACTAGACTCAGGACCTCTCCTATATCCGAAACTTTCTAAAAATAAGGCAATATTTGTGGAATTTTTTAAAACAGTTTTGAAGACAGTAATCGTGATGGCAAGTATTTTAAACAAATTTCAAAGCAAAATTTCAAATAATTTTTAAGTCTCTGGCCTATGTTTTTTTTAATTTTTAAAACAATTTTGAAGGCTAGCGTTTGGTCTATATTTATGGATTTTTTAAAGCAAATTCCAATGCTAGACTCAGACTTATCACGGTGTGCCTTAACCAAATTTAAATGAAAGGTGCTTACACCTGGGAAGTTTTTGCATATTCTGAAACTACAATGCTCATAGATGAGAAATATCAAGAAACAAAAAAACCGCGGAGGGATTTTCAAATAAATCGCGATTTAAGTTCACATTTTTAGGGGTTCTTTAGATTTTCACGATTTTGCTTAGATTCCGCGAGTGCTATGTGAATGGGCCTAGAGAAAATGTTGTAGCTGTGAAAATTCTCCACAGGATTGACCTTTATGATATTTGCGTAGATTTTACCATTTTTGAGATATAGAAGTTCAAATTGAGACAATGCACTGATGGTATCGCCTCCTTATAAAACAATATCATGCTAAGTGCGCCTTAACTAACTTTTGATAAAAACCGCTTACATATGGGAAGATTTTACGGATTCTGAAACAGCAATGTTTATAGATTAAAATAAAAACACAGAAAAAATCGCCGGAGGGATTCTTAAATAAATCGCGATCAAAATTCACAATTTTGGGGGTTTTTTAGGTTTTCACGATTTTTAGTGGAAACTGCAAGTCGTATCGAAATGAGTCTGAAGAAAGTGTTGTAGCTGTGAAATTTCTCTACAAGACTGACCTTTAGGTTTTTTTTGTAGGTTTTACCATTTTTGAGATATAGAGGATTTAAAGCAATTTTCAGGTCTATTCTAAGCTCTGTCTCCGCACCCAATAACAAATTTAGTAATTTTCGTATACTTATTTTACGTATTTTGGCAACCACATATATAAACTCTACACTGACATTAATGAAAAACAAAAACAATAATCTTTATTCCAAATCTCAGGATTACAGCTGTATCCGTTCGTCCGGTACCAAGCTTAGTACCATTTTGTAATTTTAGTTTCCATTTTCCAAATTTAAAGATTCCAGCTCTATCCGTTCACCCAAATCCAAATTGCACCCGGAACATTTGTTTCATAAGCCGAACTAAGAAAAGATCTCCCATTCTGTCTGTTTGTTGCTTCGCTTTTTTGAAAAACCGCGCGTTTTCATCTCTTCATCCACTTGTTTGCTCCATTTAAGCTTATGCCTGCCAATTCTGCATACACCGCCATATGGGACGTATTTATATGCCTTTTTTGTGGGTTCATCATTGCTCATTCTTATGATATGGCCTAACCAACGCAATCGTATCGTTGCATCTCGATACGCTTATCTATACTGATGTCGTTGTTTAGCAGATACAGCTCGTGGTTCATACGACGTCGAGGTAGCATCTGTTGGCCAATATAATTCTTCTTTGTATTTCACAACTGATGTCGTTAGTTGTGTTTACGGCGGTGCCGAGGTAGACCAAGTCTTTTACTACCTCAAAATTATAGGAACCAATGTCAAGAGTTGGTCCGATCTCTATGGGCGCATTGCACGTCGACACCATCAGTTTGGTCTTCTCTCCATTTACCGCCAGGTCCACTTTAGCAGATTCTGTTTTGACTTTTGCAAAGGTTTCAGTTACTTCCTTTACCGAACGACCCATGTTCTCAATATCATCGGCATAAGTAAGTAACATATGGCTGTTTGTATATATCGTGCACCTTCTTTTAACCTTCGCATCTCGTATAACCTTTTCAAGCGGAATGTTGAATAAGTCCCACGAGAGGCCGTCTCCTTGTCTGAAACCTCTTTTGGATTCTAAACTGTTCGGGAGGTTCTTTTCTATTTTAGCTGAGGACCGAGTATCAGTTAATGTCATTATACAAAGCCAAATAAGCTTTGCAGGGATACCAAATTCAGACATGGCTTGGAATACCTTTGGACGTAGGGTGCTGTCGAAGGCAAAATATCCCTGACACTATCATGTAGGCTCTAGGGAGAAGACTTATTTCCCTATAAATAGAGCACAGTCTTATCTCCTTTCTTGTGGACAGCGTACAGGATGCTCATGTTCCAATCGTAGGGTACTCGTTTTTCCTGCCAGATGGTGCTTACAGTTGATGAATACACGTTATTAGCGTGTCGCCACCGGTTTTGACCAGATCGGCTGGTTAGCCATCGGTTCCTGCTGCCTTATTATTCTTTAGGCGGTTTATTGCTGTCTTTACGTCATCCTGGCTGGGCGGTATACAGTCAATACCATCTTCTGGGATTGGATCTGTGATATCTTCGTCGACTTCGCTACTATTGGATACCAATAGTTTGGAAAAATGTTCCTGAGCACACTATCTGTAGCAGTTACCAAATTACCTTGCTGGTATCTTCAGGAGGATGTGCCTGTACCAAAGATATCAATTTTATGTTTCACTCTTTTGTAGAATTTTCGGACTTCATTCTGGCTCCTGTACATCTCGATTTTTTTACACTCCCATCTTTCCATTTCTCTCTTTTCCTCCGAAAAAGACGTTTCTCTTCTCTCCCTGTACTTTTCTCGTGCGCTACGCGTTGCTGATTGTACTCGTAGAGTAGCCCATTTTTCTCTTCGGTAGCAACACAACACCCTTGATCCTACCATGGATTTTTTGATGGAGGTCTCTGGTATCCAAATATGGATTCTGCGGTTGTTTGCATAGAGTGGGTAATATTTTGCCATTGTGCTGATATGTATTCTGGATGAGGAGTGCTTTCATTAAGAAATTGGGCTAGTTAAGTGGAATATGCTGTGGCTCTTTGTTGTGTTTGCAGCCTATCGATGTCCAGCTTCCTCGTTGTGTCTGTTCTTAGCTTGTTTGCAACGTTTAGACGTTTACGTATCTTTGCTGCAACAACGAAGTGGTCGGAATCTATGTTTGCTCCTCGAAACGATCGTACATCCAACACGATCGATGATTTGATTACTTGTTCTTTGATCTGGAGACAGCCAGGCGCCCTTATGAATATCGAGATGCTTAAATCTGGTACTACTAAGTACCATGTTTTTTACAGCTGCAAAGTCTATCAGCCTTATACCGTTGTCTGATGCTTCCCTGTGGAGACTGAATTTCCCGACTGTTGGGTCAAAGAAATTCTCCTCTCCAATTTTGGCATTAAAATCGCCTATAATAATTTTAATGTCATGGACAGCATAACGGTCATAAGTTTCTTCTAAGCGCTCGTAAAATATATCTTTGGTTTGTTCGTCCTTGTCTTCTGTGGGAGCATGAGCGCAAAAAAAGCTGATGTTGAAGAATTTTGCTTTTAATCGGATTGTGGCGAGTCTTCCATTTACTGGGATGAAGCTGGAGACCAGATTTTTTAGTCTACGACAAAGAGGGTATTTACACTTTGATACGACCAAAAATGTGCCTCATCGAAATAATGGTTTTAGACCCCAAGTATGTTTGTACGATATCCGTTCCAGACAATTTAGAGTAGATCTAGCAATGTCCGTCCGTCTGTCTGTCTGTCCATCTGTCTGTCTGGCTGGCTGGTGCGCACGATAACTCTCGAACGGATCAATCGATTCGGTTCAAATTTTGGGTATCCAAATATTTTGCCCAGATTCGATTTAAGTTCGAAGATGGACCATTAGGTCCACTCCTTCAGGTACCTCCCCCACAAATGTTCAAAAATTGTCGTAAAACTTGTGCGCACGATAACTCTTGTAGGGAATAATCGATTTGGTCCATATTTTGCACATCGTGTAATTCCTACCAAACTTAGATGAGGTTCCAATATGGACTCAATCGGTCCACTCCATCGGGTACCTCCCACACAAAATTTCGGAAAAGTTCAGTTTAGGACCTGGTCTCGAATCGCTTTGATTTTTGTTTACTCATGTTGTATTCGCTGTCCTCTATACGACGCTGTAAGTTTCATTAGGGGCAAGTCCATACTTCCTTAGAAAATAGCCTGAAAGTTCCAAAAAACCCTATGACAGCGTGCGTAGTGGAGTGGTTGGAGCGCATGATAACTCTCGAACCAACCTGCCGATTCGGTCCAAAATTTAGCTTTCGTAATATTTTGTCCAAACTTAGTTTATGTTCAAAGATGGATTATATCGGTCCACTCCTTCCGGTACCTCCCCCACAAAAGTTCGGAAAATTTGTGCGTGCGATGACTCTTGAAGGAATTAACCGATTTGGTCCATACATTATGAAATTTCTACCAGACGTAGATGAGGTTCCAATATGGACTCAATTGGTAAACTCCTTCGAGTACCTCCCACACAAAATTTCGGAAAAGTTCAGTTTAGGACCTGCTCTCGAATCTCTTTGATTTTTGTTGTAGCAACTTGTATTCACTGCCCCCATACGACGCTATAAGTTTCTTCAGGGGAAAGTCTATACTTCCTGAGAAAATAGCCTGAAAGTTACACCGTGTGTAGTGGTTGGAACGCAAGATAACTCTCGAACGGATCTGCCGATTCGTTCCAAAATGTGGTCTTCGTAATATTTTGTGCAAACTTAGTTTAAGTTCGAAGATAAGCCATATCGTCCACTCCTTCAGGTACCTGTCCCACAAAATCTCAAAAATGTTCGGAAAAATTGTGCGCACGATAACTCTCACTCCCATGACTGAGTTGGTCCATATTTTACACATCCTAATATATCTACCAGATATAGATCAGGTTCGAATATGGACTATATTTGTCCATTCCTTCGAGTACCTCCCACACAAAATTTTGGATAAATTCACTTTAAGACCTGCTCTCGAATCACTTTGTTTTTTGTTGAAGCAACTTCCATTCGCTGCCTCAATTACGACAGTAAAGGTTTTTTCAGGGGTATGTCCATACTCCTTGAGAAAACAGCCCAAAAGTTGTAAAAACCCCTATGGCGCCGTATGTAGTGGCTGGAGTACTCGAACCGAATACTGCGTTCGTTCACACTTTGGATATTATATTTCTTCGAATATTGGTGCTTATAGGTCCATTCCTTCCGAGACCTCCCCCGCAAAAGTTCGAAAATATTCGCTAAAATGGTATGCGCGATTTCTCATAGACGTAGCAACCGATTTGGTCCAATCTTTGGATCTCTAAATATTGTCGAAACTTAGTCTAGCTTCAAATTTGGGCCATATCTGTCCAATCCTTGTGGTACCACCAACACAAATGTTCAACATTTTTGTGTGGTTAAGGGTCTGTTCGAGGATCCCTTGGACATTTTTACCGAAGGTTTTTCTAGTGGCCCTTTAAATCGATATTATGTTTTTCGTAGGCAAGTGTGATAAAAAAAAGTCCTATCTATCGTTATCCCCGCAAATTTTTGAGCTTTAATCCTATCTATACTTTTGTCGGTTCATACGCCCAAGCTTTTGAAACCCCCTGAATACAAAGTTTTTTTTTTTGGAACAAAAGTATTTCAATCCACACAGGCTGAGGGTATATCTCTGTCGGCAAAGCCGACTGATACTTTTTTATTTGTTTTATTTGAGTTGTACTGACGATGCACTTAAATGCGTTTCAACAAAATTGACCTGTATTAATGAAGACATTCAGAGCAGAGGCGCTAAGCTATCCCAATTTTAATATTCTGAATTTTACCAGTCAAAAGCGCGTATAAGCAGTGGACAGTGGTGTACGGTATCACATAGTCGGCCCCAACCCGACTATAGCCTTGGCTCACTTGTTTTCGAATACTTATGGTACTTATTTCGACAACCACATATATCAACCCTACACTGACATTAATACATCTATCCGTTTACGCAAATCTAAATTCTACCAAATTTAGTACCATTTAGTACTTTTCGTACCCATAATAAAAAATTTCCAAAACTACCTCAATCCTACAGTAATCTTAATCCAAATCTCTTGATTTCAGATCTATCCGTTCACCCGAATCCCAATTGTACCATATTTTGTACCAATTAGTACTTTCCGTACCCACAAGTACGAATTTCCCAAACAACCTCAATACTACACTCCAACACCTATCCGCAAAAATGGATTTTTCTCGTCTTCGAAAGCGAGAAAAATTAAACGAAAGATGTTCATGTAAAGTGCACTTCGAAGCAACAGATTACCAGTCTCTTCAGAAAAACCGACCGTGTAGCAACTGTGCGGCTTGAGAAATATATGACGGTTAATTCTGAGTGGTACACTATAATTTGTTTGCCTGAAGTCTCCTAAGAAATTCGAAAACGAACAAGATAACACAAATCATTCTGCATCATGACAATGTAGGCATTCACACAACTATTCAAACCAGCTCTTGTTTGACCGCAAAAAAAACGTGGAATTGATGGCTCATCCGCCGTACAGCCTTGACTGGGGATCCAATGACTTCATTTGATTCCAGCACATCAAGAAAAAACAAATATTGCCAGTCTCTTCAGAAAAACTGACCGTGTGGCGACTATCTTCTTCTTCTTTATTTGCCATTCCGTATTCGGGTTTTAGCGATCATACAATTACATAATGATAATTTGGTATATTTAACAAATCAGTTTATTAATTTATATATAGGTTTCTGTTTTTAGCGGCATTCAGAAGAGTTCTTTCATTATGGTGTCCAGTCCAATCTTGAATGTTTTTGAGCCATGATGTTTCCCGTCGCCCTCTTGGTCTTCTCCCATCGATTTTTGTTTGGATAATAATTTGCAGAAGCTTATATTTTTCATGCCTCATAATGTGACCAAGATATGCGGTTTTTTGTGTTTTTATATTTTTTATTAATTGGCGTTCGACTTGCATGCGTTCTAACACTTCGTCGTTTGTAATGCGCTCGGTCCATGGGATCTTTAAAATTCGACGATATATCCATATTTCAAACGAGTTCAGTCTTTTTTCATCTACAGCTTTCAAAGTCCATGTTTCCGCAGAGTACAATAAAACGGACCATATGTAACATTTTACAAATCGTATTTTTGTAGTAAGACTTATGTCGTGGCTAAGTAAAACTTTGTTATGTTTGATAAAATTGTTTCTTGCCATTTCTATTCGGCATTTAATTTCTCTTGATATGTCCCATTTATCGTTGATTTGAATACCGAGGTATTTGTAGGTTGTCACTCGCTCTATTTCATCGTTATTTATCTTTAGTGGCGTATTATTGTCGGCATGATTCCTGCTTACTACCATATATTTTGTTTTCTTAACGTTGATTTTTAATCCGTATATTTCGCTATTTTGTGTTACTGCGTCTATTAATTTTTGTAGTCCAGCTATGCTGCTTGCTACTAATACGGTGTCATCAGCATAGCGTATGTTATTTATTAAGGTGTTGTTTAGTTGGATACCAATATTCTTTCCACGTACAGATTCTTCGAATATTTTCTCGGAATATATGTTAAATAAAAGAGGGGACAATATGCAGCCTTGTCTTACACCTCTTGAAATTGGAACATCGTCAGTTAATTCATTATCTACTTGAATGTTTGCTATCTGTTTCCAGTATAGGTTTTTAATGCAGTTTATGTCACTGTCTTCCAATCCGATTGAAAGTAGGATCTCTATCAATTTATCATGATTTACCGTATCGAACGCTTTTTCGTAGTCTACGAAACATAAGAATACATCTTTTTGTACCTCTCGACAATTTTGTATTAATACTTGTACAGCTAGTAACGCTTCTCGTGTCCCCATGCCTTCCTTGAATCCAAATTGTGTTTGTCCCATGTGTGCTTCGCAGATCGAATAGATTCGTCTATGTATTATTTTTAAAAATATTTTAAGAGCGTGGCTCATTAGACTTATTAGTCTATAGTCGCTGCAGGTCTTCGCATTATTTTTCTTGGGTATTGTAATAAATGTTGATTTGAGCCAATCTTGGGGATATTGTCCTGTTTTATATATATTGTTGAATAATTTTAAAAGAAGCTTGGTGTTATTTCCGTCTATTAACTTAAGTACCTCGGCAGGTATTTCGTCTGGACCCATTGCCTTTTTATCCTTCATTGACATAATAGCTAGTTGTAATTCATTCTCAGTAATGGGTGTCCCTGTAAAATTAATTTCATCCCCAGAGTTGGATAAGGATGTTCGTTGGTGATCGATAAATAATTGCTTAATATATTCTTCCCATATTTTTTTCTTTTCTGCAGTTTCATAAATTGCTACTTTATTATCATTGTAGATAAATGTTGACGATCTCTTTGGATAAATACCAGATGTCTCTTTTAATTTTTTGTGGAGATTGAAGTCGTCATGAAGTATTTTAAGTCGTTCAATTTCCTGACATTGCTTATTTATTAGCTCATTTTTTGCAGCACGTGTTGCGATTTTAATTTCTTGGTTTATCTCCCAATATCTTTCATAGTTTACATTTCTGTGTTTACTTCTTTCTTTCCGAAGTGCTCGAATTTCATCCGTTATCCATGGATCTTCTTTTTTGCGCATGTTGGTTCCGATTATATTTTTTGTGACATCTTTTATGGATTTTTTCACTTGGTTCCATAGGTTCTCGACATTACATATTGTTGCATTTATTTCAGTGAGGTCGGCATTTAATTGTTCCTTTATCGTTTGTTTCGTTAATGGGTCATTCAGTTTTTCAATATTGATTCTTGGTTCCGGCTTTTTCTTGCGAGTGGTAGCAAGTTTAATTCTTAAATTGCACATTAAAAGGTTATGGTCTGAGGGGACATCAGCACCAGGATAGGTAGAACATTTTGACACACACGTACAGTGCCTCTTATTTATCAAAATGTAGTCTATTTGGTTTCTTACTATGTTGCCATTATTATCCTGAGGTGATTTCCACGTATAAAGTCGCCTAGGGTGAAGACAAAATAATGTATTGGTGATTTTGTATTTATATTCTTGGCAAAACTGAATCAATTTCTCTCCTCTTTCATTCCGTTTTCCCAGTCCGAATTTGCCTGTAACTTCAGCTGTTACTTCTTGCCCGACTTTGGCATTAAAATCCCCTTGGATTATTGTGATGTCGTGCGGTTTTGTCATTTTCAACAATTTTTCCAAGTCGTTGTAGAACTGTTCTATTTCGTCGTTATTGCTATCAGAGGTGGGTGCATAAACTTGTATTATGTTTATATTAATTGGTTTTCCAGATATTTTCACCATCATGACCCTATCTGATATTGGAACCCATCCAGCGACGCTGGCAGCTATTTTGTTCTTGATCAGAATTGCGACACCTCTTCTATGAATTCCTTCCGGGTTTCCGGAGTGATAAACTTTTATATCATGAGATACAAATTCTCCATATTCCGTCCACCAAGTTTCACTAATGCCCAACACATCTATCTGTAACCTTTTCATCTCGTTTATGGTATTGTCCAATTTCCCAAGTTCGTAAAGACTTCTGACATTCCACGTTCCTATGTTTAGTTTGGTTTTACCTCCGGGGACTATACGGCTTGAGAAATATAGGACGGCTAATTCTGAGTGGTACACTATAATTTGTTTGCCTGAAGTCTCCTGAGAAATTCGAAAAACGAACAAGAGAAGACAAATCATTCTGCATTATGGCAATGTGGACTTTCACACATCGTTTCAAACCAGTGTTTGTTTGACAGGACAAAAAGTGGAATTGATGGCTCATCTTCCGTACAGCCTTGACAGGGGATCCAATGATTTCACTTGATTCCAGCACATCAAGAAAAAAGGCGTGGTCAACGATTTTTGTTGTCTGAAGATGCTGTAAAAGTATTCAAAAACCATGTTTTTGACGTGTCTCATTCGGAGTGGTAAAAGTACTTCACCAATAGGTTTGAGCGCACGAAAAAGTGTATAAATCATGCTGGAGACTACTTAAGAAAACGATAAAACCGTTTTTGATGGTAAATATTCTCGTTTTCTTTATGTATGTCTGTCACTCACTCATTAAACACTTTTATATATTAAAGATATGTTGTCCATAGAAGAACTTTAAGGGCTCTACCATCTGAAAAATAGGCTATAGATGGTTACCTATCTGTTCACATAAGATCTAACAAAGACCATTTGTCAACAGAGAAACCTGCCCATAGTTTTATTGGTGCAGTTCCTAACATTTACAAAGTTTGGCGTTTTTGGCAACTCATTAATAAAGTCCAAAAAATCATTCAAGAGTCCTATAAATTTTGTAATTCCAATATTTTATGTCGGGCTGTAAAAATGGGTGGGTGACTTTGTCGCTTACAAATTACGTTTTTCATTCATTAGATTATTTTTAAAAACTTGTATAACTTCTTTGTGCATGTGTGTGTTATTTGACCCAAGACTTAGGTCTCGACATAGTACTTGAAATCACCAACAAATAAACATCTCATACTCAATGTAATTATCCTTCATAACTCTAACAGAATTTACACTTTATTACTTCCGGTTTGGTATTCCAAATCACATCACTTAAACTAACCACTCCAGCAAGGATTTCATACACTGTCAATGTACAATTTGTGTATTTTTTTGATTATCTGTGGTGACACGCATCTCCCTTTCCCTGTTCAATTTACTCTTGTGGTTGTCTGCGAGTGTGTCCTGTCTGTCCGCTCAATACACATCATTTATGTTTTATGCCTCATGTCAAGAGATCATCCATCCATCCGTCCACTTAAGTAGCCTTTGCGCTAATTTTCCACAACATTAGAGTTCTATCGATGGTCAAATTAGTTGGAAATCTGATGCGGCAAATTAGAGGCAAGACAAAAAATAAGAAAAAAAAACAAAATATTTTGGGTTTCAGTTATCGATGATGGTATTGAATCTCAAGTGGACCACCACCGTCAATGGCGGTAGAGTTCCTCTTCAATCACTTTTATCTTTTCTGTTTTAGTTTGTATACTTTTTTCCGAGTCCTTTACAAAAGACATCATCTATGATGTCAAGGATGATATGCTGCATATTATCCATCAAAACCCCAACATAAAATGTCTTCTTTTTTTAATACATTCTTCAATCTTATGAAAACCAAAACTTGACCAGTTTGTTTTCGGTTGTTGCTTCTTTGTGGGAGCAATTCAATATTTTGTTAGTTGTTGTTTTTTTGCTGTCAATTGTGAGGAATTAGTTTTGAAGTGGTCCTTCTGGTAGACAAATAACCCCGTGTCGCCTGAATGATTTTTTCGATATTAATTTCGTGAATAGGTCAAAACCAATGTACGGAGAACAATGCAAATGTTTTTAACACTGAATGCTTGAATGGAGATTAGATCGATGGGTCAATTTGATTTTGAAGAATATGTCATTAGCTATTAAGACTACGGGGAGGGATTCTAAAGAAATTTTGATAAAATAGCACTCAGTTATTTGCGAGGAATATTCAGGAAGTTCCGCACAAAAATACACAGTGAAAGAAGGTTACCCGTCGGCTGAAAAGCGTGGACTATTTAAAGAATATTTTTCAGGAATCTGTAGGGTCATAAGAAAGGTTTTTTTTTAAAGAATATTTTTCAGGCATTCCTAGGGTCATAAGCGTGGAGTTTCTAAAGAATATTTTTCAGGCATTCCTAGGGTCACAAGCGTGGAGTTTTTAAAGAATATTTTTCAGGCATCCCTAGGGTCATAAGCGTGGAGTTTTTAAAGAATATTGTTTAGGCATCAATATTGTAATTTTTAAAGAATATTTTTCAGGCAACAATGTGGTCCCAAGCATGGATTTTTAAAGAATATTTTTCAGGCATCAATAGGGTCACAAGCGTGGAGTTTTTAAAGAATATTTTTCAGGCATCCCTAGGGTCATAAGTGTGATTTGTTAAAGAATATTCTCTAGGCATCCTTAAGGTCATAAGCGTGGAGTTTTTAAAGAATATTTTTCAGGCATCCCTAGGGTCATAAGCGTGGAGTTTTTAAAGAATATTTTTCAGGCATCCCTAGGGTCATAAGCGTGGAGTTTTTAAAGAATATTTTTCAGGCATCCCTAGGGTCATAAGCGTGGAGTTTTTAAAGAATATTTTTCAGGCATCCCTAGGGTCATAAGCGTGGAGTTTTTAAAGAATACTGTTTAGGCATCAATATTGAAATTTTTAAAGAATATTTTTCAGGCAACAATGTGGTCACAAGCATGGATTTTTAAAGAATATTTTTCAGGCATCAATAGGGTCACAAGCGTGGAGTTTTTAAAGAATATTTTTCAGGCATCCCTAGGGTCATAAGCGTGATTTGTTAAAGAATATTCTCTAGGCATCCTTAAGGTCATAAGCGTGGAGTTTTTAAAGAATATTTTTCAGGCATCCCTAGGATCATAAGCGTGGAGTTTTTAAAGAATATTTTTCAGGCATCCCTAGGATCATAAGCGTGGAGTTTTTAAAGAATATTTTTCAGGCATCCCTAGGATCATAAGCGTGGAGTTTTTAAAGAATATTTTTCAGGCATCCCTAGGATCATAAGCGTGGAGTTTTTAAAGAATATTTTTCAGGCATCCCTAGGATCATAAGCGTGGAGTTTTTAAAGAATATTTTTCAGGCATCCCTAGGATCATAGGCGTGGAGTTTTTAAAGAATATTTTTCAGGCATCCCTAGGATCATAGGCGTGGAGTTTTTAAAGAATATTTTTCAGGCATCCCTAGGATCATAGGCGTGGAGTTTTTAAAGAATATTTTTCAGGCATCCCTAGGATCATAGGCGTGGAGTTTTTAAAGAATATTTTTCAGGCATCCCTAGGATCATAGGCGTGGAGTTTTTAAAGAATATTTTTCAGGCATCCCTAGGATCATAGGCGTGGAGTTTTTAAAGAATATTTTTCAGGCATCCCTAGGATCATAGGCGTGGAGTTTTTAAAGAATATTTTTCAGGCATCCCTAGGATCATAGGCGTGGAGTTTTTAAAGAATATTTTTCAGGCATCCCTAGGATCATAGGCGTGGAGTTTTTAAAGAATATTTTTCAGGCATCCCTAGGATCATAGGCGTGGAGTTTTTAAAGAATATTTTTCAGGCATCCCTAGGATCATAGGCGTGGAGTTTTTAAAGAATATTTTTCAGGCATCCCTAGGATCATAGGCGTGGAGTTTTTAAAGAATATTTTTCAGGCATCCCTAGGATCATAGGCGTGGAGTTTTTAAAGAATATTTTTCAGGCATCCCTAGGATCATAGGCGTGGAGTTTTTAAAGAATATTTTTCAGGCATCCCTAGGATCATAGGCGTGGAGTTTTTAAAGAATATTTTTCAGACATCCCTAGGATCATAGGCGTGGAGTTTTTAAAGAATATTTTTCAGGCATCCCTAGGATCATAGGCGTGGAGTTTTTAAAGAATATTTTTCAGGCATCCCTAGGATCATAGGCGTGGAGTTTTTAAAGAATATTTTTCAGGCATCCCTAGGATCATAGGCGTGGAGTTTTTAAAGAATATTTTTCAGGCATCCCTAGGATCATAGGCGTGGAGTTTTTAAAGAATATTTTTCAGGCATCCCTAGGATCATAGGCGTGGAGTTTTTAAAGAATATTTTTCAGGCATCCCTAGGATCATAAGCGTGGAGTTTATAAAGAATATTTTTCAGGCATCCCTAGGATCATAAGCGTGGAGTTTATAAAGAATATTTTTCAGGCATTCCTAGAATTATAAGCGTGGAGTTTTTAAAGAATGTTTTTCAGACATAAATAAGGTCACAAGCGTGGAGTTTTAAAGAATATTTTTCAGGCATACCTAGGATCATAAGCGTGGAGTTTTTAAAGAATATTTTTCAGGCATCCCTAGGATCATAAGCGTGGAGTTTTTAAAGAATATTTTTCAGGCATCCCTGGGATCATAAGCGTGGAGTTTTTAAAGAATATTTTTCAGGCATCCCTGGGATCATAAGCGTGGAGTTTTTAAAGAATATTTTTCAGGCAACTGTAAGGTCATAAGCGTGGAGTTTTTAAAGAATATTTTTCAGGCATCCCTAGGATCATAAGCGTGGAGTTTTTAAAGAATATTTTTCAGGCAACTGTAAGGTCATAAGCGTGGAGTTTTTAAAGAATATTTTTCAGGCATCCCTAGGATCATAAGCGTGGAGTTTTTAAAGAATATTTTTCAGGCATCCCTAGGATCATAAGCGTGGAGTTTTTAAAGAATATTTTTCAGGCAACTGTAAGGTCATAAGCGTGGAGTTTTTAAAGAATATTTTTCAGGCAACTGTAAGGTCATAAGCGTGGAGTTTTTAAAGAATATTTTTCAGGCAACTGTAAGGTCATAAGCGTGGAGTTTTTAAAGAATATTTTTCAGGCAACTGTAAGGTCATAAGCGTGGAGTTTTTAAAGAATATTTTTCAGGCAACTGTAAGGTCATAAGCGTGGAGTTTTTAAAGAATATTTTTCAGGCATCTGTTGGGTCAAAGAAAATCTCTTAAAGACAGAAGACCTTTACATGTCAAAATATTGTCTCTAATTTAATTTATACAGTATGCAAAGTTCATATTCGTACACCCCTAAAAAATGAATAAAATCGTTATTAATTCCATATTTTATGTGTAAATATGAAATAATTGATAGGAACTATCATAACGAAGAAAGATTTAAGAATAACAAAACAAATTTTTAATTTATTCCGTCATTTAGGTATAGATGGCGCCTGTGTGGGTGGCAAAGTTCGTATTCGTACACCTATAAGCACTATATATTTGGAGTTTTTAAGAATTTTCAAAGCAAAATACCGCACATTTTTATTCTTTTCTTCTTTTGGAATGCCTCTACTATAAAAATATGTAAAAACAACGGTAATTTTATTAAAAATTTTGCATGAATAAATAGTCGGACGAATATTTGAAATACTTAAAAAAAATGTGCTAGATATGATTAACTATTGCAAATTATTCCCGAATTTTGGACGAAAATAGCTAACAGCAGTCCTTCTGTAACAATATTCGAGGTCCAATATGAAAATAAATGTCGTCAGCGTTTGGAATTGCAAAGAAACGTAATTCGGGCTTTTGAAAAGTAAACACATTTTTTGTTTTTACTTGGTGAAAATCGCAAGTTTCATTTTATATTTGACATTAAATGTATTGAAGTTTTAGAATATGGTTTTGAAAATCATTTTATGTCAAGACATACCGGCAATTACGAGGAATAATAAATTTTTAAGGAAGAAAATTTCCCCGAAAATAAAGCTTATCTTCAAAAGGTTACCCCACGTTCGTTCCTGGACAATTTACTTCATTCTTTTGACATTTTTGTACTCATTTTACATCCTTCGGTAAAGAAATATAATTTTCAAGAATTAAAAACCATTATTTTTGCAATTTGGCAGCCATAACCCTCGTTCATAGTTAGCGTAGAATTTCAGTCGTACGCAGACAGTATGAAAACTTGTACAGTTTAATTTTTCTTCATAATTTCTCACAGTTTTCGTCATAAAATTATTTTCGAAACCGTATTCTAAAACTTCAATACACTTTATGTCAAATATAAAACGAAACTTAAGATTTTTACCTAGTAAAAATCAAAAATGTGTTTACTTCACCTAAACCTGGTTTACGTTCCTCTGCATTTCCAAACGCTGACAACATTTATTTTCATATTAGACTTCAAATATTGTTACAGAAGGACTGCAATTAGCTATTTTCGTCCAAAATTCGGGAATAAATTGCAAGTAGTTAAACATATCTAGCACATTTTTCTTAAGTATTTTAAATATTCGTCTGTCTTTTTATTCATGCTAAATTTTTATAAAATTACCGTTATTTTTACATAATTCTATAGCAGAGGCATTCCAAAAGAAGAAAAGAACAGAAATTTGCGGTATTTTGCTTTGAAAATCCTTAAAAACCCCAAATATATAGTGCTCATAGGTGTACGAATACGAACTTTGCCACCCTCACAGGCGCCATCTATACCTAAATGACGGAATAAATTAAAAATTTGTTTTGTTATTTTTAAATCTTTCTTCGCTATAGTAACCCCCATCAATTGTATCATATTTGCATATAAAATATGGAATTAATAACGATTTTACTCATTTTTGAAGTTTGTACGAATATGAACTTTGCATACTGTATATATTTCTTCTAACATATACAAAGCATTACATAAGGAAGTACCAATATCGACATTCACTTGGTGTGGTCTCTCACGTAACCGAAGGGCTCAGTTTATTTCGATTTTGCAACAATTCGTTGTGCAAATGTTAATCCGCTCACACATTCATTCAGGGCTTGAGAACGTTAACGCAAACACACACATCGACAAC
The DNA here is from genome assembly GCF_047663935.1 of Musca autumnalis. Lineage (NCBI taxonomy): Eukaryota > Metazoa > Arthropoda > Insecta > Diptera > Muscidae > Musca > Musca autumnalis. The sequence goes on from NW_027411755.1 coordinate 227,014,743, forward strand.
ACTTATTCGCCCTCACACATGTGCGCAACATAAATCCGAAAGTCACGATTTCAATGTAACCAGAATGTATAAGGACTGCCACATAGAGCTGCTGTTGGTTTTGCTGCTGCTGCGACAGCTCAATGCTGCAATTTTGCAATGCAAAAAACCCAAAAACAAAGTAAAAGACACCTGTTAATGTAAGCGCCAGGCATTCTTGACTGGTTTGTTTGTTTGCTATAAGCCATGGTTTAGTCAGAAACAAAGAACGTATGGACATTCAACAAGCGACCAAGCATATGCTTGTATGTTTGTTACACACTTGTGTGTATGTTTTGTGCAAAAAAACAACAAAAGGAATACATACTCATTTCCATTCGAGTGCACTGGCGCTAACGTGTGGCGTTTTGGTTTGTTTTTTGTCCTTATACTTCTTGCGCGGATCACGTTTTTACATAAATGTAATATTGCACATTTGTAAGTGTGTTAGTGAAAGTAGCTGTGTGTGCATGTTTTCATTGCTGTTGTGAATTTTTACGAAATTCCATGGTTAAAATACAACTATAAGGAAATTTTACAGTCTTACTTAAGACTGTGGCAACCACAGAAGTTCAAATTCCGAAAGGCTGCTACAACAAATACAATTTTAACAATTGTTCCTCGGAATCCATGGTACGTCCAGGAGTCTAAGAAAATATTGGTGGATTTAGAGTATTCCTAACAGAGGCAACAAGTATTAAATTACAGGAAGATCGGTCAAACAACGTAGCGAAATTTCTTAAAATACCTAAAATCGGGAGGTACCATTATGTATTGGCTATACCAACTGGAGGACCCACATTGACAATTATTGACGGAGGAGTTTTACTAGGTCCCAACAACACCACTAAACGTGGATTTTTTAAAGAATTTTAAGAGGTCCCTACAACACCATTAAACGTGGATTTTTTAAGGAATTTGAAGAGGTCCCTACAACACCATTAAACGTGGATTTTTTAAGGAATTTGAAGAGGTCCCTACAACACCATTAAACGTGGATTTTTTAAAGAATTTTAAGAGGTCCCTACAACACCACTAAACGTGGATTTTTTAAAGAATTTTAAGAGCTCCCTACAACACCACTAAACGTGGATTTTTTTAAAGAATTTTAAGAGGTCCCTACAACACCATTAAACGTGGATTTTTTAAAGAAATTAAAGAGGTACCTACAACACCATTAAACGTGGTTTTTTTAAAGAATTTAAAGAAGTACCTACAACACCATTAAACGTGGATTTTTTAAAGAATTTAAAGAGGTACCTACAACACCATTAAACGTGGATTTTTAAAGAATTTATAGAGGTACCTACAACACCATTAATCGTGGATTTTTTAAAGAATTTAAAGAGGTACCTACAACACCATTAAACGTGGATTTTTTAAAGAATTTTAAGAGGTCCCTATAAAACCATTAAACGTGGATTTTTTAAAGAATTTTAAGAGGTCCCTACAACACCATTAAACGTGGATTTTTTAAAGAATTTTAAGAGGTCCCTATAACACCATTAAACGTGGATTTTTTAAAGAATTTTAAGAGGTCCCTATAACACCATTAAACGTGGATTTTTTAAAGAATTTTAAGAGGTCCCTATAACACCATTAAACGTGGATTTTTTAAAGAATTTTAAGAGGTCCCTATAACACCATTAAACGTGGATTTTTTAAAGAATTTTAAGAGGTCCCTATAACACCATTAAACGTGGATTTTTTAAAGAATTTTAATAGGTCCCTATAACACCATTAAACGTGGATTTTTTAAAGAATTTTAAGAGGCCCCTACAGCACCACTAAACCTGGATTTTTTAAAGAATTTTAAGAGGTCCCTACAGCACCACTAAACGTGGATTTATTAAAGAATTTTAAGAGGTTCCTCCAGCACCACTAAACGTGGATTTTTTAAAGAATTTTAAGAGGTCCCTACAGCACCACTAAACGTGGATTTTTAAAGAATTTTAAAAGGTCGCTACAACACCACTAAACGTGGATTTTTTAAAGAATTTTAAGAGGTCCCTACAACACCACTAAACGTGGATTTTTTAAAGAATTTTAAGAGGTCCCTACAACACCACTAAACGTGGATTTTTTAAAGAATTTTAAGAGGTCCCTACAACACCACTAAACGTGGATTTTTTAAAGAATTTTAAGAGGTCCCTACAACACCACTAAACGTGGATTTTTTAAAGAATTTTAAGAGGTCCCTACAACACCACTAAACGTGGATTTTTTAAAGAATTTTAAGAGGTCCCTACAACACCACTAAACGTGGATTTTTTAAAGAATTTTAAGAGGTCCCTACAACACCACTAAACGTGGATTTTTTAAAGAATTTTAAGAGGTCCCTACAACACCACTAAACGTGGATTTTTTAAAGAATTTTAAGAGGTCCCTACAACACCACTAAACGTGGATTTTTTAAAGAATTTTAAGAGGTCCCTACAACACCACTAAACGTGGATTTTTTAAAGAATTTTAAGAGGTCCCTACAATACCACTAAACGTGGATTTTTTAAAGAATTTTAAGAGGTCCCTACAACACCACTAAACGTGGATTTTTTAAAGAATTTTAAGAGGTCCCTACAACACCACTAAACGTGGATTTTTTAAAGAATTTTAAGAGGTCCCTACAACACCACTAAACGTGGATTTTTTAAAGAATTTTAAGAGGTCCCCACAACACCACTAAACGTGGATTTTTTAAAGAATTTTAAGAGGTCCCTACAACACCACTAAACGTGGATTTTTTAAAGAATTTTAAGAGGTCCCTACAACACCACTAAACGTGGATTTTTTAAAGAATTTTAAGAGGTCCCTACAACACAACTAAACGTGGATTTTTTAAAGAATTTTAAGAGGTCCCTACAACACAACTAAACTTGGATTTTTTAAAGAATTTTAAGAGGTCCCAACAAAACCATTAAACGTGGATTTTTTTAAAGAATTTTAAGAGGTCCCAACAAAACCATTAAACGTGGATTTTTTTAAAGAATTTTAAGAGGTCCCAACAAAACCATTAAACGTGGATTTTTTTAAAGAATTTTAAGAGGTCCCAACAAAACCATTAAACGTGGATTTTTTTAAAGAATTTTAAGAGGTCTCTACAACACCATAAAACGTGGATTTTTTAAAGAATTTTAAGAGGTCTCTACAACACCATAAAACGTGGATTTTTTAAAGAATTTTAAGAGCTACCTACAACACCATTAAACGTGGATTTTTAAAAGAATTTTAAGAGGTCCTTACAACACCACTAAACGTGGATTTTGTTAAAGATTTTTAAGAGGTCCCTACAACACCATTAAATGTGGATTTTTTAAAGAATTTAAAGAGGTACCTACAACACCATTAAACGTGGATTTTTTAAAGAATTTTAAGAGGTCCCTCCAAAACCACTAAACCTGGATTTTTTAAAGAATTTTAAGAGGTCCCTCCAAAACCACTAAACCTGGATTTTTTAAAGAATTTTAAGAGGTCCCTCCAAAACCACTAAACCTGGATTTTTTAAGAATTTTAAGAGGTCCCTACAAAACCATTAAACGTGGATTTTTTAAAGAATTTTAAGAGGTCCATACAGCACCACTAAACGTAGATTTTTTTTAAAGAATTTTAAGAGGTCCCTACAAAACCACTAAACGTGGACTTTTTTTAAGAATTGTAGGAGGACCCTACAAAACCACTAAACGTGGATTTTTTAAAGAATTTTAAGAGGTCCCTACAACACAACTAAACTTGGATTTTTTAAAGAATTTTAAGAGGTCCCAACAAAAACATTAAACGTGGATTTTTTAAAGAATTTTAAGAGGTCCCTACAACACCATTAAACTGGATTTTTTAAAGAATTTTAAGAGGCCCCTACAACACCATTAAACGTGGATTTTTTAAAGAATTTTAAGAGGCCCCTACAACACCACTGAACGTGGATTTTTTAAAGAATTTTAAGAGGTCCCTACAACACCACTAAACGTGGATTTTTTAAAGAATTTTAAGAGGTCCCTACAAAACCACCAAACGTGGATTTTTTAAAGAATTTTAAGAGGCCCCTACAGCACCACTAAACGTGGATTTTTTAAAGAATTTTAAGAGGCCCCTACAACACCACTGAACGTGGATTTTTTAAAGAATTTTAAGAGGTCCCTACAACACCACTAAACGTGGATTTTTTAAAGAATTTTAAGAGGTCCCTACAGCACCACTAAACGTGGATTTTTAAAGAATTTTAAAAGGTCGCTACAACACCACTAAACGTGGATTTTTTAAAGAATTTTAAGAGGTCCCTACAACACCACTAAACGTGGATTTTTTAAAGAATTTTAAGAGGTCCCTACAACACCACTAAACGTGGATTTTTTAAAGAATTTTAAGAGGTCCCTACAACACCACTAAACGTGGATTTTTTAAAGAATTTTAAGAGGTGCCTACAACACCACTAAACGTGGATTTTTTAAAGAATTTTAAGAGGTCCCTACAACACCACTAAACGTGGATTTTTTAAAGAATTTTAAGAGGTCCCTACAACACCACTAAACGTGGATTTTTTAAAGAATTTTAAGAGGTCCCTACAACACCACTAAACGTGGATTTTTTAAAGAATTTTAAGAGGTCCCTACAACACCACTAAACGTGGATTTTTTAAAGAATTTTAAGAGGTCCCTACAACACCACTAAACGTGGATTTTTTAAAGAATTTTAAGAGGTCCCTACAACACCACTAAACGTGGATTTTTTAAAGAATTTTAAGAGGTCCCTACAACACCACTAAACGTGGATTTTTTAAAGAATTTTAAGAGGTCCCTACAACACCACTAAACGTGGATTTTTTAAAGAATTTTAAGAGGTCCCTACAATACCACTAAACGTGGATTTTTTTAAAGAATTTTAAGAGGTCCTACAAAGGTCCCTACAACACCATCAAACGTGGATTTTTTAAAGAATTTTAACTGGCACCTACAACACCATTAAACGTGGATTTTTTAAAGAATTTTAAGAGGTCCCTACAACACCACTAAACGTGGATTTTTTAAAGAATTTTAAGAGGCCCCTACAACACCCCTATACGTGGATTTTTTAAAGAATTTTAACAGGCCCCTACAACACCACTAAACGTGGATTTTTAAAGAATTTTAAGAGGCCCCACAACACCGCTAAACATGGATTTTTTAAAGAATTTTAAGAGGCCCCTACAACACCACTAAACGTAGATTTTTTACGTGGATTTTTTAAAGAATTTTAAGAGGTCCCTACAACACCACTAAACGTGGATTTTTTTAAAGAATTTTAAGAGGTCCCTACAACATCGCTTAACGTGGATTTTTTAAAGAATTTTAAGAGGTCCCTACAACACCACTAAACGTGGAATTTTTAAAGAAATTTAAGAGGTCCCTACAACACCACTAAACGTGGATTTCTTAAGAATTTTAAGAGGTCCCTACAACACCACTAAACGTGGATTTTTTAAAGAATTTTAAGAGGTCCCTTTAACACCACTAAACGTGGATTTTTTAAAGAATTTTAAGAGGTCCCTACAACACCACTAAACGTGGATTTCTTAAGAATTTTAAGAGGTCCCTCCAAAACCACTAAACCTGGATTTTTTAAAGAATTTTAAGAGGTCCCTCCAAAACCACTAAACCTGGATTTTTTAAAGAATTTTAAGAGGTCCCTCCAAAACCACTAAACCTGGATTTTTTAAGAATTTTAAGAGGTCCCTACAAAACCATTAAACGTGGATTTTTTAAAGAATTTTAAGAGGTCCATACAGCACCACTAAACGTAGATTTTTTTTAAGAATTTTAAGAGGTCCCTACAAAACCACTAAACGTGGACTTTTTTTAAGAATTGTAGGAGGACCCTACGAAACCACTAAACGTGGATTTTTTAAAGAATTTTAAGAGGTCCCTACAACACCACTAAACGTGGATTTTTTAAAGAATTTTAAGAGGTCACTACAACACCACTAAACGTGGATTTTTTAAAGAATTTTAAGAGGTTCCTACAATACCACTAAACGGGGATTTTTTAAAGAATTTTAAGAGGTTCCTACAACACCACTAAACGTGGATTTTTTAAAGAATTTTAAGAGGTCCCTACAACACCACTAAACGTGGATTTTTTAAAGAATTTTAAGAGGTCCCTACAACACCACTAAACGTGGATTTTTTAAAGAATTTTAAGAGGTCCCTACAACACCACTAAACGTGGATTTTTTAAAGAATTTTAAGAGGTCCCTACAATAAATTAAAAAAACATATTTCTGCATATTCGAACACCACTGTTCGTTTGTGTTGTTGCCGAGGCAATAAGTCGTCTCTGCGAATGGATTGTGGCAAAATGAGTTGAACAAATAAATGTTCGGTGTATTTGCAAAATTGCACAAAAGACTTTGTGTCGTCGTTTGTGGTTGTAGCTATTGTCGGTCTTGTTGTTGCTGCTGATGTTATTGTAAAGGGAGGCAGTAGGTCTCCTCTGATATTGGCTTTTGGTTTTATGTAAGACATTTCGACGTCAGTCTGGGCCTAAGTAAAAACTCACAGTCTTTGAGTCTTCCAATCTTGTGGTTTACTTGTTTGCATTTCGTTGTTGTTGGTTGTGGTTTTCAAAAACGTTTTATTGTTGTTGTCAGTGTTTTTTGCTCAAAGGCTATTAGCGCAAAAAGTAGGTGGAGTTGTAGATAAAAAAAACAATACAAATGAAAAAAAAACACTACAAAACCCATACAAACGATTTGTTTGTTTGGTACTAGCTATGGTTTGTCATGCTCTCGTCGGATCTATTCAATTATACATTCGGTGAATTTTTTGTGGAGTTGTTGTTTCTTTTTTTACTTTTTGGCATAGTAATGTTCTCAACGCTCCTTTCTAGCCTTAAAGGCATCTTCTTGTTGGAATTTATGTAGGTTTCTTTGTAGATTTATTTGTTTGTCTTATGGACAACCCCACAAAAACCATTGATCCCAGGATGTTAGTAGCCATCCACCAGCTTAAGTGGTCAGCAGAGCATCATCTTAGTCTGATGAGATTTTTTCCAAAGAGAAACATCAATTTTGCAATTGGCTATGTATTAGTTGCTGCTTTATGAACACTGCTGATTCATTTTATTGTCGTTGTGTGCTTGTTTCTGTTTTTTTTTTTCGTTGCTTTCCGTACCTTATGAATTTTGTATTTCCACTCCCTTTTTGTTTGTAATTTATTTTCCATTTGTGGATTTTTTGTTTGTTTTTGGTTTTGCGGTTTCATTACTTCGTTTGATCATCCAGGTGATTGATCGTCATTTTGTCTGCCTGTACTTGAAGTTCGGGTAGACATCTTGGCTTTTGTCGAACCATATAAAGTAATGGTGAGCTTGGTTAGACTATTGGACGACAAGTTATGTTAAATGGAATAATAGGAAATGTATTCGAAATTTTCTTGACGTGGAATACGATAAAACATGGAATTTTTGCAGGAGTTTTAAGAGTCCTCTGGAATATCATAAAACGTGGATTTTTTGAAAAATTTTAAGGACCCTATGGAACACCATGAAACACGGGTTTTTAAATACTTTTAAGAGCCCTTCGGAACACATTAAGACTTGGGGTTTTTAAAGAATTTTTAACGATTTTTTAAAGAATCCATAAAATGATTTTTTGAAAAATTTTAAGCGCCCTTTCAGCCACCCACAGAGCCATAAACGTGGATTTTTTAAAGAATATTTTTCAGCCACCCACAGAGCCAAAAACGTGGATTTTTTAAAGAATATTTTTCAGCCACCCAGAGAGCTATAAACTTGGATTTTTTAAAAAATATTTTTAAACCATCCACAAAGCTATAAACGTGGATTTTTTAAAGAATAATTTTCAACCATCCTCAGAGCCATAAACGTGGATATTTTAAAGAATATTTTTCAGCCATCCACAGAGCCATAAACGTAGATTTTTAAAGAATATTTTTCAGCCATTCACAGAGCCACAAACGTGGATTTTTTAAAGAATATTTTTCAGCCATCCACAGAGACATAAACGTGGATTTTTTAAAGAATATTTTTCAGCCATCCACATAGACATAAACGTGGATTTTTTAAAGAATATTTTTCAGCCATCCACAGAGACATAAACGTGGATTTTTTAAAGAATATTTTTCAGCCATCCACAGAACCATAAACGTGGATTTTTTAAAGGATATTTTTCAGCCATCCACAGAGCCATAAACGTGGATTTTGTAAAAAGAATATTTTTCAGCCATCCACAGAGCCATAAACGTGGATTTTGTAAAAAAGAATATTTTTCAGCCATCCACAGAGCCATAAACGTGGATTTTTTAAAGAATATTTTTCAGCCATCCACAGAGCCATAAACGTGGATTTTTTAAAGAATATTTTTCAGCCATCCACAGAGCCATAAACGTGGATTTTTTAAAGAATATTTTTCAGGCACCCACAGTGCCATAAACGTGGATTTTTTAAAGAATATTTTTTAGCCACCCACAGAGCCATAAACGTGGATTTTTTAAAGAATATTTTTCAGCCACCCACAGAGCCAAAAACGTGGATTTTTTAAAGAATATTTTTCAGCCACCCAGAGAGCTATAAACGTGGATTTTTTAAAAAATATTTTTAAACCATCCACAAAGCTATAAACGTGGATTTTTTAAAGAATAATTTTCAACCATCCTCAGAGCCATAAACGTGGATATTTTAAAGAATATTTTTCAGCCATCCACAGAGCCATAAACGTAGATTTTTAAAAAATATTTTTAAACCATCCACAAAGCTATAAACGTGGATTTTTTAAAGAATAATTTTCAACCATCCTCAGAGCCATAAACGTGGATATTTTAAAGAATATTTTTCAGCCATCCACAGAGACATAAACGTGGATTTTTTAAAGAATATTTTTCAGCCATCCACAGAGACATAAACGTGGATTTTTTAAAGAATATTTTTCAGCCATCCACAGAGATATAAACGTGGATTTTTTAAAGAATATTTTTCAGCCATCCACAGAGACATAAGCGTGGATTTTTTAAAGAATATTTTTCAGCCATCCACAGAGACATAAACGTGGATTTTTTAAAGAATATTTTTCAGCCATCCACAGAGACATAAACGTGGATTTTTTAAAGAATATTTTTCAGCCATCCACAGAGACATAAACGTGGATTTTTTAAAGAATATTTTTCAGCCATCCACAGAGACATAAACGTGGATTTTTTAAAGAATATTTTTCAGCCATCCACAGAACCATAAACGTGGATTTTTTAAAGAATATTTTTCAGCCATCCACAGAGACATAAACGTGGTTTTTTTAAAGAATATTTTTCAGCCATCCACAGAACCATAAACGTGGATTTTTTAAAGAATATTTTTCAGCCATCCACAGAGCCATAAACGTGGATTTTGTAAAAAGAATATTTTTCAGCCATCCACAGAGCCATAAACGTGGATTTTTTAAAGAATATTTTTCAGCCATCCACAGAGCCATAAACGTGGATTTTTTAAAGAATATTTTTCAGCCATCCACAGAGCCATAAACGTGGATTTTTTAAAGAATATTTTTCAGCCATCCACAGAGCCATAAACGTGGATTTTTTAAAGAATATTTTTCAGCCATCCACAGAGCCATAAACGTGGATTTTTTAAAGAATATTTTTCAGCCATCCACAGAGCCATAAACGTGGATTTTTTAAAGAATATTTTTCAGCCATCCACAGAGCCATAAACGTGGATTTTTTAAAGAATATTTTTCAGCCATCCACAGAGCCATAAACGTGGATTTTTTAAAGAATATTTTTCAGCCATCCACAGAGCCATAAACGTGGATTTTGTAAAAAGAATATTTTTCAGCCATCCACAGAGCCATAAACGTGGATTTTTTAAAGAATATTTTTCAGCCATCCACAGAGCCATAAACGTGGATTTTTTAAAGAATATTTTTCAGGCACCCACAGTGCCATAAACGTGGATTTTTTAAAGAATATTTTTTAGCCACCCACAGAGCCATAAACGTGGATTTTTTAAAGAATATTTTTCAGCCACCCACAGAGCCAAAAACGTGGATTTTTTAAAGAATATTTTTCAGCCACCCACAGAGCCAAAAACGTGGATTTTTTAAAGAATATTTTTCAGCCACCCAGAGAGCTATAAACGTGGATTTTTTAAAAAATATTTTTAAACCATCCACAAAGCTATAAACGTGGATTTTTTAAAGAATAATTTTCAACCATCCTCAGAGCCATAAACGTGGATATTTTAAAGAATATTTTTCAGCCATCCACAGAGCCATAAACGTAGATTTTTAAAAAATATTTTTAAACCATCCACAAAGCTATAAACGTGGATTTTTTAAAGAATAATTTTCAACCATCCTCAGAGCCATAAACGTGGATATTTTAAAGAATATTTTTCAGCCATCCACAGAGACATAAACGTGGATTTTTTAAAGAATATTTTTCAGCCATCCACAGAGACATAAACGTGGATTTTTTAAAGAATATTTTTCAGCCATCCACAGAGATATAAACGTGGATTTTTTAAAGAATATTTTTCAGCCATCCACAGAGACATAAGCGTGGATTTTTTAAAGAATATTTTTCAGCCATCCACAGAGACATAAACGTGGATTTTTTAAAGAATATTTTTCAGTCATCCACAGAGACATAAACGTGGATTTTTTAAAGAATATTTTTCAGCCATCCACAGTGCCATAAACGTGGATTTTTAAAAGAATATTTTTCAGCCACCCACAGAGCCATAAACGTGGATTTTTTAAAGAATATTTTTCAGCCACCCACAGAGCCATAAACGTGGATTTTTTAAAGAATATTTTTCAGCCACCCACAGAGCCATAAACGTGGATTTTTTAAAGAATATTTTTCAGCCATCCACAAAGCCATAAACGTGGATTTTTTAAAGAATATTTTTCAGCCACCCACAGAGCCAAAAACGTGGATTTTTTAAAGAATATTTTTCAGCCACCCAGAGAGCTATAAACGTGGATTTTTTAAAAAATATTTTTAAACCATCCACAAAGCTATAAACGTGGATTTTTAAAGAATAATTTTCAACCATCCTCAGAGCCATAAACGTGGATATTTTAAAGAATATTTTTCAGCCATCCACAGAGCCATAAACGTAGATTTTTAAAAAATATTTTTAAACCATCCACAAAGCTATAAACGTGGATTTTTTAAAGAATAATTTTCAACCATCCTCAGAGCCATAAACGTGGATATTTTAAAGAATATTTTTCAGCCATCCACAGAGACATAAACGTGGATTTTTTAAAGAATATTTTTCAGCCATCCACAGAGACATAAACGTGGATTTTTTAAAGAATATTTTTCAGCCATCCACAGAGATATAAACGTGGATTTTTTAAAGAATATTTTTCAGCCATCCACAGAGACATAAGCGTGGATTTTTTAAAGAATATTTTTCAGCCATCCACAGAGACATAAACGTGGATTTTTTAAAGAATATTTTTCAGTCATCCACAGAGACATAAACGTGGATTTTTTAAAGAATATTTTTCAGCCATCCACAGTGCCATAAACGTGGATTTTTAAAAGAATATTTTTCAGCCACCCACAGAGCCATAAACGTGGATTTTTTAAAGAATATTTTTCAGCCACCCACAGAGCCATAAACGTGGATTTTTTAAAGAATATTTTTCAGCCACCCACAGAGCCATAAACGTGGATTTTTTAAAGAATATTTTTCAGCCATCCACAAAGCCATAAACGTGGATTTTTTAAAGAATATTTTTCAGCCATCCACAAAGCCATAAACGTGGATTTTTTAAAGAATATTTTTCAGCCATCCACAGAGCCATAAACGTGGATATTTTAAAGAATATTTTTCAGCCATCCACAGAGCCATAAACGTAGATTTTTTAAAGAATATTTTTCAGCCATTCACAGAGCCACAAACGTGGATTTTTTAAAGAATATTTTTCAGTTACCCTTTGAGCCTAAACGCGGATTTTTTAAAGAATATTTTTCAGCCATCCACAGAGCCATAAACGTGGATTTTTTAAAGAATATTTTTCTGCCATCCACAGAGCCATAAACGTGGATTTTTTAAAGAATATTTTTCAGCCACCCACAGAGCCATAAACGTGGATTTTTTAAAGAATATTTTTCAGCCACCCACAGAGCCATAAACGTAGATTTTTTAAAGAATATTTTTCAGCCACCCACAGAGCCATAAACGTGGATTTTTTAAAGAATATTTTTCAGCCATTTATAGAGCCATAAACGTGGATTTTTTAAAGAATATTTTTCAGCCATCCACAGAGCCATAAACGTGGATTTTTTAAAGAATATTTTTCAGCCATCCACAGAGCCATAAACGTGGATTTTTTAAAGAATATTTTTCAGCCATCCACAGAGCCATAAACTTGGATTTTTTAAAGAATATTTTTCAGCCATCCACAGAGCCATAAACGTGGATTTTTTAAAGAATATTTTTCAGCCATCCACAGAGCCATAAACGTGGATTTTTTAAAGAATATTTTTCAGCCATCCACAGAGCCATAAACGTGGATTTTTTAAAGAATATTTTTCAGCCATCCACAGAGCCATAAACGTGGATTTTTTTAAAGAATATTTTTCAGCCATCCACAGAGCCATAAACGTGGATTTTTTAAAGAATATTTTTCAGCCATCCACAGAGCCATAAACGTGGATTTTTTAAAGAATATTTTTCAGCCATCCACAGAGCCATAAACGTGGATTTTTTTTAAAGAATATTTTTCAGCCATCCACAGAGCCATAAACGTGGATTTTTTAAAGAATATTTTTCAGCCATCCACAGAGCCATAAACGTGGATTTTTTAAAGAATATTTTTCAGCCATCCACAGAGCCATAAACGTGGATTTTTTAAAGAATATTTTTCAGCCATCCACAGAGCCATAAACGTGGATTTTTTTAAAGAATATTTTTCAGCCATCCACAGAGCCATAAACGTGGATTTTTTAAAGAATATTTTTCAGCCATCCACAGAGCCATAAACGTGGAGTTTTTTAAAGAATTTTATTAGCTTTCTGGAACATCATAAATAAGTTTCCGAACCTTCTGGAGCACTATTAAGGATTTTATTAAACTCTCTCCCCAATTTTTAAAACATAAACAAGTGAAATACAAAACCAAAAAATATTAATTTGTATTTCCAAAATTTGTTACGCCCTCTTTTCCTCTTGAAGCTGTTCTTATAATCATCTAGCTGCTGTGGATGATGTTGCTACTACCATCCGACGAGCAATACTGGTGACTGTGATGAGAGTGCATTTGTGAAGACCGCCCCACAAAAACCAAGCAACAAAAAAATTAAAAAAAAAATAGCTGACTCAAATCAACAATGAATTGAAAACCAAAAAAAAACCTCAAGCGAATCTCATATCTCAAAATAAGCGAAAAAAGGTAAAATGGAAATACAGACTCAAAATTATGTGATGGCACTGAAAAGAAGAGGAGAGAACTACAACATTAGTGGCTACAGCTCCGACCATTCCACAAATAACAAAGAAAAGCATTCTTTGTTAAAAAAAAATACGAAAACGAAAGAACCACACACGAAACACCAAAAATATTCAGAAAAAATGCTGTTGTTGAAGGGCAATTAACATACAAAAGGATCAGCGCGTCGACTGATGCTGCAAAACAAAAACAACAACAACACCCCACACAAACAATCGTATCTTGATCAATGTGAATGCTATGCTGTTGTGTTTCTTCTGCTGCTTGTGGTGATGATGAGGTGGCTGCTGCTGATGATGATGCGTTTGGAGCCTCCTCCTACTGCACCACTCAAAATGTAAACAACCAATAAGCAACAGTTAAATCACTTCATGAATTTAGTTCGAAACATAATAATGAAGAAGTAAAACGATTTGAGGGAAATAAATGAAACAGCAAAAGATTTCATTCACAACAATAACAACAACAACGGCAACTGAAGCAAAATGCCTTTTATAAAATTGCTGCATCATACCACACTACCAGGAGACTACGTGGCGTTATGGTGGATCTTCTTTTTTTCGTCTTCCCAAAATGAAAAAAAGCACACACACACATACACAGATGAAGAGGAGAATTGTTTTTTTTTTCATTCCATTTTTGGAGTGGAGTTATTTTTGGGAAATTTTTGTTTTCGATTTCTCCTTCAAATTGAGTCAAATTTGTGTTCTTTTGTAAATTCTGGAGCAAAACCGAAAGACAACACTGGCAGATGAATCATTTATGTCTGAATTGTGGCGAAGAAGGGATGTACACGATCCAATTTGTCGTGCAATATCATTTGCTTTAAGAATTGTTCTTCAAATGCCGCTCAGCTTAAAGTAGACGAATATTCTAAGCATTTCTTTCAAGTAAAACTTCTCGTTCGAGCTGTGGGATAAAAAGAACGTCCTATATCATTAAATTAATATGAATCGAGCTAAATTCATTGATATGGGAGAAGTCTGCCCTTGTTGATTCAGGGATATTTGTCGCAAATTGTTTTAGTTTTTTTATTGTTCTTCAATTCATCCACCGGACACTCTTTACTAAATTAATTCCTCTAATCGGGCGAGACCATTTTATGAAAGCTATATTTAAATGTGAAGCTATCTATAATGGCACTGTTAGAAAGTGTCTTCTATACATGATCAGTTCAAATTAAAAAACAAGGAAAAAAGTAAAGTTCGGCCGGGCCGAACTTTTTATACCATACACTACAAAATATGCTGATACTAAATATGGAATATTATTTTCTTTCCTGTCCACAATTTTGTTGCCACGGATACCTAACTATGATAAAAAATGCACCTAAAAATGTCTTCAATCGGGCGGCACCTTTATATGGGGCTATATCAAAGTGTGGACTTATGTTGAACATTTTTGGTGGAGAAGTTTTGTGACCACTGAGAACTTCAAATGTCAAATCACAGATAGTTAAGTTAACAAATGTAGCTATACTCCTCAAAACACCTAAAATTGGGTCTATATCAAAACATGGACCAATTGGTGGACAATTTTTGATGATTTTTTGGTGATAATTTTTTGTGGGGACGTCTCGTCACCACCGGGAACTCAAATGTCAAATTAAAGATAGTTCGGTCAAAAAATGTAGCTAAAATCCTCAAAATACCGAAAATCGGGAGGTACCGTTATATGAGCGCTACAACAAAATTTAGACCTACGTTGAGAATGTTTAGTGGATATGTTTTGTGATCACTATGGAATTCAACTGTCAAATTACAGGTAGTTTAATCAAAAACTGTAGCTAAAATCCTCAAACACACAGAAAATCGGGAGGTACCGTTTCATGGGCGCTCCACCAAGGACCTACGTTGAAAATGTTTAGTGGAGATGTTTTGCGACCACTGGGAATATCAAATATTAAGTAGCAGGTAATTCGATCAAAAATATAGCCAAAATCCTCAAAATACCGAAAATCGGGAGGTACCGTTATGTGGGGGCTATACCTAAACCTGGACCTATGTTGACAATTTTAGTGGAGATGTTTTGCGACCAGTGGGAATATGAAATATTAAATAGCAGGTAATTCGGTCAAAATGTATCCAAAATCCTCAATACCGAAAATCGGTAGGTACCGTTATATAGGGGCTATACCAAAACATGGACCTACATATGTTGACAGTTTGCGGTGGATAGGTTTTGTGGTCACTAGGAAACTCAACTGTCAAATTACAGGTAGTTCGGTCAAAAATGTAGCTAAAATCCTCAAAATACAGAAAATCGGGAAGTACCGATATATGGGAGCTATACTAAAACATGTTGATGGTTTTTGGTGGAGATGTTTAGTGATCACGTGGAAACTCAACTGTCAAATTATAGGTAGTTTGGTAAAAAATGTACCTAAAATCCCCAAAATCGGAAGGTACCGTTATATGGGGACAATACCACAACGTGGGCCGATATAACCCATCTTCGAGCTTGACCTGCTTGTGGAAAAAAGATACTCGGGTGCAAAAATATAGCACTCTACCTTAATTATTGTGGACGCTAGAGTGATTGCAACAGACGGACATAGCAATATCGTCTCAGAATTTTGTCCTGATGTCCTGATACTTTATGGGGTCGCACATTGTTACTTCAATGCGTTACAAACGGAAAAACAAACTGTTTTAAAATATTACATTTAAACGTTTGATAGTATTTCAACCAAAATATTTCAACTATTCGAGATTTAGCTTTTGAAAGTCCTGTAAGTATAACAAAAAATACAATATTTGAGCGAATAATTGACATTTTTATTTATTTATTTATTTATTATTCATACATAGTAATGCAAAAAGTCTTTAAGACCAAAGTGCGCATTACAAATAAATACAAAATAGCTTGCTGATTAATCCATGACTAAGATAACATTATACAAAAATAAAAAAAAAAAATATAGTTTGCAAAAATAATGACAAAAATTAAAAGAAAAGGAAACTAGAAAAACGGCTCCCCAGCCAAAAAGAATGAAAAGTAATGAATTAAAATCCCATGTTAATAATAATGCACGTACTACAGGCACCGGGCTACGTTACGTTTAAATGTATTGGGTGAATATGCAAAACTTCGCAAGTTAAGAGGCAGGTGATTCCAAAGCCTTGCTACTCTAACAAGGAATGATCGATCATAGATACCGGACCAAAAGCGAGGGAGTAAGATTTGTGGATTGCGAAAGAATCGCGAGAAAAAGAAATTTGAACAGAGTAATTCCGGTGTACCGTTTTTAATAATTTTATAAAAACATGACATAACCCGAACATTTATGTACGACTGAAACGGAAGTCCCAAAAACTGCAAAGTATAACTGGAGATATGATCTCTATAATTTAAACGGTATACAAATCGAACTACCATATTAATTAATATAAGAATTCTGTCGAGGCACGACTGAATAGTGCCAGAGAATACCTCTATACCATAGGTGATAGTTGACATTAACAACGAATATGCAAGCTGCCGTCTTACAAAGAAAGGAAGGTAATAAGTAGTACAATTCAATTTACGCAAAATGGAAATTACCTTGGGAAATAACGTGTCAATGTGTGATCTGAAATCAAGCCTGTAATCAATATATACGCCCAGACACTTAATCTTGTCAACTACCTCAACAATATTTCCATCCATAACCATGTGAAAGGAATGACTACTCTGACGTATAGAGCCAAACAGTAACGATTTAGTCTTACTAACATTGACAATAAAGTTATTGCGTTGCATCCAACAACTAACATTAGTCAATACTGCATTGACAACTGGCAATAAACCAAAAGAATTTGAACCACGAAAAAATAGGTGAATATCATCGGCATATATAAATGGCGAACATACATCTGCATCAAGGGCATCAACTATATCATTGATATACATAATAAAAAGTAAGGGGCCCAAGACAGAACCTTGGGGTACCCCACTATCTACACTATCTATCTAAAAAGTTTTTGTTGAAAACCAAAAACAAGGGAACTGTCTTACCCCTTGGTAAGCATCGCTAATTTCCCACTAATAAATTAAAGTTGTTTTGAAAAATTACACTGTGCGACATTTTTAGGGTAATCTTGTACAACCAATTTGAGCGTAGGATTTTTGAAAGTACAGATCAAACGACGAAAACCCTAGTTGGATTTTGTTGTGTCAGATCCAGCTTAAATTTTATGGCCCCATCTAAACATGGTTAAATATTGATTTTTTAAAGTAATTCAGGGCTATATCTCTGAAACCTATGTGAATCCTCATCTGACCTCTGAAGCAAATTTGTAGATAAAGGCATTAATAAAATATTTGGAGAGATAAAGAACAATTATTTATTGCCTCAAACTTTATAAAATATCGAAAATTTCCATAATTTGTACCCATCGCACCATATCTCGAAAACCGTCAATTTTTTCTTAATGTTTTCATTTGGAAAAATATTCGCTGGGATGTGCTACACAACTCTTCAGAATATGTCATTGTTATAAAATGCCTCTACCACGTTGTTGTTAGTATATTTTGAAACGGCAATTTAATAAATATGTCAATAATGTGGTAAAATCCGAAATGCGAGAATAAACTGTTGTGGTGAACTGTGTTTGAAATTCGTGTTGTTAAATATATGATGTAAAATACCGCTGAAACGATATGAAGTAAGAACCCTATTTGCAAGATTTCTGCAAATGGTTACTTGGTTCAACTCTCAATAGTTTAGCTGATACTGACCATTTTCTATATTTGACCGATTTTGATGACCTATATTGAGTTTTTCTTATGTAGTCTGCTCAAAAGATAAGTTTTAATAGTTTAGGACTACAATGTTGCCTAAGACAGTAAAGCCAAATGCCTAATCGTTTCTGAGATAAAGGCCCAATATATTAAAAAACTGTAGTTTTAACCCGGTTTGGATGAGGCCATAAAATCCGAACTGGATCTGACAGGGCAACCCCCTAATAGGGTTTTGGAAGACTCAATGTGTACTTACAACAAATGCATACTAAAAGTTGTTTGCATTTCAGTGTTGCATAGTGTTATTAAAACAACGACTTTCCTAAAAAAGAAAAATATTTGTAAATATTAAATTGAATTTGTAAAAATTGTGCCGGTGTTCTATAAATCGATTTCTACTTTTTTTCCCGAAAAAAATTTTTATAAGTCACTAGCCTAAACTTTTTGGTGTTTATGGGAAAGGTACATTGGAACAATTAGTGGAGAAAATAGGTTAACAATTTTTACACTAATTGTTCCAAAGACATCCCAGTAGGGACAAGAGAGACTTCTACTGATCGATCCAATAACACACTCACTTTACTTAAAATTTTGTCCTTTAAGCCGAACTAAGAATAGATTTTGAATATCATGATTTTTGATCTCGTTTTGGCCTTCCATTTTTGTGTTTAACGCCATACGGGCCACATTTATATGACGTTTTGTGTGGGTTCAGTCAACATCGCTCACTCTCTTGAAATTTCTCTGTCAATGTAATCGTTGTAACTAGATACGATTATATAGACCAATATCGGTATAGCTCGTGGTTCACACGAAGCATAGTGGTTCTTTTTCCTGGAAAAGTTTTGTAACTTTTGAATGTTTTTGTTCAACTTTCCGGAGGATCAAATTCAGCCTAGTAGTTGCCGATGAATTTAAGGCTTGAAAGATGATACTCTCGGGCATCGTTCCTATTATTGGCTTAAAGTTATAGTCCACTAAAGTTGGATTTTAACTAAAATTTAGGAAAAATAAAATTGATCCGTTTCTTTCAGGCAACAATCCTACCTACCTAAAAAAAAACAATAAACAAAATATCTGTTATAGTTTCCTATGTTTTTGGTTTCCTTATTTTCAATATGATGGCTATCGAATCCCATATAAAAACTAACAATCGATGATTGCAAAAAATCGATCTGAAGCATTGTGCGGCATAAGCAATTGGCATGTGTCTATTTGTGTATGTTGTGACAAAAGGTCGAAAAATCTCCAGGATTTGCTGCAGGGTAAATATCTGGTCAATGGTGGACTTGTCAGGTCTAAAGCGGCATTGGTATGTTCCAATGATTTCATTGGCCATAGACTTTAGTCGTTCGCATAATATCCCTGACACTATCTTGTAGGCAATAGGGAGAAGACTTTTGCCCCTGTAGTTAGAGCATACATTCGTATATCTTTTCTTGTGGGCAGTGCACAGGATGTTCAGGTTCCAATCGCCGGGTACTCGTTCTTCCTGCCAGATGGTGCTAACTAGCTGATGAATACACCTTGTCAGTGTGTCGCCTCCTGTTTTGAACAGTTCGACGGCAAGCCATCGGCTCCTGCTGCCTTATTATTCTTCAGTCAGTTTATTGCAGACTTTACATCATCTTGACTGGGCGGTATACATTCAATACCATCTTTTGGGATTTGATCTGTGGTATCTTCGTCGTCTTCGCTACTATTGGATACCAACAGTTTGGAAAAATGCTCTTTCCTTATCCTGAGCACACTATCTGTATCAGTTACCAAATTACTGTGCAGGTCTCTACAAGAGGATGTGCCTGTACCAAAGCCATCAGTTTGTTGTTTCACTTTTTCGTAGAAATTTCGAGTTACGTTTTGGCTCCTGTACATACATATGTATCGATTTTTTCACACTACTGCATTTCCAATTTTTCTCTTTTTCCTGCAGAAAAGACGTTTCTCCTCTCCTTTTCTCCCGATACGTCTCTCATGTGGTACGCGTTGCTACCGAATGCAGATTATCCCTATATGCCGCATTTTTGTCTTCGGTAGCAGCACGACATTCCTGGTCATACCATGGATTCCTTGGTGGAGGTCTCTGGTATCCAAGTTTGCATGGAGTGGGCAATGTTTTGCCATTGTGCTGATATGTTATCGTGACGAGGATTGTTTGATTAAGCAATTGGGAGGGTTGAGTGGATTATGCTATGGCTATCTGTTGTGATTGCAGCTTACCGATGTCTAACTTCCGTGATGTGTCTGTTCGTACTTTTTTCCCACGTTTAATCTGGTTCGCACCTTTGCTGCATCAAGGTGGTGGACTGAGTCTATGTTGCATCCTCGATCGTACATCTTACACTCTCGATCACAACGTGATCAATTTGATTTTTGTTCGGTGATCTTAAATCTGATAGTGCTAACTACCATGTTTTTTGCCGCTGCGAAGTCTATCAGGCTCATTCCATTGTCGGATGTTTCACTGTGGAGACTGAATTTCCGGACTATTGGGCCAAAGATATTCTCCTTTCCAGTCTTGGCATTAAAATCACCTAGAATAAGTTTTATGTCATGGCCAGGACAACGGTCATATGTTTCTTCTAGGCGCTCGTAAAATATATCTTTGGTATGTTCGTACTTGTCTTCGGTTCGATCATTCACTGGGGTGAAGCTGGAGAACAAATGTTTTAATCTCCGAACAACTACAAATCCGCAACCAAACTCGTGCTTTGTGTCATGGCAGCTATAATACAGTGCGTCACCTTTAGGTGTTGTTGTGAAGCCTTCCCCAATACATCGTATGTCCCGTACGGCGGTTATATCGGCCTTGTACTTTTCAAGCACATCCGTCAGTGCTTAAACTGCACCTTCTACATAAAAAGTGCAAACATTCCAGGCAGATTCGCAGATCATGGATCTGAAAACGTTTGAAAGGGTCGTCAACTTTAGAGGGGTTTGTTTTTCTTTTCCTTTGTTTTTTCATAGTAAGATGCTTTTATCTAGAATTGGGTTACTAACCCGATGCCCAAACCCAAGTTTTTATCGAACGTGCGGATCATGTTTGCTCACTACCTTTTACGGGTGTTAAATGTAGCTCCCCAGGTGACACCACGGTGGACCAAGATAAGTCCTTGGCTTTGCCATGTTAAAGCCCGACAGGACCGTTATTTAGTATATTTTATCCCCATTTCGTCAATGCTTACTAAATGTCATTTGGGAACATTTCGCGCTCTCAGAAGTACGTATTTCGTATAATTTTCTAAGCAACGAAAAGTCCAAAAACTGAATATAAACTGGCAACTTACATACGAATTTCTAAACGATTTTTGTGTCATATTTTCGTTTGCTTTAGAGAATGTTCTTATCCCTTAATTCAATTATATTAAAAAACACTTGTATATCCTGCTTATGAACCTTGTTTACTCTTGATATGACATGGTAATTTATGACATCCTCGTGAACTGAAAATTTCATAAAATTTTTCTACTTGTTACTATTTCTACCGGAATTTTTTAATGAGTGAACCTTTATATGGCCCGTATCAATATCATGATAGGACCCAAATAACTTAATCGTGATATCCCGATATGTTTAAATAAATCCATGTTAGGGTTTATTGGTACATCCTGTTTGTACACCTAAGAGTAATTCAAAATATATAAAAACTACCAAAGAATATAAGAACGTAGTTAAAAAAAGCAAGTGAGTATTCAGTTAAACTGACAAAACTGACCTTAACCACACACAAGTCACTTGTTTTCCAAATAAAGTACTCAATATTCCTGGAAGTAGGGGTTAATAAAAAATACGTTTTTCGACTTGCAATTTCATGGTCCATGCCTTTTTATTCCTCTTTAAATTGCCATGTTCATTATTACTCTAAATAACTACAACAAAAGGAAAAACAATTAATAACAATTACTAATTAATTAGAAGGACAACACTTGAGAAAATCAATTAACCATGAACAACACACACACAAAAAACAGAAATAACCAAAAAATATCCTTTAGCTGACAATAACAAGTCAAGTGTTTATGGCAATTTATGGCAAAATCAAAGCAACAGGTTATGTGTTTTTTTCACTCTTGGTTATTTAATTTTTCGAAGGATAATAACATTCTGACATACCACCACCACCAGCACCGCCAACAACAACACCATGTAACATAACATTAGCTAACAATGGCAAAGTGAAACCCAAAGCAAACAGCTTGACAATCAAGGTGATATTGGCCAAGTCTTTTGTTTTCACAAAAATCACAAGGCAAGGAACAAGAAGGAAGGCATCAAGTTGTGTTTGCCAAATGTCTAGTTGGTCAGCACAACGGCACAGGGTGCCACAAAGCAGCCGTCATTCCTTGGTATTTTGTTTCGTCTATTTTTCACCTATCCTTTGTTTTTATTGGCAAATGCCGAATGACACGCTCAGACACTTTAGATGTACTTGAGTTATACGAATGCGTTCTCGACGATAACAACTGAGTTAACAACATCAACAAAGGTGCGAGAATAATGGCCACGTTCTCTATGCGGGTTGTCGTCGTCCATGCACACACAAAAGCGTTATAGCCATTCTTCGTCACCAACCATTGCCAACGCCAGCATGTAAAATGTTGCAAATGTCGTGTGACGTTTTTTCCCAACTCATTTACAGGCGGCGACGAAGACACCTTAAAGGTAACACACACATACATACATAATTTGGAGATGTCAAACAGGCGGACAGACAGACAGACACATTGAAATGAGTGCAATTTTTGCCAGGCAATTCCTGCTGCTACATTAAAAAAAGATGCAATAGCAAGCATCCCTTTGTTGTTTTCCCTCCTCGTTTGTGTCCCATCCAAAAAACCATTGTGGGCCCTTCAGACATGCTGTGATTTCAAGTACTTGGGCCACAGGAGGTCTAATGCAATTGCCTTCATTTGATAATAATTTAGGCAATGGCACATGCATGTGCCGGGAAGTTTCTCTGCTCTGCATCTTGCCTAGATAAAAATTACACCGATTTGTTATAGTTTTCTGTTATCTCCAACGCTGTTTTTTCCTTGAATTGCGATACGATTCATTAAGGCCACTGCTGGCTTGATCCGGTATCAATAATCGCTGTGGAGATAAGTCATCAATGATAAATGAATTTACCGTTTTTTTAAATAATCTTGTGATTTTTTTTCTGATCTTCTTGGCAAAATTTCGTATTTTAAAGACCAGCATGTGTGTGGTGAAAGTGTTTCTTGGGAAAAGAAATTACTTTGTAATCGGTAAGTTAAGCATGGGTAGGTGTCTTACATACTGGTATCCTGGTCTTGTTTTTTTTTTTTTTTGGAAAATATGCGTTTTATTGCAAATTCTTTACTACAAAAAAGAGAATTGTTGTAAGATGTGTGATGAGATAAGATAAGGTTACATATCCCTTTATCTTATCTCTTCTGGAATACTAGAAAGTTCTTTAAGCTGCACGTTTTTATGAAATTGAAACTTTCAATTCTTTTGACAGCTGTGAACTGAGAATGCCCTCAATCGGCTGGTAAAGGTAAAAATTAAAAAATAGACACAGCAGATCTTCAAACGTGCATTGTTAAATTTTTAAAAATAATTTTTTGAAGGTCCAAAATACCTTTAAACGTTGATTTTTAAAAATAATTTTTTGAAGGTCCAGAAGACCAATAAACGTGGATTTTTAAAAATAATTTTTTGAAGTTCCAAAAGAACTTTAAACGTGGATTTTTACAAAATAATTTTTTGAAGGTACAAAAGATTACTAAACGTGGATTTTTAAAAATAATTTTTTGAAGTTCCAAAAGAACTTTAAACGTGGATTTTTACAAAATAATTTTTTGAAGGTACAAAAGATTACTAAACGTGGATTTTTAAAAATAATTTTTTGAAGTTCCAAAAGAACTTTAAACGTGGATTTTTAAAAATAATTTTTTGAAGGTCCAAAAGATTACTAAACGTGGATTTTTAAAAATAATTTTTTGAAGTTCCAAAAGAACTTTAAACGTGGATTTTTAAAAATAATTTTTTGAAGGTCCAAAAGACCTTTAAACGTGGATTTTTAAAAATAATTTTTTGAAGGTCCAAAAGACCTTTAAACGTGGATTATAAAAAATAATTTTTTGAAGGTCCAAAAGACCTTTAAACGTGGATTTTTAAAAATACTTTTTTGAAGGTCCAAAAGACCTTTAAACGTGGATTTTTAAAAATACTTTTTTGAAGGTCCAAAAGACCTTTAAACGTGGATTTTTAAAAATATTTTTTTGAAGGTCCAAAAGACCTTTAAACGTGGATTTTTAAAAATATTTTTTTGAAGGTCCAAAAGACCTTTAAACGTGGATTTTTAAAAATAATTTTTTGAAGGTCCAAAAGACCTTTAAACGTGGATTTTTAAAAATAATTTTTTGAAGGTCCAAAAGACCTTTAAGCGTGGATTTTTAAAAATAATTTTTTGAAGGTCCAAAAGACCTTTAAACGTGGATTTTTAAAAATAATTTTTTGAAGGTCCAAAAGACCTTTAAACCTGGATTTTTAAAAATAATTTTTTGACCTTTAAACGTGGATTATAAAAAATAATTTTTTGAAGGTCCAAAAGACCTTTAAACGTGGATTTTTAAAAATACTTTTTTGAAGGTCCAAAAGACCTTTAAACGTGGATTTTTAAAAATACTTTTTTGAAGGTCCAAAAGACCTTTAAACGTGGATTTTTAAAAATATTTTTTTGAAGGTCCAAAAGACCTTTAAACGTGGATTTTTAAAAATATTTTTTTGAAGGTCCAAAAGACCTTTAAACGTGGATTTTTAAAAATAATTTTTTGAAGGTCCAAAAGACCTTTAAACGTGGATTTTTAAAAATAATTTTTTGAAGGTCCAAAAGACCTTTAAGCGTGGATTTTTAAAAATAATTTTTTGAAGGTCCAAAAGACCTTTAAACGTGGATTTTTAAAAATAATTTTTTGAAGGTCCAAAAGACCTTTAAACCTGGATTTTTAAAAATAATTTTTTGACCTTTAAACGTGGATTATAAAAAATAATTTTTTGAAGGTCCAAAAGACCTTTAAACGTGGATTTTTAAAAATACTTTTTTGAAGGTCCAAAAGACCTTTAAACGTGGATTTTTAAAAATACTTTTTTGAAGGTCCAAAAGACCTTTAAACGTGGATTTTTAAAAATATTTTTTTGAAGGTCCAAAATACCTTTAAACGTGGATTTTTAAAAATAATTTTTTGAAGATCCAAAATACCTTTAAACGTGGATTTTTAAAAATAATTTTTTGAAGGTCCAAAATACCTTTAAACGTGGATTTTTAAAAATAATTTTTTGAAGGTCCAAAAGACCTTTAAACGTGGATTTTTAAAAATAATTTTTTGAAGGTCCAAAAGACCTTTAAACGTGGATTTTTAAAAATAATTTTTTGAAGGTCCAAAAGACCTTTAAACGTGGATTTTTAAAAATAATTTTTTGAAGGTCCAAAAGACCTTTAAACGTGGATTTTTAAAAATAATTTTTTGAAGGTCCAAAAGACCTTTAAACGTGGATTTTTAAAAATAATTTTTTGAAGGTCCAAAAGACCTTTAAACGTGGATTTTTAAAAATAATTTTTTGAAGGTCCAAAAGACCTTTAAACGTGGATTTTTAAAAATAATTTTTTGAAAGTCCAAAAGACCTATAAATGTGGATTTTTAAAAATAATTTTTTGAAAGTCCAAAAGACCTTTAAATGTGGATTTTTGAAAATAATTTTTTGAAAGTCCAAAAGACCTTTAAAATTGGATTTTTAAAAATAATTTTTTGAAGGTCCGAAAGACCTTTAAATGTGGATTTTTTAATAATAATTTTTTGAAAGTCCAAAAGACCTTTAAATGTGGATTTTTAAAAATAATTTTTTGAAAGTCCAAAAGACCTTTAAATGTGGATTTTTAAAAATAATCTTTTGAAAGTCCAAAAGACCTTTAAACGTGGATTTTTAAAAATAATTTTTTGAAAGTACAAAAGACCTTTAAACGTGGATTTTTAAAAATAATTTTTTGAAGGTCCGAAAGACCTTTAAATGTGGATTTTTAAAAATAATTTTTTGAAAGTCCAAAAGACCTTTAAATTTTGATTTTTAAAAATAATTTTTTGAAAGTCCAAAAGACCTTTAAATGTGGATTTTTAAAAATAATCTTTTGAAAGTCCAAAAGACCTTTAAACGTGGATTTTTAAAAAATAATTTTTTGAAAGTACAAAAGACCTTTAAACGTGGATTTTTAAAAATAATTTTTTTGAAGGTCCGAAAGACCTTTAAATGTGGATTTTTAAAAATAATTTTTTGAAAGTCCAAAAGACCTTTAAATTTTGATTTTTAAAAATAATTTTTTGAAAGTCCAAAAGACCTTTAAATGTGGATTTTTAAAAATAATTTTTTGAAGGTCCAAAATACCTTTAAACGTGGATTTTAAAAATAATTTTTTGAAGGTCCAAAATACCTTTAAACGTGGATTTTAAAAATAATTTTTTGAAGGTCCAAAATACCTTTAAACGTGGATTTTTAAAAATAATTTTTTGAAGGAACGTTAGACTTACAAATATTTAGAAGATAATTATTTTATTGCGTATTACAGACATCACATAAACTCCCAATGGGAATCTTACCGTTTCCTCAATAATATCTCAACCCCATCAGACGAATTTCCGAAACACAGAATTTCAATATTACGGCTTATTTGCATGTTATCGCCTAAAGTAGCATTGGTATGAGCGTAGTGCATTAGACTAAGTGGAGACCCATGTTATCATCAACACTCTACCACCACCAAGCTAGACTTTGAATAGACAATAACAAGAACAAAAAAATCTTCCAATAGGTCTGGTAAAACTGAGACCAGCCAACGAACAAAAAATGTATAAAAACAAAAAAAGTGAAATCGTATAACTGTAATTGAAATGTCATAATTTACGATCATATTTAAATGAAAATATTTATACGAAAACCCCATACACAACAACAACAATCGTAATCGTATCAGCAACAGGAGCAATTGCAGCAGGCACAACAACAAAATTATATATTTGAATAAACATTATCGCCTTGTTGTGTAATCTTAACGCTGATGTGTATCCCCTAGACTGTAATTCCTGACTCGGATAATTGTTTATATTATTGAGACAACAACAATAACACTGATATCAACATCGTAACGTAAAGTTAAATAAACAAAACGCCAACAATATCCAAAACAATTGCCGAACAAAGAAGGGAAAGTTGGGGGAAAGTTGTTAGTTAGCCCATGAAAAGAATCAATCTACATTCAGGAATGCACTTGCCGAGATTGAAATTATTTGGTGGCGGTAGTGCATCTTCTTGTCATCCATCCGTTTGTGTTTTTGTTGTCTTGTTTTGTATTTATGAAATCATAAAATTTGATGTTTCCTTTTTGGCTGCTGTCAAATGGTTGCCACAATTGACAGTTACGATCAATTCACAATTATCACGGAGTCTCGGGTGATTGCTTCTCGCTAGCTGGCTCACTGGTGGTGCTGGGACATTTGAGGCGCTGCTTCAAGGCATTGCCCAATTTTATTGTTTGTATCGGAAGAAGAACTGTGGATGTGTTCGATGTTGTTGCTGCTGCTTCTGCTGGTAATGTCAATGATGGTGTTAATGATGATTTTGATGATCGTGGTAACGATTATGATGACGATTACTCTGAGAGTATTGATGATTATCAGAATGGTTATGGTTGATATTTATTGACACTACTTTGGAGAGTTCAATTTTTTTGATGTGTTTGTTTTTTTGTGGATTATGGTGTGAAACGATGATTTTTATGGTTAGAACGGTGCAGAGGTCTTAAACTGTACTATTACTTACATATTTGTATATTTTTAGGGGTAGGGAGAGTTTATTGGAAGTTTTATTTAAAGATTTGATTGAGAAAATCATTTGTATCTGATCCCTTAATATAACTTACAATTATCAAACATGCCCATTAAATTTTTCAAAACACGTCAACCGAATTTTCTTACTTCGGTGGCTATAACAGAAGCTTTGTTCATTTATCGAAACTTAAGATAGACCTTGTCTTCTGCACTAGTGTGTTCCCCCTTAACATTAAATGCCTCCTAAAATGATAGTGATACAGCTAAAATTGTCTGTTGAACTCGAACCTAAGGACGTATCACTCTGAAAGGGAAGGGCAAAAGTGCGATGGGATGCTTCTTTTGGTCTTTTGGACCTTTAAACAATTATTTTTTAAAAATCCACGTTTGAAGGTTTTTTGGGCCTTTAAACAACTATTTTTAAAAATCCACGTTTGAAGATCTTTTGGGCCTTTAAACAATTATTTTTAAAAGTCCACGTTTGAAGGTAATTTTAGCTTTAAAAATCCACGTTTAATGGTCTATGGGCCTTCAAAAAATTATTTTTAAAAATCAACGTTTAAAGGTCTTTTGGACCTTCAAAAAATTTAAAAAAAAATCTTTAAAGAAATCCACCTTTAAAGGTCTTTAGGACCTTCAAAAAATTGCTTGTAAAAATCCAAGCTTAAATGCCTTTTGGACCTTCAAAAAATTATTTTAAAAAATACACGTTTAAAGGTCTTAAGGACTTTCAAAAATTATTTTTAAAAATCCACGTTTAAAGGTCCTTTGGACCTTCAAAAAATTATTTTTAAAAATCCACGTTTAAAGGTCTTTTGGCCCTTCAAAACATTTTTTGGTCTTGTGGACATTCAAAAAATTATTTTCAAAAATCCAAGTTTAAAGGCCTTTTGTACCTTCAAAAATTTATTTGTAAAAATCCAAGTTTAAATTATTTTTAAAAATCCACGTTTAATGGTCTTTTGGACCTTCAAAAAATTATTTTTAAAAATCCACGTTTAATAGTCTTTTGGACCTCCAAAAATTATTTTTAAAAATCCACGTTTAATGGTCTTTTGGACCTTCAAAAAATTATTTTTAAAAATCCACGTTGAATGGTCTTTTGGACCTTCAAAAAATTATTTTTAAAAATCCACGTTGAATGGTATTTTGGACCTTCAAAAAATTATTTTTAAAAATCCACGTTTAATGGTATTTTAAACCTTCAAAAAAATATTTTTAAAAATCCACGTTTCAGTCGTCTCTTGACTGTGAAAGCATTCAAACGTCTGTGCTACCGTCAGTGATAACTTTTTTGAAGTGCATTCAAAATCTAAAATGAGTTCAACATCCAATTCAGCTAACTTTGAATTAGACAAAAGCAAGATTTTCAAAAATCTTACCATCGGTCCAAAATTCTTGTTGATTTCAAGAATTAATAGTAAAGAAACATTAATAAATGTTTCTCCATTTCTCATAAAAAAAGTGATTGACAGTGTTTGTGGAGAAGTTGATACTTGCAAAAAACTTCGCGGCGGAGAACTTCTCGTTAAAACTAAAAATGCTACTCAGGCAACCAAACTAATCCAACTCGTTTCACTCAATAATGAAATAAGAGTAGAAGTGAAAGAGCACACCCACCTTAACTCTAGCAAAGGTGTAATCTACAACAACGATCTTCGAGGAATTCCCGAAGATGAAATATTAACTGAACTAAAACAACAAAATGTGATTGAAGTTAAAAAGATTTTAAAAAAAGTAAATGATACACTTGTTGAAACAGGACTAATAATTATAACGTTCTCTCTACTAAACCTGCCTGAAGAAATCAACATAGGATACGAAAAGACTATAATACGTCCATATATACCTATGCCACTTAGATGCCGCCAGTGTTATCTCTATGGTCATACAACAAATTTATGTTTAAATAATAAAATTTGCATTAACTGCGGTGAAGAGGAACATTTGAACGACGACGAAGATTGTGTCAAACCAACAAAATGTATAAACTGCACCAAAGAGAATCGGAGTGACAACAACCACTCCGTTCTCAATAAGAAATGCCCTGTTTTTCTCAAGTTCAAAGAAATCCAAACCATAAAAACATTAGAAAAAGTTGACAACAAAGCAGCAATAGAAAAATATAAACAACGTCACCCAAACGACAACTCTTTCACTAAAGTTACACGAAACGTTGTCAAATACGACGATCTACAACAGAATAAAAACAACAACAAAACAACAGACAAAAAAGAAGTAAACAAAGCAAGTGAACTTCCAACAACATCAAAAGCTAATTTGAAGAAAACAACGGTGACTGTTCTCCCCAAAAATATTTCAAAGCGAACGAGGAATGAGTTAAAAACTAAAATTACTCCAACCAAATGTAGCAAAAAATTGTGCATAAACAATACAGAAAGCGAAGGAATAGATAGCGACGTTTAAATATAAAATCAACACTCTTTTGAGCATTTATTTTTTCTCTTATTTATATACATTTTCTCTTTTCCTTTTAAGATATTGTTATGACTTTAAAAATCATTCAATGGAACATTAAAGGCTACTGTAATAATTACAATGAATTACAAAATTTGATAAAAATGCATAAACCTAAGATATTAAGTTTACAAGAAACCCATTTCAATACGACTAACAACATTCCAATTCCCATTAACTATTGTTTATACAATTCAAAAAACTCTGCCTTATTAATACATAATTCCATACAGCATGAATTTGTTAAAATTATTGATAATATGGATACAGTAGTAGTTAAAATTTTCTCAAAACATACCTTTTTGTTATTTTCATGTTATTTCAATCCATCAAGATCTTTCACTCTAAACGACCTTGAAAATCTTTTCTCATCCCCTAATTCTATTCTTATAACTAGAGACGTTAATAGTTGGCACCCCCTTTGGGGCTCTAGAACAAGCAATTCTAGAGGAAATACATTAGCAAAGTTCATAACACAATCAAATTTAATGATTCTAAACAATGGCTCGCCTACTCATTTTTCTACTCACAAAACTTTTACACATATAGACGTTACTTTAATCTCATCAAATCTATCAATACATGCAAATTGGAAAATTGAAAGCGACCTTTATGGAAGCGATCATTTCCCTATAATAACAACCCTTTTTTCTGAAAACAGTAATATAAATTCAAATCATCTCAAGCCTCTTTTTAATACAAAGAAAGCAGATTGGAACCGCTATATGCTGTTATCTGATAAGCTATGTGATTCAAAACCACACAGTGACAACATAAATAAAGAAACTGCAAACATTCAAAAAATTATTCTACAGTCTGCTAATGAGTCTATACCCCAGATAAAAATTCCATCCAATAAGCCCGCAGTTCCCTGGTGGAACACTAAACTTGAAGAACTGAAGCGTAAAAGAAACAGTCTTTTCAACATATTTAGGAGAAACATCACAAATGAAAACCTTATCAATTACCGCAAAGCAAATGCGTTGTACAAGAGAGAATTAAAACTTTCAAAACAAAAATCTGTTGAAGACTTTACTTCTCACATTAATAACTTTAGTCCAACAGAAAAAATTTGGAATAACATCCGCAGGTTCTGTGGGATGAAAGTTAAATCTTCGATACATTGCATTTCAGATACTAATGGCGATCAAATTCTAAATTCTGCTCAGATAGCAAATCATTTTAGTAATTTTTGGTCTAAATCGTCTGAAGACTCTAACTTCCCAAATGAATTTCAATCACATAAAAATTCATACTCTCAATCTCTCAGACATTTAGTTCCAAACAAAAATGCAAGTTTTCTTGATAACGAGATAACCGTTTTTGAGTTTAATATTGCTCTTAATCAACTCAAAGGTACAACACCAGGAATTGATAGAATAAACTATCAAATGATTAAAAATCTCGGTAGTAAGTCCAAAGAGCGTTTAGTTTTACTTTACAACAGGATTCTAGATACGTTTATTCCACAAATCTATAAAAGCAGTATGATAATACCAGTCTCAAAACCAAATTCTGACAAAACTTCAGTCTCATCATACAGACCCATTTCCCTTAATACATGTTGCTCCAAAGTACTCGACAAAATCATTGCTAAAAGGTTATGGTGGTTTGTTACGGTTAATAAACTTCTTAGCCGATTTCAGTTCGGGTTTAAAAAAGGCAAGTCAATTGCCGACCCGCTGATCTATTTAGACCATAGCCGACCAAGAAGAGCGAGCGCTTAAATTGTTTATGTGTGGGTAAAATTACACTGACAGAACAGAACAGGGTGATGATTTTCATATTGAGTATGAAATGAAAAACACAGGAAAAAAGTTGTCACGGCGTGTTAGCGTTCAGAGCCAAACATAGTGGTGGGTGTGTGGGTTCGAATCGTTGGCTTTCCTTTTTCATTTGCATTATAGATCATAAAAAAGCTCGATTAATAAATTAAAAAAAAATTAATACTAAAAATGATCTTCGCCTAAAAAGGCAAAATTTTCAAATAGAAAAAATATATTGTTGGCGCGTTCGCTTTGTATGACTAAAATTAAAAATAATATACAGTGAATCACAGTCAAAAGTATCCACTTCAGTTTCTTTTATTAAAACTGCGATTGCTAAGAGTTGATTAATGTTAGCGATTTCGTTCTTTTTATATTTGTACATTAGGGTCTTAACTTAAATATAATAAAATAAAATTAACGAAATTCGGGTAAATTTAGATAAAAAAATAAAAATTGTTAAACAACATCGATTTCTACCTCACAGTGAAAATTATCCACTCATATTATTTTTTTCGCACATTTCCCGTCATTAAATGATATTTTGTATGCGTATTATAATGACGCCTAAGGTAAGATGGATATACATTTTTTATTGTTGCATTGCAGACGAGGCATTCTGCGTCATTAAAAATATTAATACAAAACAAAAAATCATTTTCAAATTCTTCCCTCCACATATTTGCTGTACAACTTCAAAATCTTTTCAGTGTACCAAAAAAAAAAAAAAAAAAAAAAAAAAAAAAACAAATAAAGCGGCATCAACCTGCTTGCATGACATTCAGTACAAAACTGAAGTAAAAAAATCAAAACATTTGCTCTTTTACTTTGCGTTCGGGTCGCGTGTGTGTGATTTGCCGAAAAACTTCGTAACCATATCAATACCAACGAACGGGTTTGATTTAGACTACCTCATTAACAGCTCTTTGAAAGGTAACAAACATCTTTCAATAATATCCCTAGATTTTTCCAAAGCGTTTGACAAGATTGGCGTACATGCCATTCTAAGTCAGCTTGAAGAATGGGGAATTGGACCTAAAATCTATAACTACATTAGAAACTATATGCACAATAGAAAGATAAAAGTTAAAGTTAACTCTCATCTTTCAGAAACAAAGACTCTTTATAATGGAATTCCCCAAGGATCCCCACTATCTGTAGTTTTGTTTTTGATTTCATACAACAAACTTGCTAAAATATTGGAAGCTCACAAAGACGTCAAATTTTTCTCGTACGCCGATGATTTCATTATTGTTAAAAATTTATCAAACCAGAAATTTTCCAATGTTAATATTGGTACAGTTTTCCCAGATATCGAAAAATGGTGTAATTTTTCAGGTGCTAAACTATCATTAGGAAAATGTAAACACCTACATGTATGCAGAAAACGTAGCTGTCGTCCAGAACTAGTTTGCGATAACCATACAATCCCCTCAGTAGAAACACTAAAAATACTGGGCATTACTATTAACCAGAAATATCAGTGGAATTCACATATAGACGCTTTATGTCTATCTCTTCAGAGCAAACTCAACATTATTAAATGTCTATCAAACAAAAAATTTCAATGTAACACATCTACATTAATCTCTGTTATTAATTCCATAATTGTATCAAAAATTAACTACGGAATTTTCCTGTATGGATACACCAATAAATCGATTCTAAACAAACTTAAAACCATATTTAATTCTGCCGTGCGAACTGCTCTAGGAGCACATCGCACAACAAGAATTACTAATATGTTATTCGAAGCAAATCTCACTACAATTGAAAACTACAGGGACCTTTCCACAACTAAACTATTTAAGTCCATATTACTAAACGACAATTCTCCAGTTATTGAACTGCTTAAAAAAGTAGTCAAAACTAAAAGGTTTTCCAAAATTGATTCTGCTCTAAGGCGGATACAAGACTTTTGTGATGAATACAACATCCCATACAACCGAAAAAACTCTTTATGCACCAAGCCCTACTGGAATAACCATTCCTATCCTATAGATACTTCGCTTCGAAAATACTGCAAAGAAACAACAAATCTTGAAGTTTATATCAATGAATTTTTTAACATCCAGGAAAAATATCGACAATACAAGTTCATCTACACCGATGGATCTAAATCCCACAATGGTAGTAGCTACAGCATTGTAAACAGCGACACAATTATAAAGTCATCTATTCTGCCTGAATATTCGTCCGTTTTCTCTGCAGAAATTATAGCTATTTATGAGGCTATAAATTACACTAAACCTTTAAATGGCAAGTTTGCAATTATATCTGACTCATTATCAGCTCTAGATTGTATAGCTAATCCTAATAATAATAATATTTATGGATCCATGATCAGAAATGCCATTAACAATGAAAAACACGTACTTGTGTGGGTCCCAGGACACTCCAATATCAAAGGGAATGAATTTGCAGATTCAGTAGCAAAAGAAGCTTGCAAGTTTCCACTTATTACTACAGATAATCTAAACATAAATGATATAAAGAATTTTGTCAATAAAGAATTCTACAGTAAAAGAAATGCCATTTGGAGAAATACTTCCGACTGGTATAAATCAGTAAACCATAATAAGACCAATATTAAAACATATCTTCACAATAATAAATTATTGTCAAGATATGATCAAATTAAAATTATTCGTCTAAGGTTGGGACATACTAATGCAACCCACGATTATGTGTTGAACAAAGACTTAAAAAAAGAATGTAAGTTTTGCAAGTCTAACGAATTTGATATGAATCACTTAATGCTAAATTGCCAACACGTCAAACAATACACAAACTCACTTTTCCCCAATAATAACTTAATTAATATGCTGAAAAATCTTGATGATATTGTTAAAATAATAAAATTTTTAAAGATAAGTAACCTTTATAATTCCTTATAAAATCTATTTAATTATTCCGCAACAACAAGCTTTCATATAATGTAACTTTATAATAAAATATGAATTTATATATATGTATATAAACCTACTAGCTTAAGGCCTCAGTAGCCAGAGCTATTATCCTTATTATATTTGTAATTATTACTTATAAATATAATTGTTAATAAATAAATAAATAAATAAAAATCCACGTTTAATGGTATTTTGGACCTTCAAAAAATTATTTTTAAAAATCCACGTTTAATGGTCTTTTGGACCTTCAAAAAATTATTTTTAAAAATCCACGTTTAATGGTCTTTTGGACCTTCAAAAAATTATTTTTAAAAATCCAAATTATTTTTAAAAATCCACGTTTAATGGTCTTTTGGACCTTCAAAAAATTATTTTTAAAACTCCACGTTTAATGGTCTTTTGGACCTTCAAAAAATTATTATTAAAAATCCACGTTTAATGGTCTTTTGGACTTAAAAAATTATTTTTAAAAATCCACGTTTAAAGGTCTTTTGGACCTTCAAAAAAATTATTGATCTTTTGGACCTTCAAAAAATTATTTTCAAAAATCCAAGTTTAAAGTCCTTTTGTACCTTAAAAAAAATTATTTGTAAAAATCCAAGTTTAAAGGTCTTTCGGACCTTCAAAAAATTATTTTTAAAAATTCAAGTTTAAAGGCCTTTTGGACCTTCAAAAATTATTTTTAAAAATTCAAGTTTAAAGGCCTTTTGGACCTTCAAAAATTATTTTTAAAAATCCACGCTTAAAGGTCTTTTGGACCTTCAAAAAATTATTTTTAAAAATCCACGTTTAAAGGTCTTTGGGACCTAAAAAAAATTATTTTTAAAAATCCACGTTAAAAGGTCTTTTGGGCATTCAAAAAATTATTTTTAAAAATCCACGTTTCATGGTCTTTTAGACCTTCAAAAAATAATTTTTAAAAATACACGTTTAATGGTCTTTTGGACCTTCTAAAAATTATTTTTAAAAATCCACGTTTAATTGTCTTTTGGACCTTCAAAAAATTATTTTTAAAAATCCACGCTTAATGGTCTCTTGGTCCTTCAAAAAATTACTTTAAAAATCCACGTTTAAAGGTCTTTAGGACCTTCAAAAAATTATTTTTAGAAATCCACGTTTAATGGTCTTTGGACCTTCAAAAAATTATTTTTAAAAATCCACGTTTAATGGTCTTTTGGACCTTCAAAAATTATTTTTAAAAATCCAAGTTTAAAGGTCGTTTGGACTTTCAAAAAATTATTTTATTATTTTTTTTATTTTATTATTTTATTATTAATTTATTATTTAAAAATCCAAGTTTTGTCCTTCCCTTTCTGAATGATACATCCTTAGGTTCGAGTTCAACAGACAATTTTAGCTGTATCACTATTATTTTATGAGGCATTTTATACACTCTGTAGTTTGATACGTTTTTTGTATGTTCGCCATAGACCACTTCTTGACTAGCCCAGGGGATATAATTTATATGGGATTGGTATCACCAAAGCAGGCATATTAACTAAACAATTTAAGTCAGCAAATTATTCCAGTTAATACGATTGAAATCAAAATATCTCTTCTAATGACCAGCTATTGTCATTTTGCAAATGAAAGGTTTACCCACACAACTGTAAAGGAATTTTGGAAAATGTGTTTTTTTTTTGTTTCAATTCAAATATTGATCATATCACTTTCTTAGACGGCTGGCTTCAGGTCTTTCCATTGTGAAGCAGACAATTGATGGATTCAACACAATGTGCATATCCTTTAATCGTTTGTTTGTTTTGCCTTTTTTAAATCAGATTGTAGCATCAAATTGTAGCATCTTTCAAATAGAGAGTTACTATTGTTGCCATTAAAATAGATACTCTCTTTGTTCTACGATGTAAACACGTGCTGTTTACCAATGGTCGCAGAGATCACTATAATGATAAATTGTTGGAGGGATTTGTTGTTAATTGATGTTTTTGTGAAATTCAATACTGAGAGCATCTACTCTGCTAGAAGTCTAATTTTTGGATTTCAGGAAAAATATCGAATATTGAAGCCCTGAATTGTACAAAAAACAAGAAATACACGTTTGAAGGTCTTAAATATTCCAAGAGGAGTAAATCGAGTCCAAATTTTGTGTAACGGATTTCGTCTAAAACCACTATTTCGACGTGGTACACGATAAAATATCAAAGTGATAGCCTATGTTTTGAGTGTATGCAATAGCATTAACTGCATTCGGCGAAATTTGGGAGCGGTACCGGATGGTATGGACCGATGTCCATCTTCAAACTTTATCTAAGATTAGCAAAAATATTACGATATGCAAAGCTTGGATCAACGCAACGTTTAAACCGTCATAAGGTGGCCACCCAATACAAATTGTTGCAAAAAAATAATAAAGCGATCCTATAACAACTCCTAAACTGCACTTTTCTGAAATATTGTGTTATATAGTCGATATAGTCGATATTTGAACCTCAAATATACATACCAGCTAGAAATATTACGATGTGCAAAGTATGGAACAAATTGTGCGCAACATGTTAGCCAAAAGTTTTCAACTTTTGTGTGGGAAGTACCCAAAGGAGTGGACCCATAAGTTTGGACAAAATATTACGAAGGCCGAAATTTTGATCCGTTCAGTACCCCGTTATATAAGAGGTATTCCAAAACGTAGACCGATATGGTCCATCTTCGAACTTAAACTAAGTATGGAAGAAATATTAGGATGTGTAAACTTAGGCCGAATCGGTTCATACGTTGGAGAGTTATCGCACACACCAGTCAAGCCAGACAGACAAACGGACATGGTTAAATCGACTCTGGCTCTGAAACTAATTTAGGCTTTACACATACAGTGATTGTCACTAAAAATTATGCAACCTGAAACAAGAAATGTAAACGTTGATAACTTGGAAACGAGTTGAGATTTTTTAAAAATTCAAAGAACAATTTTGTAGGCTGAAAAGTTGTCTTTAAGATGGCATACAAAAATATTCCGTTTCCAGTACCGTTATACTATAATTTTACGGGAAAACAATAAATGGGCATTTTTAAAGTGAGCATTGAAAATGATGCACCACAATAATCGATTCATAATTTCCAAAATTTTCGCTTTTTATGTAATTTTGGTAATCAGAATGGTGGAATAGTGGGTTTCCTATCGTTTTGAGTAGTTTTTTAATTTATTCCGACAGAAAGAATGATGTCCCTGACGTAATTTTGGCACGGTCGTAATTAATGTCCCTTTGCAGGCAATTTGGCTAAAAATTTCTAGTTTTTTGAAATTATTTTTTGTGTCCATAGTACGTACAAACAATCTAATGATATATGGAAAATCCTGTATTAGGCAGACTTGCTCTATATTATATAGTCTTCAACGGCGTTGACCTGATAGAGGTGAAAATCAAGGCATAGAATAATATTGTTTGCACTTTTCTTTGAAAAAAGTGCAAACAATATTTCAGAAATATTTTTTACAATGTTTTGACCATATTTACTTTTATAAAAACAAAAATGTCATCACCCTTTGTCGCCATTCAAGCCCAAAAAATAATACTTCTTACGAAGCGTTTTGATAGCGACAGTTTATTTATTTAAGCTCAGGTGTGTAAACACAAGTAAAATATGAATTTTACGCTAGATATGCCACATTTTATAAACACAATGCCCACAAAAATACGACATAACTTAAAAAACCCAGCAAAAAAAGTAAAAGTACGCTATAGTCGACCGACCATGTGATACCCTACACCACTTCCCTTGGGCACTAGTTTTCCGCGGAGTTTATTTATATGATTGCGAAGTCTCCCTTGTTCCTGCAGAGATGTTGTGGGAATACATGTATATATAAATGTATGCGACATGTTATATTTTATTTTTATTGATTCGTAATGGACAGATGGACCAATTTGGCTACATATCTACATACTTCTTCAACGAATTAAAAATGTTTATTAAGAAAGAAAAAATATCAAACGCATTTAGAAATAGCTTTTGGTGACCTTATCCGATTCGGTCAATGAAAGAGATCAATATTTCGAGGTTTTACATTATTTCTAATCAAAGGTAGCATAAAAACTTCAAAACCCCGCACAGCATCGTAATTTGCATCAATTAAAAAAAAAACTGGAAACTCTGTCATGATTTTAATACTTTTCTATCATGATTGCGAAATTTTTGCGCATGGAATGTTGTAAACAAACAAAAACTATAAAGGAAACACACTTATATGTCACGGTGCGCCTGAACCAAATTTAAATGGAAGGTGCTTACACCTAGGAAGTTTTGAGTATTCTGAAACTACAATGTTCATAGATGAGTTCATAGATCAAAAAACAAAAAAAAAATCGCCGGAGCGGTTTTTAAATTAATCGCGATCAAAGTTCACATTTGTAGGGTTTTTGGTTTTTACGATTTTGCTTGGAAACTGCAAGTCATATTGGAATGGAATTGAAGCTGTGCAAATATTCTATAAGATTGACCTTTATGACTTTTTCCTAGGTTTTACCGTTTTTGAGATATAGAAGTTGAAATTGGGACAGTTAACTGACTGTATCGCTTCCTTACAAAAACAATGCCATGCCACACAATACCTGGGAAGTTTAAAAACATCGAGGTCAAAGGTAACATTTTTAGGGTTTTTAGGTTTTCAGGATTTTGTTGGAAGCCCCAAGTCCTATCGAAATGGGACTAAAGAAAATGTTGTAGCAGTGAAAATTCTCTACAACATTTTCTAGTCCCATTTTGATAGGGCCTGCGGTTTCCATGAAAACTCCTGAAAATCAAAAAAACTTTCAAAATGGAAACGGTTACCGCGATGTCTTTACAAACCTCTCCAGCAATTCTTACTTGTTTTTGGATTTTTCTCATATATGAAGATTGTAGATTCAGAATCTGCAAAAACTTCCAGGTGCAAGCAACTTCCATATAAAGTTGGTTGAGGAGCACCGTGATGTTAGACAATAATTTATCCAACTGCTACATTGATATAATTTGCATCAAGTGGGAGGTCAAGAGTTGGTTTTCAAGTTTAGTTTTCGTAAGTTGTCCGAATAAAATTACTGATTAAAATTTAAATTTTATTGTTTTTCCCACATAAGTTATGGTTAATTTTACACGCTAAATACTATCTGATCATTATTAACAATTTGTGACAATATCCTTGACTAAAGCTATTACCCCGTGAAAACATTTGTCCATATTGTACTATAACTGCGACCTCAAACGTGATTAAGATTACATTACCCACAATTAAAACGGAAGGATCCCTGTATATACTAGGCTGTAACTCTGTTATCTGACCGCGTACATCAACATAATTAGCATCAATGGAAAGGTCAAGCGTTCCTCTTTTAAATATAACTTATATGGGTTTAACATAGTTTCCGGGAATAAATATATAGTGATTGCACTAAAAACTTTACCAATTTTCGCACAAAAAATTTATGGTCCATTTAACCCGCTACATATTATCTGTTCATGACGTTAAATTACAAGCCATTTCTCTGTCGTATTCCCAAAGCTAACATAAAATTTCGGGCCGATCAGACTATCATTGCGAACTACAGAGCCGCTACAAAATTGGATAAAAATTTTGTGTTTGGTCCATATGACGCCCTAAATATGTATTTTACGATCATCGCCAAAAACTATAGGGGTCTATTCTGGTCTGAATCCGATCTCCATACAAAATTACGTGAAGATTGGTCCATAATTGCCGGAGCGCTTTTTAAATAAATCGCGATTTATGTTGACATTTTTGGGGGTTGTTTAGGTTTTCGCGATTTTGCTTAGAAACGACATTTCCTATCAAAATGGGACTAAAACAAATGTTGCAGATATGAAAATTCTCTACAAGATTGACATTTATGATTTTCTCGTCGGTTTTACCGTTTTTGAGATATAGAAGTTCAAATTGGGACAATTCAAATTCAATTCAATTCAATTCTGTATCGCCCCCTTATAAAACAATGTTATGACTGCAAATTCCCAACTTAAACTTATATATCTAAAAAATGCTACAACTAAGGATAAGTTACTTAAGCCAGTCTTGTAGAGAATTTTCACAGCTTTAAGATTTTCTCAGGTCACATGTCGATACGACTTACCGTATTCAAGCAAGTTCGCGAAACCCTAACAAAAAAAACTAAAAATGTAAACTGAGCTTCCTTATCTCAAAACTGGTAAAAGCTGGGAACAAATGATACACGTCAATCCTCTAGAGAATTTTGACGGCTACAACATTTTCTTTAGCTACATTTCGATTGGACTTGCGGTTTTCAAGCAAAAGGGTAAAAACCTAAAAAACACCTAAAAATGTGAATTTTGACCGCGATTTATTGAAAAATCCCTACAGCGATTTTTTCTTGTTTTTGGATTTTTCTCATCTGCTGATTCAGAATTCACAAAAACTTTCCCTGTGTAAGCGGTTTTCATCAAAACTTAGTTAAGGCGCACCCTACATGACATTGTTTTATAAGGGGGCGATACAGTCAGTGCATTGTCCCAAGTTGAACTTCTATATCTCAAAAATGCTAAAAACTACGAAAATACCATAAAGGTCAATCTTGTAGAGAATTTTCATAGCTACAACATCCAATTTTGATAGGACTTGCGGTTTCTAAGCAAAATCACGAAAACCTAAACAACCCCTAAAAATGTCAACTTAAATCGCGATTTATTTAAAAAGCGCTTTTTTGTTTTTTGATTGTTCTCATCTATGAACATTGTAGTTTCAGAATCCGCAAAAACTTCCGAGGTGTAAGCACCTTCCATTTAAAATTGTTTCAAGAGCGCCGTGTATTGTGTAGGATATAATAATTGGAGTGATACTATGAAACTCGTCGAAGGGAG
The DNA here is from genome assembly GCF_047663935.1 of Musca autumnalis. Classification (NCBI taxonomy): domain Eukaryota; kingdom Metazoa; phylum Arthropoda; class Insecta; order Diptera; family Muscidae; genus Musca; species Musca autumnalis. The sequence goes on from NW_027411755.1 coordinate 227,056,752, forward strand.
TAGTACTGTTTGGCTTGAATGGGTTGTTAAATTTTTGTTTTTTTTTTGTTTTTTGTTTCAGGGTAAATTTCTGACTCGATCTATGCATTTTTGCAGACAGTCAAGCTCGATGATGGGCTATTGGTATAGCCCCCATATAACGGTAGCATCCTATTTCTGGTATTTTGACGTTTCTAGCTACATTTTCAGACCGAATTAGCTATTATGTGACATTTACGGTTCCTAAGTATCAAGAAACTTATACAACAAAACTTATGGACATGGGTCCATTTTTAAGTAGCCCACATATAACGGTGCTTCCCGATTTTCGGTATTTTGAGGATTTTGGTTACAATTTTAAACCGAACTAGCTGTAATTTGTCATTATATGTTCTCAGTGGTCACGATAGTTCTCAACCAAAAATAGTCAACATACTTCCATGTTTTGGTATAGCCCATATCACGCTACCTCCCGATTTTCGGTATTTTGAGGACTTTAGCAACAATTTTTAAACAAAATAGCTGGAATTTCACATTTGAGGTTCTCTGTGGTCACGAAATTTCTGCATCAAATATCATCGACATAGGTCTATGTCTTGATATAGTTCCCATATAACGGTACCTCCCGATTTTTGGTATTTTGAAGATTTTTGCTAACATTTTGAACCGAACTAGCTGTAATTTGACATTTAAGATTTTCATAGTCATGAAAGTTGTCCACTAAAAATAGGTCCATGCTTTGGTATAGCTCTAATATAACGGTACCTCCGGATTTTCCGTATTTTGAGGATTTAAGTACTATTTTTAACTGAACTAGCTTTTATTTGTCATTTGAGGTTGTCTGTGGTCACGAAACTTCTCCCTCAAATATCGTCAATATAGGTCCATATGTTGATATAGATCCCATATAACGGTACCTACCGATTTTCGGTATCTTGAGGATTTTAGCTACACTATTTGATATAACCCCATACACGCAGAGAAAAAATATTTTTCGCTTTTGTTGGAACAAAAATATATGTTTTGGTTCCAAAAATGTATTTGTTTTGTTCAAACATTGTAATCCAAATCCAAAAATACCATCTTTTGTTCCAAACATAGAAAACAAAAACAACTTTCGAATTTCCGCAATATTGTTAAAATCGTTAACAATACCGATTGTAGGAACTATCATAATCTAATTTTGTTTACAAAAAGTATTGTCAATACAGAAAACCAGCCCAGAAATTTTTGATTTGAGTGCATATACTTCTCATATACACTTTTCGCATAACTTGGATATAAATGTCGCGTATAATATTGCAATCATTGATGAACACAATGCATGGTTTGCTGCATTGGCTGACAACAAAGACAAACAAAAAGCCACAAGAACCCACCACAACATAAGGAATAATTAAACACCATAACAAACATGAAAAGGAAAGAAGAATGAAACAAATAAAAACAAGAGTCTCACAAGTACATACACACAAAAACAAAGGTAAAGGCAGCATGTCATACAAACACACCACAACTCACCAAAATTGTTTTTTCAACACGGCATCGAATAGCGAGAGAAGAGAAACAAATTTTCGAAGAAAAGAGAGAAATATTGTTCAGTTGACACAAACTATTTTTGGATTTACAATACTACATGAGGAATCCAACAATATGTTAACAATACATATTTTGCTCTTAGAATATTGTTGGATCAAACATATTTTTTTCTCTGCGTGTAGGTGGCACCTTTTCTTAGATTAGATTAGGTTAGATTGTATTATATAATTTTATACATTTCGAGTATCCGTGGCCGAAAAATTGTTGCTCCTAAAATTGCTGACAGGAAAGGAAACTAATTATTCCATTTTAATTAAGAATATTTTATGGTGGAGGGTATAAAAGTTCGGCCGAACTTAACGACTTTATTACTGAGGTATTTTGTTTAAGAAACTGCACAACCTTTCTTGCTTCCATACATATTTTAAAATTAATAGTTTTTATTTATTTTCTATGTTATTTCATTCAAGTCTGTTATGTATTTCTTGTACGATTTCTATGCATTTGTATTTTTATTGTTTGTATTAATATTACATCCAGACGAATATTTGTTTTCACCCAAACATATATTTGTCTGTAGGAACGAAACATATATTATATTCGGGACTGTGTCAAACATATACATATATTTTTGCTGCAAAATATGCTTGGGACATATATTATAGAGGCCTTTTTCCCTATGTGTAGCATTGTCCTAATGTACTTTTATTATGGTACAATCCAGACTTACATTCGCTATATTTTGATTAAAACCACAAATACCGTGTTGTGTAATATGTATACCTAAAAAGAAAAAAAGAAAGAGTTTATTATTAGAAGATTTTATTGTTTAAATTTTGTTTTATAAAAATATTAATATTTTTCATACGAAATTTTTAGCCAATGTATCTGTCCTTTAAGGTACTTTCAAAATGATTTGAGATATTAGGCTACTACATATTTTATTTAAAATTGTGTATGTACGTATGTGACGCACAGTGGACAAAATTGAAAAATGTGAAACGTTTATATGTCACGGTGCTCTTGTACCAACTTTAAATGAAAGGAGCTTATACCTGGGAAGTTTTTTCGGAATCTGAAACTACAATGTTCATAGATAAGAAAAATAAAAAAAAAAATCGCGGGATCAAATCGCGATCAAAGTTCAGATTTTGTAGGTTTCCACGATTTTGCTTGGAAACCACTAGTCTTATCGGGATTAGATAATATAGCTCTTTACAAGATTGACCTTTATGATATTTTCGTAGGTTTTACCATTTTTGAGATTGGGATAATTCACTGAATGTATCGTCTCCTTTTAAAACAATGTCATGTACGATGCGCCTTAACTAACTTTAAATAAACATCTCTTACACCTGAGAAGTTTTTGCGAAAAATTCAAAAACAAGAAAAAAAATCGCTAGGGGATTTTTAAGTAAATCGTGGTCAAAATTCACATTTTTAAGTTTATTTTAGGGTTTATTTTAGCAAACGTGTCCAATGGACAACATTTGACACCGTTGACAATGCGGATGCACTTCTAAAATTCGAAGTTTATTAGTCCCAAACAAACAATTTCGAAGATCAAAGATCAAAGGAATCTTATCAGAAAAATCATCTCTTAATATTAACCCAATTAGAATTCCCAAAAACATGTTCGAATCTAATATTCATTTAAAGTAAGCAAAATATAGTTTTTATTCTTACTTGAATTCGATGCAACGAATTGCAATTTATGTGTAGTATTTAATGGTTTCAATGTCCAGTTGGAAACTTTTAAAAATATGGTAAGAAGTTTTGCATATCCATAGGAAAGGTCTTTAGCATTTCCATAATTTAATATGGTACTCGAATTTTTTCCTGCAAATATTACCTTGCTAGAAATAAAACCCCTACATATTACACACCAAAATTGTTTGCATTACTCTCCACATTAGCTGTGTCTTTGACTTGTGTTCAAATTCAGTTATAAGGTTTTAAGTGACAGGCATGTATTTGATTTACGTAAAATCAACAACCAAATACTGAACATGAATATACTACACTTGTACATATTTATGTAACATACTTTAATATCAACTTTCATTAAACAAAACGTCCCACTGTGGGTGAAATCCAAATCTAGCGGGGAAAAATTAATAACTTTTAAACTAGTTAAGATAGACTATTGAAATTTTGATCATATGTTTTTTATGACCGTAGGCCCCATGTTATGGAATATGGTCTATATTGGCCCACATTTTGGTGTAGATCCCATATAGCGGTACCGCCCGATTTTCGGCGTTTTGAATAACTTTACTAAATTTTCTGGCCGAATCAACTGTATTTTGACATTTCGGATTCCCTGAGGTCAAAAAACTTCTCCACAAAAATTGGGGATATAGATCCACGTTTTGGTTTAGCCTCCATATATAGGTATTGTCCGATTTTACTTATTTTAAAGTTTTTAACAAATTTTTCTGACCGACTTAGCTGTATTTTGGCATTTAGGGCAACCAGTGGCCAAAACAACTTCTCCCAAAAAAAGTTTAGGCATAGCTTCACGTTTTGGTATAGGTTCTATGTAATGATATCCAAACTAAACGACTTTTTTACTTCAAAATAAAATGGCGATAAAATGAAGAGTTGCAAATAGTAGCAGTCGGAATTTTTGGAGTAATTACCTCGGAGTATGTATTTTAAGAAAAACAATATTCGGAAGTGATCCCCGGTTATCCCCGGTTAGTTGTACTTTATATAAGATACTTAAAGTCGAAAAGTTTGGTCTTAATAATTAAAGATTATTTTTTTGAATATTTACAACAGTAAATAATTAAGCAATCACTTTCTTTTTAAAGCAGCACATCCAAACTGTTGGAAAAAATTCAATTATGCACTCTTTACTTTAATTTTTCCCACAATTTTTGACGATCAAAACAAATACCAAAAAAGTCGATTTAGCAATCACGAATAAAAACTCCCAATGTATGTACCGCTATAACAGCCAACTACAATAAAATACAAATTTGTTTATTATTTTCGGGTGCCGCAAGATGTTTAGAACAGGACGCCACTAATTATTTCCATATAACATAAGGTCAGTTTTCGGACTTTTGCTCCGCTAGATTTGAATTTCGCCCACAGTGCGTCCTATGCTTTTCTCCTTTGTATCGCTCAGTGCTCGTGCACCTGACACATGTGTTGTTGTTAAGTTGAGATTTGATTGCATTGAAAAATTCTGCAGAATTGTAAATTTATACAAAACCTATGTTTGGATATGTATGTGTGGACATTATACATTGTCACATTCTGCAGTCATATGACCAGGTTTAAATTAAATTGTAATTATGACCATTTCGCATGTAGACCAAATGGCGTCTTTGTCATTGTGACAATCTAGACAAAAAGGCATATTTATTTGATAATATATATTTACATTTGCTACTGAAGAGATTAGTGCTACTTTGTTGAATGGAGACAGTTCTCAACACAAAATTGTCGGAGACAACAAATATCACAAATATCAAACAACAAAATATGGAGTCTCCCGGCACAGAACAGCCTAACTATGAATCGATTCTCAAAGCTTCTGATCTTTTGCTTAGGCGAATACCATTCTTTCCGATACCTATGGCAACTGTCTTAGAAACACCTATATGATTTTTGGTCTTGATGTTAGACCTCATACAATGTTCCCTTATTATATGCTTCCAAATGCCAGATGCCCAAGCGAATAATATTTTGAAAACAATTTTCACTTGATGGGCCTTATGGCCCAATAAAGCGAATTTAAATTCAATAACAACAACAATTCTTTATGTTATGTTTATTGACAGCCAATGCTTTATTGATTTCAAAACATTTCAGTTTCTCCACCAAAAATACTTTTCATGCCACAGCATTCCCAAAACCAAAAAAAAAATATCGCATCGTTAAGTAAATATACTTCTCAACACAATGGCCACCGTAATAGCAGCAGCAGAAGCAAAATCAGTCGCTGTCAGTCAGTGAAGATTTAAATGCAATTACAATAATCGTTTACGTCAAAATAAATTGCAGCATAATTGTTGATGATACAAACCTCCGAAATAACAACAGAAATAAAAAATACAAAAAAAAAAGAAATCAACAAAAGAAAATCAACTTGAAAAGAACCGACATCTCGAATGAGTGAAATGAAAGAATTTCTGAAATTTCTGTCTTCTCCCACTTGCCGTGGCACTTAGTGGCGCTAGAGCTACAGCGACATCAAGCAATTGTTGTCGGGGAGCCCTCTAATAAAACTTAATGGCTCCCATAACTGTTACACTAATCGATGTAACATCACGTCGAGCCATCATTTCGGAAGAGTTGTTTTTTTATTTTGTATTCATCATCAAAGAAATTCTTTCTTGTTGGACTCAATAATCATTGAATATGGCCACCAATCAGACGATTATGTTCTCGTTGCTATTGTTAAATTCTGTTCCAATTTGATTTTATTTTATTACTAATTAGGTGTGAAGTGCAACCAAAATCCGCTTAACAACAATTGAAGAAGAAAGAATTTAGTTCAAAAAGATTTGATTTCAATGTTGGTACGAATGATGATGGTGATTTGACGTTGCTAATGTTGGCAGGCAGGGTGAGAACAAAGCGCCATGAAGAAAGCCAAGAAGTGCCAAACAAAGTGTTAATTGAAATGACTTTGAAGTTTTAGAAAAAAAAAAACAAATCACACCAAAATAAATATGCAAACTTAAAGCAAATATCAAAAAGTAATTAAAATATATGATATAGTGTGAGCTAAAAATAGGCTACACTGAGAGAAATTTTTTTTTTAAATAAATTGCTGGACCCAAAAAGGACGAGAATCGTGGATTTTTTAAAAATGTTTCCTGGAACCAAGCAGGCAAGAAAATGTGGATTTGTTACAAAAATGATGCTGGACTCACACATGATGAGAAAGAGTAGATTTTGTAAGATTTTTGCTGGACCCAAACATTATAAGAAAACGTGAATTTTTTAACGATTTTTTGCTCGAACCAAACAGGACAATACAACGTGAATTTTTAAAGGACTAAAGCATTGATTTTTTAAAGATTTTGCGGGACCCAAACAGGAGAAAAAATATGAATTTTATAAAGATTTTTTGCGAGACCAAAACAATACAGCAAAATGTGGCTTTTTTAAAATGTTTAAAGGACAAAAAATTTGAGTTTTTTAAATACTTTTAAAGGAAAAAACGCAGTTTTTCTAAAGATTTTTAAAGGACAAAAACTTGTATTTTTTAGAGATGTTTAAAGGGCAAAAACTTGGATTTTTAAAGGACAAAAAGGTAGATTTTTAAATATTTTTCAAGGACATAAACGTAGATTTTTTAATTTGTAAAAGAAAAAAAATCGTGGATTTTTATATATGTTTAGAGAACAAAAAAGTGGATTTTTTAAACATGGATTTTTAATGAATTTTGAAGGACAAAAACGTGGATTTTTAATGCATTTTGAAGGACAAAAAACGTGGATTTTCCAAGCATGGATTTTTAATGAATTTTGAAGGACAAAAAACATGGATTTTTTAAACATGGATTTTTAATGAATTTTAAAGGACAAAAAACGTGGATTTTTTAAAGATTTTTTGCTGGACCCAATCAAGACAAGAAAACAAGTAATTTTTAAAGCTTTTTTGCTCGACCCAATCAAAACAAGAAAACGTGGCTTTTTTTAATGAATTTGTTGCTGGACCCAATCAATACAAGAAAACGTGGATTTTTCAAAAGATTTTTTGTGGACCCCATCAAGGCAAAAAAGTGGATTTTTGAAAGATTTTTTGCTATATCCAATCAAGGCAAGAAAACGGGGATTTTTTAAAGATTTTTTGCTGGACCCAATCAAGACAAGAAAACGTGGATTTTTTAAAGATTTTTTGCTGGACCCAATCAAGACAAGAAAACGTGGATTTTTTTACAGATATTTTCCTGGAATCAAAGAGGACAAGATTTAATGACAATTTTTAATGAATTTTGAAGGACAAAAAACGTGGATTTTTTAAACATGGATTTTTAATGAATTTTAAAGGACGTGGATTTTTTAAAGATTTTTTGCTGGACCCAATCAATACAAGAAAACGTGGATTTTTCAAAAGATTTTTTTTGTGGACCCCATCGAGGCAAAAAAGTGGATTTTTGAACGATTTTTTGCTATATCAAGGCAAGAAAACGTGGATTTTTTAAAGATTTTTTGAAGGACCCAATCGAGGCAAAAAAGTGGATTTTTTAAAGATTTTTTGATGGACCCAATCGAGGCAAAAAAGTGGAAAAGTGGACAAGAAAACGTGGATTTTTTACAGATATTTTCCTGGAATCAAAGAGGACAAAAAAAAGTGGATTTTTTTACAGATATTTTCCTGGAATCAACTATAATAAGAAAACGTAAATTTTGTAAAGATTTTTTGCGGGAATACACAGTTTATTTTTAGAGGACAAAAAAGTGGATTTTTTAAGATGTTTAAAGTTGGATTTTTAAAGGTTTTTAAAGGAAAAACGTGGACGTGAAACGACGATTCTTTAAGGATAACAAATTGGATTTTTAAGGACTTTTAAAGGGCAACAAATTGGATTTTTTACGATTTTTAAAGAAAAACAAGTAAGAACGTCGTTAAGTTCGGCCAGGCCGAACTTGTTATACCCTCCACCACAAGTTGTATTGAAGTAAAATGGAACAATTAGTTTCCTTTCGTTTATGAAGGAGGCTTAATACCAAATGTCAGCAAGTTCGGTAAAACAATGTAGATAACCTCCAAAATACCGAAGTACCGTTCCATGGGGCTATATCAAAACGTCGATCTATACCTACAAATTTCCAGCGGAAAGTTGTTAGGCTCAAAGAAGACGTAATGTCAAATTTCCGATTTTTCGGTAAAAACTTCAAAATACCGAAAATCAAGAGGTACGCTTTTATGGGTGATATAGGAACCCGTGGACCTATACTGATAATTCCCTTCTGGAAAACTAAATAACAAATGTACTAGGTATCGTTCTAAGTGGGCTATATCGAAACGTGGACCAATACAACGAATTTCAGTCAGAAATTTTTTTACCTCCAACAAAGACTAAATACTAAATTTCAGCCATTTCGGTGGATTATTGTGGCCACAACCTTCAAAATACCGAAAATCGTGAGGTACCAAACTATGGGGGCTATGGAAATGCGTGGACCTATACCGACAAAAATTTCAGCTATTTCGGTGGAATATTAAGGCTACAACCTTCAAAATACCGAAAATCGGGAGGTACCGTTCTATGGGGGCTATAGGAAGGCGTGGACCTATACTTACAAATTTCCGGAGGAAAGTTGTATACCCCCAACGAAGACTAAATACCAAATTTCAGCCATTTCGCCGACTCCAGACGAGTTTTTTTCACGACTCCGACTCCGGGTCGACTCTGAGTGTGAATTCCTATACCACTAAAAATGAATAAAATGTTCACAAATTTTTAACTTTTTCCTATATTTTGGCCTATATAGGCTAATGTGTTAGTTTTCCTTAGAAAGGGCATTCCTTGGAATACATTCGAACATATCACTATTGTTTCTGACGAATCTTACATTGAAATATAGCAAAGGTAAAATGTTTTTGTCGGATTTTCTTTTTTGTACGAGTATATTCTGGACGGATTTCTTATGCGTGACAAAATCTTTAAGCTTTCAAAATATGTGAAAATGATGGGGGCAATACAAATCATAAGGACTACATGCAATAAAAATTATAAGAAATTCATGACCAAGTTTCAAACTGGATATAAGCCAACATTTTAGTGTACTTAGCCTTAAAAGGAGACCCCCAGTTGTATAGCTTAATAAAAGCCATTTTTCATGATTTTTTTCCGAGAATATTTTCTTCATATGAAAGAGAAAAATATTACGAAGTTTTGAGGTCGTCTACGAAACCCTGTTTTTATTAAAGCATTTTGCATTGCAAATTCTAGCTCGAAAACTAATAAACCAATTGTCATATATTTTCGGAAATACTATTCCGATCGACTTAAAAATTTGACCATATATTCTATGCTATTTATACTTTCTACTTTTTTCTGAAATTTATAAGTAGGGATCACCCCTTAAACTAAAATTCAGCGCTTACATTTTAAACTTTGGTGTGGAGTGGATAATAATCCGGACACCACAATGTAGAAAGGGTATTATAAGTTTATTTTTGTAAAAATTCATGTAACACCGCGAAATATTCGTCGGAGACCCACAATGTGGTATACCAATCTTCATACCTCGACGAGATAAAGCGATTTTAAGATGTGTGTCCGTCCGTCCGTCTGTCCATTATAAATTGTAAACACGCTCCAGGCCGCAATTATGGACCGATCGTCACGAAATTTTGTATGGAGGTCGGGTTCTGGCAAGAATAGATCCCTATTCTTATTGGTGATGATCGAGAAATATTTAGCGGGCGAAATAGACCAAAAACATAATTTTTATCAAATTTTGTAGCGGCTCTGTAGGTCGCAATAATAGTCCGATCAACGCGAAATTTTAAACAAGGTAAGGGTATATAACGAAAAAGAAGCTTGCAATTTGAGATAATGATCAGATAATATTTAGAGGGTTAAATGGACCACAACTTTTGTTTGAAAATTTTGAACATTTTTAATATACAGCTTACATCTTTATTCTTAGAAGACATATTCCAGGTAAGTAAGTTATACTTGGAAAACAAACTTTTGACCTTTCTATTGATGGGTGCCACCGTGGTGCAATGGTATGCACGCCCGCCTTGCACGCAGAAGGTCGGGGGTTCGATTCCCCGGCCAGGCAACATCAAACATTTTTCAACGGTGGCAAAATACCCCTCAGTAATGTTGGCGACATTTCTTGAGTATTTCAGCCTTGAAAAACTTCTCCACAAGTGGTGTCTTAAGACACGCCGTTCGGACTCGGCGATAAACAGTAGGTCCCATATCATTGAGCTAAATATGAATCGGGGTGCACTCATTGATATGAGAGAAGTCTCCCTTGTCCCGTATGGGCTGTTGTGGAACAATGTTGTTGTTGTTTCTATTGATGTCAATTGTGTTGGTGTACATGATAACATAACCGAGTTACAGCCTTATATATCCAATTATTTGTTTGTGTAGTAATAAACACGCTAGAGGTCGCAATTATAACTCAATAGTCACGAAATTTTGCAGGTAAGACTTTAGGTCGAAGGAGATGCCTACAATTTTGGATGATGATATGATATTATTTAGCCGGTGAAACGGACCATTACTTTTGTATGAAAAATATAAACATTTTATATTTGGCATATGCCGCCAAAGTAGCCAACATATGAAAAAAGATAACGACTGGGATTTCTGTAGAGAACCAAATTTTCCTCCCATACTATAATTGTCTCTATCATGACAGAGAAATTCCCAGTTTGTGCATTATTGCGAATTACGTGGAGCCCAGGCGTATTAATTGTCCAATTGGAATTTTTTAAACATATTGTTCAAAAGAAGGGTAGTAACTAAAAATTTTAACATTTTATTAAGAAAATGCATTACCCTACCCACTCTAAAAATCTGTCATTTATTTGTTTTTCTTTCGTCAAAAATACCGGTATTTCACTTTTCATACTACTATTTATGTACCAACAGTGTTTGTTTCTACTGAAAAATAGAAAAGTTTGAGTTACTACCTTTTTGTTGAACAGGTGCGATATATTGCAGCATGGGGTCGCTTCGCCACGTTTTTTCAAAATGTACTCGGTGTCACGACCGTTAAAGTTTATTTGAAATATTAATTTTGGTGAAGGTGAAGGCACCCACTGACCTCCTCCTGGCCAATGATTTTGGGATTTATACATACAGCAATTTACGGCCTAGTCCGAACGGCGTGCCCTAAGACACCACTTGTAGAGAAGTTTTTCATGGCAGAAATACTCAGTCAACATTACTAAGGGGGTATTTTGCCACCTTTGATCGATTCCCCGGCCAGGTAACTTCAAACGGTGGGAAAATACCCCTCAGTAATGTTGGCGACATTTTCTGAGTATTTCAGTAATGTAAAACTTCTCTACAAGTGGTGGCTTAGGGCACTCCGTTCGGACTCGGCGATAAACTGTAGGTCCCCATATCAGGAAATATGAATCGGGGTGTACTCATCGACATGAGAGAAGTCTCCTTTGTCCCTTATGGGATGTTTGTGGAACAATTATTATATTATTCTAATTATATTAACACGTGGATTTTTTAAAGGACAAAAAACTTGGATTTTTTAAAGGACGAAAGACGTGGATTTTTAGAGGACAAAAAACATTGATTTTATAAGATTTTTAAAGGACAAAAACTTGAATTTTTTAAAAATTTTTAACGTACAAAAACTTGAATTTTTTAAAGATTTTTAAGGGCAAAAAACGTGGATTTTTTTGATTGTTCAGATTTGGATATAGCTCCCATATATGTCTATATTAGGCAGATTTGAGGTATTTGATGCACGAAACACGCTATATTTGTCCGATTTCAATGCAATTTGAAATGTGTGACGGTGGTTAAAGTAGATATAACTGTGCCAAATCATATCGAAATCGGTTCATATTTGGATATAGCTCCCATTTATATTTTCGACCGATTTGATGCACGAAACGCTATATACGTCCAATTTTGATGAAATTTGGACTATGTAACGGAATTTGGTCTACAAACAAATGTTCAAAATTATATCGATATCTGTTCCGATTTGTATTTAGCTCCCATATATATTTTACATATTCCCAGTGGTGTAGGGTATTATATAGTCGGCCTCGCCCGACTTTGATCCTTTCCTTACTGGTTTAAGGGACAAAACAGTGTTTCTTTAAGGATATAAAAACAACTTGGGTTTTTTAAAGAACAAAAAATTTGATTTTTTAAGATTTTCGACGCATATAAAACGCAGATTTTTTAAAGGACAAAAACGAGGATTTTTAAAAGTTTTTTCTGGATCCAATCAAAACAAGAAAACCTGGATTTTTAAAGAATTTTTGCGAGACCAAATCAAAACAAACACTACAATAGACTTGGATTACTTATAGGTTTTTGGGTGGTTTATTTGTTCTCTTTCATATTTATAAGGGAAATTTTAGTTATTGGTAAATCCAACAATGTCTTATCATCTTTACCTGAAACGTGATTGTAGGACATACACATATGTACATGCCTTCTACGGGTTTTCTCCAAATAAAGAAATTGTTAATTCTTCGGAAAAGAGTAACAACAAGAAAATCATTCACTTACATGTCTCCTCTACAACATCAACTCATTCAATATTTTATTCCAGATAGCCCGACCATGTGGCTGAAGAACTCATTCATCGTTCAGTTCTAGGTTCCTTGTACTTTTGAAATTCCATAGCAAACTGAGTTTTCAGGTATTCATTAAATAATTCATCATCGCGTCGCATTGTTCATTAAACTATTATTGACAATGTCTTGAACTTGTCATTGATGTTGTTATGACGTTTGGCATCTGGTTGATGATGCTGTTGTTTGGTTGGTTAGTTGATGGTGGCCCAAGACAGAAGGCATACTTCTGCTCCACAATGGCTAGCATAACGTTTATGGTACATACTCGTACATACATACATACCATCACTCTTCGTATGCTTAACATCTGAAGACATTTGATTTGTAATTCAAAACCATACTTGTGATTACAATTTAAGTTTGCAATAATAACAACAGCAACAACAACTGCAGCGGTATTGAATTGAAACCGGGACGCACTTCTACTCTGAAATCCCAACGAAATAAAAACAAAACAAGAACGCATAAAAAGTAACAAAAAGCACATTCAAGATGATCATCATTAAATGACCATAAATGGTCAAACATTGTTGGTCCATCTACTCATAGACTAGTGGAGCAAGCGCCCAACGTAAAACTGGTAACTGTTTGCAAGAAGTTACACACAGATACAACCAGCCAGCCACACATGATAATGACAAAGTCAAAGAATGTGTAGAAAACATCAATTCATTCATTCATCTATGAATTTCATTAATAGATGAAATGCAAGCCAAGCAAGTCCATGCCATATAGGAAGAAGTATAAAGCTTGGATTTTTCTTTCACTATAACCTAAAGCTGTATTACAGCAATATGTTGTTGTATCTTTTGGTTATGCTACACAATGGAATGCCCGAATTTGTGAATTTTTAAAGGAGTTTTTAAAGAATTTTAAGAGTTCACAAGACGGGAATTTTTTAAAGAATTTTAATAGGGCACATGTCTTGTATTTTTGAAGGATTCTTTAAAGAATTTTAGGAGGCCACAAGCCGTGGATTTTTAAGGGATTTTTAAAAAAATTTAGGATGCCACAAATGTGGATTTTAAAGGATTTTTTAAATAATTTTAGGAGGCCACAAGTCGTGGAGTTTTAAAGGATTTATAAAGAATTTGTGGAGGTCACAAGTCGTGGAGTTTTAAAGGATTTTTTAAAAAAATTTAGGAGGCCACAAGTCGTGGATTTTTAAAGGATTTTTTAAATAATTTTAGGAGGCCACAAATGGTGGATTTTTTAAAGAATTTTAGGAGGCAACATGTCGTGGATTTAAAAAAATAAAGAATTTTGGAGGCTGCCAGTCGTGGATTTTTAAAGGTTTTTTAGGAGCAAAAAGTCGTGGATTTTTAAAGGATTTTTTAAAGAATTTTAGGAGACCACAAGTCGTGTATTTTTAAAGGATTTTTAAAGAATTTTAGGAGGCCACAAGTCGTGTATTTTTAAAGGATTTTTAAAGAATTTTAGGAGGCCACAAATGGTGGATTTTTAAAGGATTTTTTAAAGAATTTTATAATGCCACAAATGGTGGATTTTTAAAGAATTTTTTTTAGAATTTTCGGGGGCCACAATTCGTGGATTTTTAAAGGATTTTTTTAGAATTTATGGAGGCCACACTTCGTGGATTTTTAAAGGATTTTTAAGAATTTTAGGAGGCCACAAGTCGTGGATTTTTAAAGGATTTTTTAAAGAATTTAAGGAGGCCACAATTCGTGGATTTTTAAAGGATTTTTAAGAAGTTTAGGAGGCCACAATTCGTGGATTTTTAAAGGATTTTTAAGAATTTTAGGAGGCGACAATTCGTGGATTTTTAAAGGAAATTTTTAAGAATTTTAGGAGGCCAAAAGTCGTGGATTTTTAAAGATTTTTTTTAAATAATTCTAGGAGGCAACAAATGGTGGATTTTTAAAGGATTTTTTAAAGAATTTTAGGAGGCCACAAGTCGTGGATTTTTAAAGGATTTTTTAAAGAATTTTAGGAGGCCACAAGTCGTGGCTTTTTAAAGAATTTTAGGAGGCCACAAGTCGTGGATTTTAAATGATTTTTTAAAGAATTTTAGGAGGCCACAAGTCGTTGATTTTTAAAGGATTTTTTAAAGAATTTTAGGAGGCCACAATTCGTGGAGTTTTAAAGGATTTTTTTAAAGAATTTTAGGAGGCCACAAGTCGTGGATTTTTAAAGAATTTTAGGATGCCACAAATGGTGGATTTTTAAAGGATTTTTTAAAGAATTTTAGGAGGCCACAAGTCGTGGATTTTTAAAGGATTTTTTAAAGAATTTTAGGAGGCCACAAATTGTGGATTTTTAAAGAATTTTAGGAGGCCACAAGTCGTCGATTTTTAAAGGATTTTTTAAAGAATTTTAGGAGCCCACAAGTCGTGGATCCTTAAAGATTTTTTTAAATAATTCTAGGAGGCAACATTTGGTGGATTTTTAAAGGATTTTTTAAAGAATTTTAGGAGGCCACAAGTCGTGGAGTTTTAAAGGATTTTTTAAAGAATTTTAGGAGGCCACAAGTCGTGGAGTTTTAAAGGATTTTTTAAAGAATTTTAGGAGGCCACAAGTCGTGGAGTTTTAAAGGATTTTTTAAAGAATTTTAGGAGGCCACAAGTCGTGGATTTTAAAGGATTTTTTAAAGAATTTAAGGAGGCCACAAGTCGTGGATTTTTAAGGGATTTTTTACAGAATTTTAAGTGGCCACATGTCCTGGACTGTTAAAAGATTTTGTAAAGGATTTTAGGAGGCCACAAGATGTGGTTTTTAAATGATTTGTTAAAGAATTTTAGGAGGCCACTAGTCGTGGATTTTTAAAGGATTTTTTAAATAACTTTAGGAGGCCACAAATGGTGGATTTTTAAAGGATTTTTTAAAGAATTTTAGGAGGCCACAAGTCGTGGATTTTTAAAGGATTTTTTAAAGAATTTTAGGAGGCCACAAGTCGTGGATTTTTAAAGGATTTTTTAAAGAATTTTAGGAGGCCACAAGTCGTGGATTTTTAAAGGATTTTTTAAAGAATTTTAGGAGGCCACAAGTCGTGGATTTTTAAAGGATTTTTTAAAGAATTTTAGGAGGCCACAAGTCGTGGATTTTTTAAATAATTTTAGGAGGCCACAAATGGTGGATTTTTAAAGGATTTTTTTAAAGAATTTCAGGAGGCCACAAGTCGTGGAGTATTAAAGGATTTTTTAAAGAATTTTAGGAGGCCACAAGTCGTGGATTTTTAAAGGATTTTTTAAAGCATTTTAGGAGGCCACAAGTCGTGGGTTTTTAAAGGATTTTTTAAAGAATTTTAGGAGGCCACAAATGGTGGATTTTTAAAGGAATTTTTAAAGAATTTTAGGAGGCGACAAGTCCTGGAGTTTTAAAGGAATTTTTAAAGAATTTTAGGAGGCCACAAGTCGTGGATTTTTAAAGGATTTTTTAAAGAATTTTAGGAGGCCACAAATGTTGGATTTTTAAAGGATTTATTAAAGAATTTTAAGAGACCACAAGTCGTGGATTTTTTAAGGATTTTTTAAATAATTTTACGAAGCCACAACTCGTGGATTTTTAAAGGATTTTTTAAAGAATTTTAGGATGCCACAAATGGTGGATTTTTAAAGGATTTTTTAAAGAATTTTAGGAGGCCACAAGTCGTGGATTTTTAAAGGATTTTTTAAAGAATTTTAGGAGGCCACAAATGGTGGATTTTTAAAGGATTTTTTAAAGAATTTTAGGAGGTCACAAGTCGTGGATTTTTTAAATAATTTTAGGAAGCCACAACTCGTGGATTTTTAAAGGATTTTTTAAAGAATTTTAGGATGCCACAAATGGTGGATTTTTAAAGAATTTTTTAAAGAATTTTAGGAGGCCGATTTTCGTGGATTTTTTAGAGGATTTTTTAAAGAATTTTAGGAGGCCACAACTCGTGGATTTTTAAAGGATTTTTTAAAGAATTTTAGGATGCCACAAATGGTGGATTTTTAAAGGATTTTTTAAAGAATTTTAGGAGGCCACAAGTCGTGGATTTTTTAGAGGATTTTTTAAAGAATTTTAGGAGGCCACAAATGGTGGATTTTTAAAGAATTTTAGGAGGCCACAAGTCGTCGATTTTTAAAAAATTTTTAAAGAATTTTAGGAGCCCACAAGTTGTGGATCTTTAAAGATTTTTTTAAATAATTCTAGGAGGGAACATTTGGTGCATTTTTAAAGGATTTTTTTAAAGAATTTTAGGAGGCCACAAGTCGTGGAGTTTTAAAGGATTTTTTAAAGAATTTTAGGAGGCCACAAGTCGTGGAGTTTTAAAGGATTTTTTAAAGAATTTTAGGAGGCCACAAGTCGTGGATTTTTAAAGGATTTTTTAAAGATTTTTAGGAGGCCACAAGTAGTGGATTTTGAAAGGATTTTTTAAAGAATTTTAGGAGGCCACAAGTCGTGGATTTTTAAAGGATTTTTTAAAGAATTTTAGGAGGCCACAAATGGTGGATTTTTAAAAGAATTTTTAAAGAATTTTAGGAGGCGACAAGTCCTGGAGTTTTAAAGGAATTTTTAAAGAATTTTAGGAGGCCACAAGTCGTGGATTTTTAAAGGATTTTTTAAAGAATTTTAGGAGGCCACAAATGGTGGATTTATGAAGGATTTATTAAAGAATTTTAAGAGACCACAAGTCGTGGATTTTTAAGGTTTTTTAAATAATTTTCGGAGGCCACAAATGGTGGATTTTTAAAGGATTCTTTAAAGAATTTTAGGAGGCCACAAGTCGTGGATTTTTAAGGGATTTTTTACAGAATTTTAAGTGGCCACATGTCCTGGACTGTTAAAAGATTTTGTAAAGGATTTTAGGAGGCCACAAGATGTGGTTTTTAAATGATTTGTTAAAGAATTTTAGGAGGCCACAAGTTGGGGTTTTTTAAAAGATTTTTTAAAGAATTTTTAAAATATTTTTCAAAGAATTTTAGGATGCCACAAGTCGTAAATTTTAAAAAGGTTAAAAGGTCGTAAATTTTAAGAATTTTTAAAAGAATTTTAGGAGGCCACGATTCTTGGATTTTTAAAGGATATTTTTAAGTATTTTAGAAGCCACAAGCCCTAAATTTTTATTTTATTTTTTAAAAATTTTACGAGGCCAGAAGTCATCGATTTTTAAAGGATTTTTTTAAGTATTTTAGAAGCCATAATCCCCGAATTTTTATTGTATTTTTAAAAGAATTTTAAGAGGCCACAAGTCGTGGATTTTTAAAGGATTTTTTAAAAACTTTACTAGGCCTCACGTCGTTGATTTTTAAAATTTTTTTAAGAATTTTAGGAGGACACCAGTGGTGGAATTTTAAAAGATTTTTTTTTAAGAATTTTAGGAGGACACAAGTGATGGATTTTTAAAGATTTTTAGGATGCCACAAATGGTGGATTTTTAAAGGATTTTTTAAAGAATTTTAGGAGGCCACAAGTCGTGGATTTTTAAAGGATTTTTTAAAGAATTTTAGGAGGCCACAAATTGTGGATTTTTAAAGAATTTTAGGAGGCCACAAGTCGTCGATTTTTAAAGGATTTTTTAAAGAATTTTAGGAGCCCACAAGTCGTGGATCCTTAAAGATTTTTTTAAATAATTCTAGGAGGCAACATTTGGTGGATTTTTAAAGGATTTTTTAAAGAATTTTAGGAGGCCACAAGTCGTGGAGTTTTAAAGGATTTTTTAAAGAATTTTAGGAGGCCACAAGTCGTGGAGTTTTAAAGGATTTTTTAAAGAATTTTAGGAGGCCACAAGTCGTGGAGTTTTAAAGGATTTTTTAAAGAATTTTAGGAGGCCACAAGTCGTGGATTTTAAAGGATTTTTTAAAGAATTTAAGGAGGCCACAAGTCGTGGATTTTTAAGGGATTTTTTACAGAATTTTAAGTGGCCACATGTCCTGGACTGTTAAAAGATTTTGTAAAGGATTTTAGGAGGCCACAAGATGTGGTTTTTAAATGATTTGTTAAAGAATTTTAGGAGGCCACTAGTCGTGGATTTTTAAAGGATTTTTTAAATAACTTTAGGAGGCCACAAATGGTGGATTTTTAAAGGATTTTTTAAAGAATTTTAGGAGGCCACAAGTCGTGGATTTTTAAAGGATTTTTTAAAGAATTTTAGGAGGCCACAAGTCGTGGATTTTTAAAGGATTTTTTAAAGAATTTTAGGAGGCCACAAGTCGTGGATTTTTAAAGGATTTTTTAAAGAATTTTAGGAGGCCACAAGTCGTGGATTTTTTAAATAATTTTAGGAGGCCACAAATGGTGGATTTTTAAAGGATTTTTTAAAGAATTTCAGGAGGCCACAAGTCGTGGAGTATTAAAGGATTTTTTAAAGAATTTTAGGAGGCCACAAGTCGTGGATTTTTAAAGGATTTTTTAAAGCATTTTAGGAGGCCACAAGTCGTGGGTTTTTAAAGGATTTTTTAAAGAATTTTAGGAGGCCACAAATGGTGGATTTTTAAAGGAATTTTTAAAGAATTTTAGGAGGCGACAAGTCCTGGAGTTTTAAAGGAATTTTTAAAGAATTTTAGGAGGCCACAAGTCGTGGATTTTTAAAGGATTTTTTAAAGAATTTTAGGAGGCCACAAATGTTGGATTTTTAAAGGATTTATTAAAGAATTTTAAGAGACCACAAGTCGTGGATTTTTTAAGGATTTTTTAAATAATTTTACGAAGCCACAACTCGTGGATTTTTAAAGGATTTTTTAAAGAATTTTAGGATGCCACAAATGGTGGATTTTTAAAGGATTTTTTAAAGAATTTTAGGAGGCCACAAGTCGTGGATTTTTAAAGGATTTTTTAAAGAATTTTAGGAGGCCACAAATGGTGGATTTTTAAAGGATTTTTTAAAGAATTTTAGGAGGTCACAAGTCGTGGATTTTTTAAATAATTTTAGGAAGCCACAACTCGTGGATTTTTAAAGGATTTTTTAAAGAATTTTAGGATGCCACAAATGGTGGATTTTTAAAGAATTTTAGGAGGCCGATTTTCGTGGATTTTTTAGAGGATTTTTTAAAGAATTTTAGGAGGCCACAACTCGTGGATTTTTAAAGGATTTTTTAAAGAATTTTAGGATGCCACAAATGGTGGATTTTTAAAGGATTTTTTAAAGAATTTTAGGAGGCCACAAGTCGTGGATTTTTTAGAGGATTTTTTAAAGAATTTTAGGAGGCCACAAATGGTGGATTTTTAAAGAATTTTAGGAGGCCACAAGTCGTCGATTTTTAAAAAATTTTTAAAGAATTTTAGGAGCCCACAAGTTGTGGATCTTTAAAGATTTTTTTTTTAAGATTTTTTTAAAGATTTAAAGATTTTTTTAAAGAATTTTAGGAGGCCACAAGTCGTGGAGTTTTAAAGGATTTTTTAAAGAATTTTAGGAGGCCACAAGTCGTGGAGTTTTAAAGGATTTTTTAAAGAATTTTAGGAGGCCACAAGTCGTGGATTTTTAAAGGATTTTTTAAAGAATTTTAGGAGGCCACAAGTAGTGGATTTTGAAAGGATTTTTTAAAGAATTTTAGGAGGCCACAAGTCGTGGATTTTTAAAGGATTTTTTAAAGAATTTTAGGAGGCCACAAATGGTGGATTTTTAAAAGAATTTTTAAAGAATTTTAGGAGGCGACAAGTCCTGGAGTTTTAAAGGAATTTTTAAAGAATGTTAGGAGGCCACAAGTCGTGGATTTTTAAAGGATTTTTTAAAGAATTTTAGGAGGCCACAAATGGTGGATTTATGAAGGATTTATTAAAGAATTTTAAGAGACCACAAGTCGTGGATTTTTAAGGTTTTTTAAATAATTTTCGGAGGCCACAAATGGTGGATTTTTAAAGGATTCTTTAAAGAATTTTAGGAGGCCACAAGTCGTGGATTTTTAAGGGATTTTTTACAGAATTTTAAGTGGCCACATGTCCTGGACTGTTAAAAGATTTTGTAAAGGATTTTAGGAGGCCACAAGATGTGGTTTTTAAATGATTTGTTAAAGAATTTTAGGAGGCCACAAGTTGGGGTTTTTTAAAAGATTTTTTAAAGAATTTTTAAAATATTTTTCAAAGAATTTTAGGATGCCACAAGTCGTAAATTTTAAAAAGGTTAAAAGGTCGTAAATTTTAAGAATTTTTAAAAGAATTTTAGGAGGCCACGATTCTTGGATTTTTAAAGGATATTTTTAAGTATTTTAGAAGCCACAAGCCCTAAATTTTTATTTTATTTTTTAAAAATTTTACGAGGCCAGAAGTCATCGATTTTTAAAGGATTTTTTTAAGTATTTTAGAAGCCATAATCCCCGAATTTTTATTGTATTTTTAAAAGAATTTTAAGAGGCCACAAGTCGTGGATTTTTAAAGGATTTTTTAAAAACTTTACTAGGCCTCACGTCGTTGATTTTTAAAATTTTTTTAAGAATTTTAGGAGGACACCAGTGGTGGATTTTTAAAAGATTTTTTTTTAAGAATTTTAGGAGGACACAAGTGATGGATTTTTAAAGATTTTTTTTTATTAATTTTAGAATTTTTTATTTTTTTAAAGGATTTTTTTAAGAATTTTAATGGATTTTTAAAGATTTTTTTTAAGAACTTTAAGAGGCCACATGTCGTGGATTTTTAAAGGATTTTTTAAAAACTTTAAGAGGACACAAGTCGTGGATTTTTAAAGAATTTTTTTATTAATTTTAGAATTTTCAATTTTTTTTAATATAAAGGTAAAGTGCATCCTACAATCTACTTTGCCGACTATAACCTTGATTACTTCTTTATTTTTATTTATTTGGAACTCAGAATAGTGTCATGCATCTTAAAGATGTACATCAGGGACTTGAGTCAGAGACAGAGAGAGATGTGGCATGTACATAAAGCGTTACACACACACACTCATAGCATATCACGTTGCAACATTTGTGCATTGGCACAAAAACGTATTTTATGTTCAATCGAAACCGGAAACAACTCATTATCCTAATTAAAACGTTCACTTGCAAACCATAAAAGGTAAATACACGCGATCATTTAATTCCTTGTGGTCACAACAGAGCCACAGGCAGGCACACAATGCCATAAAGTGGTGAGCTTTGCTCTGTTGCGGCAACCAAAGATGGTCAACATAAAAGCGCCTCTTGTTTATTGATGCAACAATCTATGAATGCCAACAGAAGCAACAACAACAACAATACATATTGGTAATAGTCAATACATCTAACCATCCATCCATCTATCCATCCATCCAACCAAGCATTCATCGACCAATTGTTGGGTTTTATACATCTGTTACAATCCATTCACCAATATGCGAAGCAAATGATGCCACAGACTGGCACAAAGAATAAAGAAGTGGACGATTTTTTTTGCTCCACTACCAAGATTCGTATGTATGTCTACTACTGTCGATCTTGCCATTGATTTTGTCTTGTCTTTAGCCAGAAATAGTCGTAGTTGTAGTAGTGGTAATAGTAGCAACAGTGATTCATTGTCATGCGTCACATTACAACATGCCATAAATGTTGGCAACAAGCCGTTTGACGTGTGGACAATGCTCACAATGCTATGGTTCAAAGCTTACACACTACCGCTGCTGCCGCCGGAGACCAAAGAACCCAAGTCCCTCGATACAATTACAAATACATAGTAGTTAATATGGAATTGTTAGTGTATGGGGATTTTTGTGTTTTTGTTGTTTCTTCATTTTTTAAAGCCATTAACCTTTAATAGGGTTTAGATTTCATATGACACTGTAGTAGCCGAATGAAAAGGGGGAAAATATATATTTTTGTAGACGACTAATGTTTTCATTTGTTGCAAAAGTTACTTGTAATTGTTTAATTTATTGTCTTTATTTATTTTTTAATTATATTGTTAAACACTTAATAAAACAATTGTATTAGGTTAAGTTCGATTGTGGTGATCGCTGTTGTCTCTAATGTGATGGAAAGTCAGATAGGGGAATGGTTGTTGTTAGAAGGAATGTGAAGAAAGGAAGGAAGAAGGTAATCGACTCGAGAGGGCAATAAACATGGATTTTGGGATATTTTATGTAGACCCAAATAGCAACATAACTTTGATTTTTTAAGATTTCTACATCTTCCCATTGTGGGACGTAGTTATTAAAGGGGTGTGTTACTGACCCGACGCCCAACCTACGATTTTTTTATTATTTTTATACGTGAACTCGCGGTACATATTAGCTCACAACCTTAACGTTCCTTAGGGTACCACCCACACAAATGAGCAACATTTTGCTTAAGTGCGGTTAAGGGTCTGTGTGAGAATCCTTCGGAAATTTTTACCGAAGGTACTCCTAGTAGCCCTGTTTACAGCGATATGTTTTTCGTTCACAAGTTCATGTTTCCTGATATAATGGTCCTATCGAGAGGAATGACTCCCAAAATAAGACACACTTCCAAAATGGACAATGTCGATCCATTCCTTTAGGTACCTCGCAGCAAAACTTTTGAGATTTTAACCTAATCCATATCTTTATACCCTCAGCCTTTAGTTTAGAAGGGTATATACACTTTTATACGAAAAATGTCTCTCTGTGCGCACGTTAACTCTCGAACGGATCAACCGATTCGTTCCAAAATTTGTTTGTTAAGTTCGAAGATGGGCCATATCGGTCCATTGCTTCTGGTACCTCCCCCACAAAAGTTCAAAATTTTTCTGTAAAATGGTCTAAACGGTAACTCTCGAAGGGAGCAATCGATATGGTCAAAACTTTGCACATCGTATTATTCCTTCCAGATATAGATCTGGTTCCAATATGAACGATATCTGTTCAGTCCTTCGGGTACCTCCCACACTAAATTTGGATAAATTAAAGTTTAAGGGCTCCTCTCAGATGGTTTTGCAATTTTTTTCAGTAAGTTTTCCTTGCGGCTCCCTTTATGACGGTACAATTTTTTCTTGCGGAAGTCCATACTTCCTGAGATATTGGCCTAAAAGCTGCAAGAAACCCTGACGACACCAACCAAAATGGCAAATCCGCAAGATAATCCTCGCAGGGAGTTTTTGATTGATGCAGTCCAGTATGGGATTGAAATATAGACTATATAGGTCCACTCCTTCGGGTACCTCCCACACAAAATTCGGATAAAGTGAAGTTTAGGAGCTCCTCTCGCATCGTTTTGACTCTTTTTCAGTAGATTGTTGGAGCGGCCTCATTTACAATGGTACATTTTGTTCTGGAGTATGTGAATACTTCCTAAGATAATGGCCCAAAAGCTTCAAAACCCTGTCGGATATTGTGCAAGATAACTCTAAAACTTTTTCAAAAATTTCTTTTAAATTTATATTAACATAATTTAATATTTTGAGTCCTTTATGAGGAAGTTTGGTTGCCAAAAATGTTTGGTATATGTCAATGATTTGGTATAAGTCCACGTTACGGTACCTACAGATTTTAAAGCAAACTCGTGATATAAAATCAATATATTTTATAATCAATATATTTTTCTTGGTCAGTGGCTGAGGGTATTTCTCTGTCAGCACAGCTGACTGATACGTACTTACTTGTTGTCGGCAAGTTCACACGTGCATAATTCTGGAGACCCCCTAAAGACATACGTTTTTTGGGAAATAGGCGTTTCAATTCACACAGGCTGGGTATACCTCTGTCGGCAATGCCGACTGATTCTTTTTTCATTTTTTTTTTAGATGGATCGAAAAGTGGGGTTTTTAGGAGCTTCCAATAACACCAATCACAGTGGATTTTTAAATATTTCTAGTTGGATACAAACACACTGTAATTTTTAGGTGGATATTTAAGATAACTTAAACATTACGTTCGGCCGGGCCGAACATTTTATACCCTCCACCATGAAATATTCTGAATTGTTATGGAATAATACACTGGGTATCTTAAGTACCTTATTTTGGCTAATTCGGTTAGCTAAGAACTAAAGTAGTTTTTAACCACTTGGAACCATAAATCAAGGGGAAAATCCAATCTTGCTCTGAAATGAAGGTAAAATCCTCCAAATAAAGAAAATTGGGAAGTGCCGTTGTATAGACTATACCTAAGCATTGACCTCTGTTGACAATTTTTGGTGAATAGGCAGTGTGATGGCTAAGAACCTCAAATGTCGAATTGCGGGTAGTTCAGTAAAAAAATTCAGTTAAAACGCCGCAAATCGGGTGATACCGTTATATGGAGGCTATACCTAATCATCAGACAATATCACCAATATACGTTAACGTGACTACAACAACAACATATGTTCTAATGCACACAAATTTCGACAACAACAACACCTGAAGAAGTGTTGTTACCCTTAAAAACATCAAATGCCAAAGTACGCAAAGTTCAGTCAAAACTCTCAAAATACCAAAAATAGGGGTCTACCGGTTAATGGGGGATATATCTAAAGTGTTGGCGAAGAAGTTTTGTGACCTCTAAGAACCTCAAATGTCAAATTGCGGGTTATTAAGTCAAAAAATTTAGCTAAATCTTTAGACATACCAAAAATCTGGAGCGACCGTTTGGGGTATACCTTAACAGGGACATATGTTGACAATTTTTTCTGAAGAAGTGTTGTGAGCCCTAAAGACTTTAAGTGTCAAATTAAAACACTGAAAATACCAAAAATTAAAATTACATGAGGTTATATACATTATACATTTGTGAAGAGGTGTTCCGACCCTTAAGAACCTCTTATGTCAAATTACGGGTATTTCAGTAAAAAATTTAGCTAAAACCTTGACAGTACCGAAAATCGGTAGGTACAGTTATATGGGGGATAGTCCAAAACAGGGATCTATATTGACAATTTTAGTGGAGCTGTTTTGTAACCCCTCAAAAACCGAAAATCGGGAGGTTTCGTTATATGTGGCCTATACCAGAACAGCCGATACTCAGGAGCATAAATATAGCGAGAGGTGTATAAAGAGTGAGTCTAGGCGATTTTAATGCCAAAATTGGAAAGGAGAATATCTTTGGCTTAACAGTCGGGAAATTCAGCCTCCACAGTGAAACATCTGACAATGGTATGAGGCTGATAGCCTTTGCAGCTGCAAAAAACATGGTAGTTAGCAGTACCAGATTTAATCATCTCGATATTCATAAGAGCACCTGGCTGTCTCCAGATCAGAAAACAAGAAACCAAATTGATCATGTTGTGATAGATGGAAGACATTCATCGAGCGTGTTGGATGTACGATCGTTCCGAGGCGCAAACATTGATTCGGACCACTACCTTGTTGCAGCAAAGGTACGCACCCGCTTAAACGTAGCAAACAAAGAACGAACAGACACAACACGAAAGTTAGACATCGGTAAGCTGCAATCACAACAGATAGCCACAGCATATTCCACTCAACTAGCCCAATTGCTTAATCAAAGCACTCCTCATCCCGATAACATATCAGCGCAATGGCAAAGCATTGCCCACACCATGCAAACAGCCGCAAAATCCATATTTGGATACCAGAGACCTCCACCAAGGAATCCATGGTATGATGAGGAGTGTCGTGCTGCTACCGAAGAGAAAAATGCGGCATATAAGGCTACTTTACAATCCGTAGCAACGCGTAGCGCACAAGAGAGAAATCGGGAGAAAAGGAGAGAGGAGAAACGTCTTTTCCGCAGGAAAAAGAGAGAGATGGAAAAGCGGGAGTGTGAAAAAATCGAGATGTACAGGAGCCAGAATGAAGTCCGAAAATTCTACCAAAGAGTCAAGCATCAAACTGATGGCTTTGGTACAGGCACATCCTCCGGTAGAGACCAGCAAGGTAATTTGGTAACTGATACAGATAGTGTACTCAGGATATGGAAATAAAATTTTTCAAATCTGTTGGTATCCAATAGCAGCGAAGACGACGAAGATACCACAGTCCCAATCCCAGCAGATGGTATTGAATATATACCGCCCAGCCAAGATGAGGTAAAGACAGCAATAAATCGGCTGAAGAATAATAAGGCAGCAGGGCCCGATGGCTTACCAGCCGAGCTGTTCAAAACCGGAGGCGACACGCTGATAAGGTGTATTCATCAGCTAGTTAGCACCATCTGGCAGGAAGAACGAGTACCCGACGATTGGAACCTGAGTATCCTGTGCCCCGTCCACAAGAAGGGAGATAAGACTGTATGCTCTAACTATAAGGGCATAAGTCTACTCCCTATTGCCTACAAGATCGTGTCAGGGATATTGTGCGAACGACTAAAGCCTATGGTCAACGAGATAATTGGACCACACCAATGCGGCTTTAGACCTGGCAAGTGCACCATTGATCAGATATTTACCCTGCGGCAAATCCTGGAGAAGACCCAAGAGATGCAGATCGACACCTACCACCTATTTGTCGATTATAAAGCAGCCTTCGACAGTCCACTACGTTCAAAGGTATTCCAGGCCATGTCTGAATTTGGTATCCCCGCAAAGCTCATTCGGCTTTGTAAAATGACTTAAACTGACACGAGGTCCTCAGTCAAAATAGGAAAGAACCTCTCCGAAGAGTTTATTACCAAAATAGGTTTCTGGAAAAGGTTATTCGAGAGGCAAACGTTAAAAGAAGTGGCACGATCTACCCCAATAGCCACATGTTACGTGCTTATGCTGATGATATAGACATCATGGGACGATCAGTAAAAGAAGGAACCGATGCATTTATGAATGTCGAAGGAGAATCTGCTAAAATGGGTATGGCGGTAAACGGCGGAAAGACTAAGTTGATAGTGTCGACGCGCAATGCGTCCATAGAGATCGGGCCAACTGTTGACGTTGGTTGCTATAATTTTGAAGTAGTAGAAGACTTCGTTTACCTCGTCACCGCCGTAAACACAACTAACGACATCAGTTGTGAAATAAAAAGAAGAATTGTATTGGCTAACAGATGCTACTTTGGCTTAAGTAAGCAGTTTAAAAACAAAGCCACATCTCGTCAAACAAAAATAATTCTTTACAAAAAACTGATACTACCCGTGCTGATGTATGGTTCCGAAGTCTGGGTACTTGCGCAAGCAGATAAGGCAGTGCTTGGTGTGTTTGAGAGAAAAATTCTTTGAAAGATCTACGGACCAATCTGCGTTGACGGTGAATATCGGCGTCGCATGAACCACGAGCTGTATCTGCTATACAACGACATCAATATAGTTAAACGTATTGAGATGCATCGATTGCGTTGGCTAGGCCATATCATAAGAATTAGCGATGATGAACCCGCTAAAAAGGCGTATAAATATGAGCCGCTTGGCGGTGCACGCAGAATTGGCAAGCCAAAGAATAGATGGGCAAACAAGTGGATGAAGACAAGGCGCGGTATTCCAGAAAGAGAAGCAATAGACAGAGAGAAATGGAGATCTTTTCTTAGTTCGGCCTATAGAACAAATGTTCTGTAATGGGCCAGCTAAGTAAGTAAGTAATATAATTTCAAAACCTTCTACAAAGACAATATTGGTCACAGCTTTAATTTATTTCTAGTAAAACAAATTTGAAAACCAACTACGGAATTTTATCTATCATTGATATCCAACTGAAATGACAAATGACCCAAGTGCATTCTGTAACGTTATTTGAAACATTATACAAAGGTATCAAAACTGTAACTCACAACAAGGTGACCACTTGTCTGGGGGCATAATACATGACGCAAAGGGCCACAACCGTAACAGTAACCACCAACCTTGCATGGGAATTTGTGTTGGGAAAAAAATGTCAAGTACCTGAAATGATTCATAATTTTTTGTTGTGGAATCTGTTACATTTACACACACCCAAGTTGTTGAATCGTGTTGCTGCCCTTCTTTTAATTTGCATTAAAATTATTTCCTCGAAATCCTTCACATCTTCAAGTAACATTTATGATTTGTGTTGAAATATCATACAGTTTAAATAGTGCAATATCATTGGCATGCATTCCATAGTGCTAGAAGTACTTCGGCATCTAATTAATATGTTAATTAATGCAGGGAATTTTTAAAAATGACAACGATGTTTCATCTTTTGGGCAGTCTGTAAACAGAGAGGAACTATTGAATGAAAAAACAAGAACCAAAGTTTTACAGACAAAAATTCCCACAAATATTAACGAAGATATAGGACGGGCTTCTCTCAAATAATGCAGACTTATTCCGATGTTTACTTGTTAGCACAGAACCAACTTATTCCAAGCCAGAATGAGCCCCAGAGTTCCACGTTTATTGGTGCCTTCGGTTGGTAATGAAAATCATTTAAACAATTCGCGTTTATAGGTGTATTTGGGTGCTGCAATTTTTCTTAAATCCAAATGGCTTTTATAACCAAAACCCATTGCAGCCTATAGATATTCTAAATTATGAATTTGTGGGGAACATAAAATACATTGGCCATGTTCAATGTGTAATATATCCTTTTAAATATAATATCTACATTAATTTTTCTATTCCTCGAAAATAGAGTAGAAAAGAAAAACAAAATATGACCATAAAATCTCGCCATGATTTCATGGTAGTTGGCACATTGAAAGTTGACCATTTGTGGAAAGAAATGCAAAAAATGTTTTGCAGTCTTTGATGGTTGCATACTGATCGACTTTACATTTGGTCATAGGCAAGCGCCCCCCATAGTTGGTAGGCAGGCTGTTTGCTTGGCATTCATTCAATATTTGCGTTGCGGCCAACATCAACATCATTCATTGAGTATTGTAAAAACCCCTAAAGAATTCATCTTCATCTACTTCATCAGACAAAAAAAAATGCAATGCTTTTTTTCTCTAGTCTCTTGGAATGATGATGATGACAAACGAAAGCCTTCAAGTTGTAGTTATTGACCACTGGCGGCATATTTACTGGCATGACTTTAACCATTTTTGGTACGATTAGACAAGATGGAGCTTTTGCTGAGATGCCATGAAGAAAAACAAGGTTTAGCATTCATTGAAGAATAACATTATTTTCCCTCGTTTCCATCTGTTTAGTATTCTTCTTCGTCTGATGTCAATCCGTTTAGTTGTAACAATCTGAATGTGAATGCGTACTAAAAACTCGACAACAACTTTAGAGAATGTAATACTCATACGTGTATGTAGAAATGAATGAATTGCACATTTTTGAAAGGGAATTCTGCTCTATTCTGTTGCTGAGGCTTCCATAAGAATGTGGTCAATTTATATTTTAAAGAATGTACCTGAAAAAGGAAAAACACAAGTAGATTATGAAAGAGAAGACATGTGTGCAGGAGTTTTGAAAGTTTACGGACTCTATATTCCTAATTTGGAACATTTCGTATAATCCTTGCATTTTGAGTACATATTGTAGTCTAGAATGGGTGGCGGAGGGGATGAAAAATACCAAGGGACGGTCCTGACTGGCTGGAGAACTATCTTTAACACCCGTTAAATGCAGTGAGCTAACATGTGCTGATCGTTCATACATAAAAACGACAACAACTTGGGATTTTCAGGACACAATAAAACCACCAATAATCGTGGTTTTTTAAATATATTTAGCAATAAGCATATTTTTAAAAGATTTTTAGGACACATCAAAGTCAAAAATAAACGTGGATTTTTTAACGATTTTTAGGACCCACCATAGCCAACAATAAACTTGGTTATTTTTAAAGATTTTTGCAACCCATCACAGCCAATAATAAACGTGGATTTCCTAAAGATTTTTAGGACATATCAAAGCCAGCAAATAAAGTGGATTTTTAAAGATTTTTAGGACCCATCAAAGCCAACAATAACCGTGGACTTTTAAAGATTTTTAAGACCCACCAAAGCCAACAATAAACATGGATTCTTTAAATATCTTTAGGATCCACCAAAGCCAAGAATAAAATTGAATTTTTTAAAGATTTTTAGGACCTACTAAAGCTAACAACAAATGTGGATTTTTTAACGATTTTTAGGACTTACCAAAGCCAACAATTAACGTGGATTTTTTAAAGATTTTTAGGACGTATCAAAGTCACCAAATAAAGTGGATTTTTAAAGATTTTGAGGACCCACCAAAGCCAACAATAAACGTGGATTTTTTAAAGATCTTTAGGATCCGCCAAAACCAACAATAAACCTGAATTTTTTTTTAGATTTGTAGCATCCATCAAAGACAACAATAAACGTGCATTTTCTAACGATTTTTAGGACCCACCAAAGGCAACAATTAACGTGGATTTTTTAAAGATTTATAGGGCCCATCAAAGACAACAATAAACGTGGATTTTTTTTAAGATTTTTAGGGCTCATCAAATGCAACAATAAACGTGAATTTTTTAAAGATCTTTAGGGCCCATCAAAGGCAACAACAAACGCGGATTTTTATAAGATTTTAGGACCCACCAAAGCCAACAATAAATGTGGATTTTTTAAAGATTTTTTGGACCCACCAAAGCCAACAATAAACGTGGATTTTTTAAAGATTTTTAGGACCCACCAAAGCCAACAATAAACGTGGATTTTTTAAAGATTTTTAGGACCCACCAAAGCCAACAATAAACGTGGAATTTTTAAAGATTTTTAGGACTCACCAAAGCCACCAATAAACGTGGATTTTTTAAAGATTTTTAGGACCCACCAAAGCCAACAATAAACGTGGATTTTTTAAAGATTTTTAGGACCCACCAAAGCCAACAATAAACGTGGATTTTTTAAAGATTTTTAGGACCCACCAAAGCCAACAATAAACGTGGATTTTTTAAAGATTTTTAGGACCCACCAAAGCCAACAATAAATGTGGATTTTTTAAAGATTTTTAGGACCCACCAAAGCCAACAATAAACGTGGATTTTTTAAAGATTTTTAGGACCCACCAAAGCCAACAATAAATGTGGATTTTTTAAAGATTTTTAGGACCCACCAAAGCCAACAATAAACGTGGATTTTTTAAAGATTTTTAGGACCCACCAAAGCCAACAATAAACGTGGATTTTTTAAAGATTTTTAGGACCCACCAAAGCCAACAATAAACGTGGATTTTTTAAAGATTTTTAGGACCCACCAAAGCCAACAACAAACGTGGATTTTTTAAAGATTTTTAGGACCCAATAATAAACATGGATTTTTTAAAAATATTTAAGATCCATCAAAGCCTACAATAAGCATGGATTTTTAAAGATTTTTAGGATCCACCAGAGCCATGAATAAACGTGGATTTTTTATAGATTTTTAGGATCCACCAGAGCCATGAATAAACGTGGATTTTTTAAAGATTTTTAGGACCCACCAAAACCAACAATAAACTTGGATTTTTAAAGATTTTTAGGACTCACCAAAGGCAACAATAAACGTGGATTTTTTAATGATTTTTAGGACCCACCAACGTGGGATTTTTTAAAACCAACAATAAACGTGGACACCAAAGCCAACAATAAACGTGGACATTTTAAATATGTTTAAGGGCCCACCAAATTCTACAATAAACATGGATTTTTTAAAGATTTTTAGACTCACCAAATTCTACAATAAACATGGATTTTTTAAAGATTTTTAGGACCCACCAAAGCCAACAATAAACGTGGATTTTTTAAAAATTTTTAGGACCCACCAAAGCCAACAATAAACGTGGATTTTTTTAAAGATTTTTAGGACCCACCAAAGCCAACAATAAACGTGGATTTTTTTAAAGATTTTTAGGACCCACCAAAGCCAAAAATAAACGTGGATTTTTTGAAGATTTTTAGGACCCACCAAAGCCAACAATAAACGTGGATTTTTTGAAGATTTTTAGGACCCACCAAAGACAACAATAAACGTAGATTTTTTAAAGATTTTCAGGACCCACCAATGTTAACATGGGTTTTTTTAAAGATTTTTAGGACCCACCAAAGTCAAAATAAACATAGATTTTTTAAAGATTTTTAGGACCCACCAAAACCAACAATAAACGTGGACATTTTAAAGATTCTTAGGATCCAACAATGCCAACAATAAACATGGACATTTTAAAGATGTTTAAGGACCTACCAAAGCCTACAATAAACATGGACATTTTAAATATGTTTAAGGACCTACCAAAGCCTACAATAAACATGGTTTTTTTTTTAAGATTTATATGACCCATCAAAGCCTTCATTGTGGCCGGTTCTATGCACCGGAGACTCGGAAGAATCATCTACCATGGACCTTCACCTCAGCAATTATGTGTTTGTCTTCGTATTCTTTTCCACCATGGGAGCGGCAATATATCCCACAATACCTGTTCCATACTTATTTGTTCCGTACCGGGATAGAAAAGAACTTATGGTCATGGATCTGTTTCGTCTGTAAGATCCGCATCGGCCATAAGTAAACGTCGGTGAAATGTAATGGATGTGGGGTATGTGTGGCTGCTCAGGTCTTAGTCGTCTCCAGGAGTACTGCGATAGGAGTTATGTTGATGCTTGCTGCGCCAGAACATCTCCCAGTGTGTCACCATTTTCGTCGTCGACTTTATCATCGGAACTTCCCAGTCTCTCCAAAAACAACAAACGCAGCAGTTAACACCCCAAGTTTTTTGTTCAGCACCCCCGAAACCGTCTGCGCAACAAACTCAGCGAAATGGTAGACTTTATGAGTCGAAAGAAAAACATGGTCGCCGCGATCCATTAAACACAGGTCACCGTCACCTGAAGCTTGCAGCGTTGCGATTATTACAACGTTTTGCGGAAGGATCGTACAAGAAGCGGAGCAGGAGGATTTGCTTTCTTTATACACAGTCTCTCGAGTATAGAACTATCTCGCTTGAACTTGACTATATTGATCCATACATGGAATGTGTTGGGAAGATGTAAAGTGTGGGACTGCCGAAGGTAGAGTTGCTGAATGTGTACATACCGTCGATGGATAGCTGTGCCTTGAGTTATATGCGTTAGTGCGCTATTGGCGATAGGGGACTTCAATGCTCATTATCATACAGCGCTGATAGCTCCACATTTTTCATGATGAATTCAGACGGTCCTACGAGGATAAGAAAGGATTGTCATTGTGTCATCCGGTCTGATGAATGGCGTGTCTTGGCAGCCCGTAGTTTCCCTTGGCTTAGACCATCTTCCGATTATCATCTCCGACTTCATAACCTCTTACCGCCGTACTTTTCAGAGACAAGGGTTCAGAAAAATTATTAGTCAATGATTCATAGAGCTGTCCATCCTCTTAGATCCAGGGGTAGCTGAAAGAGTTTCGCCAGATATCATCACTGCTGCAACCGCTCGCCACACACCTACTGGTCGAATAAACGAAATCAGACGAAATTTGCCTAGAAAATGAGCGCGATGAGCTTTGTCGTACGAACGCTGAAGACCCAACAGTTAAAGAACTTACTTTTGAAATCTACAGGCTAGTAGGAAAAAGTGGCTAAAACACTTAAAGGAACGCGACCTTGGTACAGGATTAATTAAGTTGTGGGCAATGGTTAAATCACTACAGAATGCGGGAAAAAGGATAATAGAACAGTTGTTAAATTCATCGGCTAAACAATAACTGATTTGAAGATGTGCACATGTGATAGGGCAAAGAGGAGTGTGCTACGCCGTATAAGAAGAGCCATCCCAGTCGATTAGGTACCACCACAATTTACGATAGGCGATGTTGCCGACATCATCCGAAACAATAAATTATCAAAAACTTTTGGCCAATTGGACCAACCCGAAGTTGATTATTTAACAAGTCTCCTCAATCTATTGTTAGACACCCATATTGTACCAGAGGCCAAGAAAATTTGTCGTTTTGGAGGTAGTGCCGCTACTGAAGCCAGGCAAGTCGTACAGGCCGAATTCCCTCTTGTCGCCAGTAGCAAAGATAAAAGAGGCAAAGATTCTACTTTTCTCCATGGTTAGAATCTGTTTTCCAGTTGCCCAACATCAATAAGGATTCCGGAAAATGCAGAGGCATTACACGCCACATCCACACACATCAGTCGAGGACTGAACCAGAGTAGGTCGTGCGACCAAACAGTTATGGTGGCTCTAGACTTATCGAAAGCTTTCGATACCGTCAACCATGCAAAGCTGTTCGAGGATATAGAGATGACTTCCCTCCAGCTTTCCCGCCAGACGTTTGTAGGATTTAGAAATAACAAGTCCAAGATCCGTAGAGTGAAACAAGGAGTTCGCCAAGGAGGGTGATATCTTCAGATCCGTTTAACCTCTACCTTTTTCAAATTCCACTCTCTCCAGACGGCATAGAAATCGTAATGATTGTACGATCTTGGCGTCAGGTCCTACCGTTGATGACATATGTGAGAGGTTACATGCCTACATAGCTGACTTAGTGCAGTTCTTTCGTCTCAGGAAAATATCCGCCGCTAAATCCACAGGCACACTGTTCACCACCTAAACGGTTGTAATGAGGCTTTTCCCCTGAAAATATTGGTCGAAAGTGCACTGATTCCAAACTATCCTAAGATAAGGGGTGTAACGTTCGGCAGCAAGTTTAAGTCGTCTGCGCAAGACACATGTATTTGCGATAAGATCAGAAGTAGGAACAATGTCCTGAAGTCGCTTAAGGCAGCACTTGATGTGCTGACAAAGAAACTTTTTTGACGTCCTAAAAGCAAACGTTATCACTACGCAGTGGAAGAATATTCAAATATGCCAGAATGCCGCTCTGAGGACTGCAACAGGGTGCCTTTTTCATGACACCAGTGGATCATCTTCATGAGGAAACAAGATTTTATCGGTACATCAACACAACAAGATGTCGTCGATTCAGTACATGCTTGGCACGTCAGGAGTGACCTTCATGATGTGGTGAGGGAGGTACAAAGGAATAAACGAGACCCTCTACATCAATGAACCTATCTAGTAGTACCTACCTAGTATGAAGATACTGTGTGAATTCCGTATTTGGAGACCCCACCTCATCGATCGCAGCAGAAGAACCAGTTAACATACGGACGGGTGCATCGCCTCAATTCATATTGGGCCCGAATTGATGACACGATACTCAACAAATGCACTGCATGTGGATTGGAACCAAATGACACGCTGCATTTGTTTAGCTGCTCAGCTAACCTCACTCAACTGTGTCCTGATTCTGTACGGACGCAGCCAGTCCAGGTTGCGGCATTTTTGAATCTGGATACAGAAGAACCAGAGTCTGATAACTGAACAGAATATACGAACGAACATATTTGCGTTGCTACAACAACAACAAAAACAAAGACATAACCTTATAAAATTGACGGCCACTGTAAACGTTTTAAGTACCCTGATCTGCGTATCTGCACCGGGAAAGTTCGAAGTCTCGGATCTACTTGCAAAGAACAAGACCGATATTTCTGCTATTCAGAAAATAGGATGGACTGGGGAAGGCGTCACATCAACACCTATAGATATATTTTACGAGCGCTTAGAAAAACCTTATGACCGGTGCCTTGCCCATGACATTAAAATTATTCTGGGCGATTTTAATGCAAAAATTAGAAAGGAGAATATCTTTGGACCAAACGGTCGGGAAATTCAGTCTCCACAATGAAATATTTGATAACAGAAAGAGGCTGATAAACTTCACAGCGGCAAAAACATAGTAGTTAGCAGCAGCAGATTTAAACATCTCTACAAAATGGATTTTCCCCATCTTTAAAAGTGAATGTGTTTGGTAAACTTCCAAAACACCTTCCATAATCTGTTCATTTATTTGTAGTAATAATATTTGTGTTTTCAAAATGGTCAGGCTTAATCCCATAGCCG
The DNA here is from genome assembly GCF_047663935.1 of Musca autumnalis. Lineage (NCBI taxonomy): Eukaryota > Metazoa > Arthropoda > Insecta > Diptera > Muscidae > Musca > Musca autumnalis. The sequence goes on from NW_027411755.1 coordinate 227,093,066, forward strand.
TTGTTTTAATATTTATACCCTATACCACAATGTGGAAAAGGGTATTATAAGTTTGTTTTGGTAAAAATTCATGTAACACCGCGAAATATTCGTCGGAGACCCCCAATGTGGTATACCAATCTTCATATCTCGACGAGATAAAGCGATTTTGAGATGTGTGTCTGTCCGTCCGTCCGTCCGTCCGTCTGTCCATTATAAATTGTAAACACGCTCCAGGCCGCAATTATGGACCGATCGTCACGAAATTTTGTATGGAGGTCGGGTTCAGATCAGAATAGATCCCTATTCTTATTGGTGATGATCGTGAAATATTTAGCGGGTGAAATGGACCAAAAACATAATATTTATCCAATTTTCTAGCGGCTCTGTAGGTCTCAATAATAGTCCGATCAACGCGTAATTTTAAATAAGGTAAGAGTATATCACAAAGGAGAAGCTTGCAATTTGAGATGGCGATCGGATAATATTTAGAGGGTTAAATGGACCAAAACTTTTGTGTGAAAATTGTGAAAATTTTTAATATACAGCTTATATCTTAATTCCTGGAAGTGACATTCCGTACAAGTGAGATATACTTGAAAGTGGAACGCTTGACCTTCCAATTGATGCCAATTATGTTGGTGTGCATGATCAGATAACAGAGTTACAGCCTAATATATTCCGTTATCTGTTTGTAGTGTAATAATAAACTCGCTAGAAGTCGCAATTATACATCAATAGTCACGAAATTTTGCACCGGGTAAGAGTATAGGTCGAAAAAGATGCCTACAATTTTGAATGATGATCTGATATACTTTAGCGGGTGAAATGGACCATTACTTTTGTATGACAAATATAAAAATCTTATTTTTGGTCAATATTTTAATTCCTTTCGCAAAGTAGCCTACATATGGAAAAAAACTACTGACCTTTCCTCTGACGTAAATTGCAATAAAGTGTTTGCTAGATAACGGGCCTACTGCCTAATATATAATGGGTTCTGTGTAGAGAACCACATTTTTATCACATGCTACATATTGTCTCTACAAAAGTTTATATAACACCACGAAATATTCGTCCTAGACCCCTTATTTGGTATGCCAAAATTCATATCTCGACGAGATAAAGCGATTAGCGATGTGTGTCCGTACATTAAAAATTGTAAACAAGCTTAAGGCCGCAATTATGGACCGATTGTAACGAATTATTTAAGGAGGTTGGGTTCGGGCCAGAATAGAAATGATTAGTTTTTGGTGGTGATCGTGAAATGTTCAGGGGATGAAATGGACCAAAAACAAAATTTTAACCAATTTTGTAGCGGCTCTGTAGGTCAAAATAATAACCCGCAAAATTTCAAACAGAGTTTGAGTTTATGATGAAGAAGAAGCGTACAAACCAACGTGAAGATCAGATAATACTTAGCGGGTTAAATGGACTGTAACTTTTGTGTGAAATTGGTAAAAATTTTAATAACGTAGCGGTTAAACAGCGGAAGTAGTAGTACTACATAAGTGGGTTTCATTACATTTTAGTTTGTGTTAATTAAATTTTCTTTCCTGCTACAAACATGTCTTTGTCATGCCAGATAACTTTTTGGTTTTGGTCATAAGTATTATACATTACATCTCTGATATTTGATAATTAAATTTTCACAATCATTGAAAAGAAGTTCCGTGGAGAGCAATTGTCCAGGGATAGTGGTATAGGGTATCCCATGGTCGGCTCCGTCCGACTATAGACTTTTCTTACTTGTTTTTATTATGTCAGAAATGAAGCAGGAAAGCAAGGCAATCAGGCAAGGCAGCTTATGTACGCAGGCCTTAAGTCGTCTCCAGGAGTACTGCGATAGGAGTTATGTTGATGCTTGCTGCGCTAGAACATCTCCCAGTGTGTCACCAACTTCGTCGCCGGCTTCATCATCGAAACTTCCCAGTCTCCCCAAAAACAACAAAGGCTGCATTTAACACCCCAAGTTGTTGTTCAGCGCCCCGGAAACCGTATCCGCAACAAACTCAGCGAAACGGTAGACTTTATGAGTCGAAAGAAAAACATGGTCTCCGCGATCCATTAAACAAAGCTCACCGTCACCTGAAGCTAGCAACGTTGCGATGATTACAACGTCTTTCATAAGGATCGTACAGGAAGCGGAGCAGGAGGATTTGCCTTGTTTATACACAATATCTCGAGTATAGAACTATTGACCCATACATGGAATGTGTGAGGGAAGGCGTAAAGTGTGGGATTGCCGAAGGTAGAGTTGCTGAATGTGTACATACCGTCGATGGATAGCTGTGCCTTGCGTTAGCGATAGGGGACTTCAATGTTCATCATAAGCTTTGACATTTCATCCTAAAGGGGTACAGCGCTGGTAGCTCCACATTTTTCACGATGAATTCAGACGGTCCTACGAGGATAAGAGAGGATTGTCATTGTGTCATCCGGTCTGATGAATGGCGTGTCTTGGCAGCCCGTAGTTTCCCTTGGCTTAGACCATCTTCTGATCATCGTTTCCGACTTCATAACCTCTGACCGCCGTACTTTTCAAAGATAAGAGTTCACAGAAATTATTAGTCACCTATTCATAGAGCTGTCCATTCTCTTAGATACTGGGGGAGGTGAAAGATTTTTGCCAGATATCATCACTGCTGCAACCGCTCGCCACACACCTACTGGTCGAATAAACGAAATCAGACGAAATTTGCCTAGAAAATGAGCGCGATGAGCTTCGTCGTACGAACGCTGAAGACCCAACAGTTAAAGAACTTACTTTTGAAATCTACAGGCTAGTAGGAAAAAGTGGCTAAAACACTTAAAGGAACGCGACCTTGGTACAGGATTAATTAAGTTGTGGGCAATGGTTAAATCACTACAGAATCCGGGAGAGAAGGATTATAGAACGATTGTTAATTTCGACGGCTAAACAGTAACTGATCGAAAGGGTGCGCCTGTGATAGGGCGAATAGGAGTAAGCTACGCCGTATAAGAAGAGCCATCTCAGTCGATGAGGTACCACCACAATTTACGATAGGCGATGTTGCCGACGTCATCCGAAACAATAAATTATCAAAGACAATCAATTATCAAAAACTTTTGACCAACTGGACGAACCCGAAGTTGAGTATTTAATAAGCCTTCTCAATCTATTGTTAGACACGCATGTTGTACCAGAAGCCAAGAAAGTTGGTCGTTTGGGAGGTGGTCCCGCTACTGAAGCCAGGCCAGAATGCCAGCAGAGTTCAATCGTATAGGCCGTTTTCCCTATTGTAGCCAGTTGCAAAGATTCTAGAGTCACTACTTCTCTCCACGATTGGAACCTGTTTTCCACCTAAAGGGTTGAAATGAGGCTTCCCCCCGAAAATATTGGGCAATAGTGCACTGATTCCTAACTGTCCTAAGATAATGGGTGTAACGTTCGGCAGCAAGTTTAAGTCGTCTGCCTTATCCACAGGTATTTACGATAAGATCAGAAGTAGGAACAATGACCTGAAGTCGCTGGCCGGAAGCACTTGGGGCGCTGACAAAGAAACCTTTTTGACCTCTTACAAAGCAATAGGCCGGTCTGTGTTAAGGCTGTACAGTATGCAAACGTTATCAGTACACAGTGGAAGAATATTAAAAACTGGTAGAATGCCGCGCTGAGGACTGCAACAGGGTGTATTCTCATGACACCAGTAGATCATCTTCATGAAGAAACAAGTTTTTAACGGTACATCACAAGATGTTGTCGATGCAGTTCATGCTTGCAAAGTCAGGAGAGATCTTCGTGATGCGGTGAGAGAAGTCCAAGGGAATAAATGAAACCCTTTACATCAATGAACCTATCATGCTGGCTTGTAAAGCATTCATACTGATGCAGTGACGCAGGCAGTAGGGAGATAAAGTGTGAATTCCGCATTTGGAGACACCACCCCCATCGATCGCAGCAGAAGAACGCCAGGCGCCAAGGCAAGTACTGCGAAATGAGTTATGTTGATGCTTGCTGCGCCAGAGCATCTACCAGTGTGTCACCAACTTCGTCGTCGGCTTCATAATCGAAACTTTCCAGTCTCTCCAAAAACAACAAACGCAGCAGTTAACACCCCAAGTTTTTTGTTCAGCACCCCCGAAACCGTCTCCGCAACAAATTCAGCGAAATGGTAGACTTTAAGAGTCGAAAGAAAAACATGGTCTCCGTGATCCATTAAACAAAGCTCACCGTTACCTGAAGCTTGCAGCGTTGCAATGATTACAACGGAAGAAGCGGAGCAGGAGGATTTGCCTTCTTTATACACAGTCTCTCGGGTATAGAACTATTTCGATTAAACTTGACTCTATTGACCCATACATGTAATGTGTGGGGGAAGATGTAAAGTGTGGGACTGCCGAAGGAAGAGTTGCTGAATGTGTACATACCGTCGATGGATAGATGTACGTTGCGTTATATGCGCGACATTAGTTTGCTATCGGCATTGGGGACTGCAATGTTAATCATGAGCTTTGACATTCCATCCTAAAGGTGTACAGCGCTGATAGCTCCACATTTTCACGATGTATTCAGACGGTCCTACGAAGATAAAAGGAGACTGTCAACTCTGATATACATATATTTTACGAGCGCTTAGAAAAACCTTATGACTGGTGTCTTGCCCACGACATTAAAATTATTCTGGGCGATTTTAATGCAAAAATTAGAAAGGAGAATATCTTTGGACCAAACGGTGGGGAAATTTAGTCTCCAGAATGAAATATTTGATAACAGAAAGAGGCTGATAAACTTTACAGCAGCAAAAAAATAGTAGTTGGCAGCAGCAGATTTAAACATCTCTACAAAATGGATTTTCCCCATCTTTAAAAGTGTATGTGTTTGGTAAGCTTCCAAAACACCTTCCATAATCTGTTCGTTTTTTTCTAGTAATAATATTTGTGTTTTCAAAATGGTCATACTTAATCCCATAGTCGTTGTTTTAATATTTTATTAAAACAAATTTAAAATTGGCGATGTTTACCAATGGGCAAGGCAGGGAAGACTATTTGAAAAGCAAAATAGAAGTTGCCAAATAAAACCGCCAATCCTACTAATAATATTCTTGTGTAGAACAGTGTAATTAATTCGAAATGCATTTTTTCCTTTTTGTTTTGCACAATATTGACATTGAAATCCTGTTTAGCTTCGAACGGTTGTTCGGTCGTTTGGTCGATCTAATATGCATGGATTATAATGTATTGAATTCATTTCATATTTCGAAATTAAACACGTAGACGTGATGTCTGCTTTATACTTTTCACATTTGTTCGAATTTTCCTTAATGGCGTTCTTGATGTTTTATTGTTGATTTTCATTCTAATCTAAATTTGCATTTGCATTGTTGGTTTACATCAATGTTTTTTTGGAAATTGAAATTGTTTGTTTGCAATTATTAATAATAATGATAATAATTTGTTGCTAAAAATAAACAACGAATGCAAACAACAAATTATCATCGAATTATGAAATCGTTGTTGGTGTTGCCGACTGTGGTAATTTTCCCCACCAACGCCTTCAATGAATTTCGTAATTTGATTGGAAATTTACGACCATTTGTTAAATAACAATTTGTTTGCAATTACATTGTTGAATGGATTTCCAATTTTGCAAAATATTGTTGCGTGTGTAAAAATTGATAAATAAATTATTGACAGATTATTATATTGGGTGAAAATGGAAAGCAATCATCGATAACACATGTGGAACGTTGTTTTTTTGAGTGGTGGGTTTTAGGTAGGAAAAGTCTTTTCAAAATCCAATGCTTATTGGTAACACCCACCTGCTAAAAATTTTTAAAAAATCCACGTTTATTGACGACATTGGATGCACGTTTATTGACGATATTGGATCCATGTTTATTTTAAAAATCCACATTTATTACCGACACTGGTTCATCCTAAAATTCTTTAAAAATCCACGTTTATTGACGATACTGGATCCACGTTTATTGACGATATTGGATCCACGTTTATTGCAGTCATTGGGTCGTTCTAAAAATCTTTAAAAATCCAAATTTATTACCGACACTGGTTCCTCCTAAAAGTCTTTAAAAATCCACGTTTATTTTCGACTTTATGTCCTTCTTAAAACCTTTAAAAAACCAGGTTCATTTCCGACCATAGGTCCTCCTAAAAATCTTTAAAAAATCCAAGTTTATTGGCGACATTGGGTTCTCCAAAAAATCACTAAAAAAGCCTCGTTTAATGGCGACATTATGTCCTCGTACAAATCCTCCTAAAAATCTAAAAAAACTAAGTTTATTAGCGACATTATGTCCTCCTAAAAATCTTTAAAAAATCCACGTTCATTGGCGACATAGGGTCCTCCTAAAACTCTTTTAAAAAATCACGTTTACTGGCGACATTAGGTCCTCCTTAAAATCTTTGAAAAATCCACGTTTATTATTTACATTGGGTCCTACCAAAAATCTACGAAAAAATCCACCTAAAAATCTTTAAAACTCCATGTTTATTGCCAACATCGGATGTTTCTAAAAAATCTAAAAAATCCACGTTTATTGGCGACATTAGATCTTCCTAAAATCTTTCAAAAATCCAGGATATTTGGTCCTCCTAAAAATCTTTAAAAAATTCACGTTTATTGCTGACATCGGTTCCAGAAAAAATCAACGTTTATTGTCGACTTTGGTGTCCAAAAAAATCTTAAAAAATCCCCGTTTTTTGGAGACATTGGATCATCCTAAAAATCATTAAAAAAACATGTTTATTGGCGACATCTTTCAAAAATCCACTTTTATTGCTGTCATTGGGTCCTCCTAAAATCTTTATAAAATTTACGTTTATTGTTGATATTGATTGGGCCCTTCTAAAAATCTCTAAAAAAAATTCACGTTTATTGGCGGCATTGGATCCTTCCTAAAAAGCCTAAAATTTTTAAAAAATCCAAGGCAATGGTTCCTTGAAAAAATCTTTAATAATCCAAGTTTTTGCCGGCATTGGTTCCTCTCCTAAAAATCTTTATAAAATCCACCATTATCGCCGACATTGGGTTCTCCTAAAAAATTTTATAAAATCCAAGTTTATCGGCGACATTGGTTCCTCCTAAAAATCTTTAAAAAATACAAGTTTATTGGCAAAATTTTGTCCTCCAAAAAATATTAAAAAAATCCGCGTTTATTGGCGACATTAGCTCCTCAAATTTTAAAATCCACATTTATTCAAGATATCCTTGAAAATCATGTTCAATGTAGAAGATGGCTCCGCCTAAAAATCTTTAAAAAATCCACGTTTATTGGCGACATCCTAAAAGTGTAAAAAATCCAATTTTTGGTTCCTCCTAAAAATCTCTAAAAAAATTCACTTTTATTGCCGACATTGGGTCCTCCTAAAAATATTAAAAATTCCAGGGTTATTGGTGACATTGGGTCTTCCTAAAAATATTAAAAATCAATGTTTTTTGGGGACATTTGGTCCTCAAAGATTTATTTAGGTTAGGTTATGTTGAAAAGAGGGGCAAGTAATCGTCACATGCCCTGGTGGACATACACATAAGCCATAAGTAGGCCTGTTCTGCGCTCTATTCCAGGTTTTTGAAGGAGGGGACTCTGTATTTTTTTTACTGTATTTATTTCAGGAAGTCTATGCCCTTAACAAAATCCCGTAATTGTTTCAGGTCGTCTACAATTACTGGATTAAGATCTGGTATTGTGTCATTCCCTAAAAACTGGGATGTGATGTTTGCGAAAGCGGGGCATTGACAAAGAAAATGGTCCAATATTTCGTCATCTTCTCCGCATGTCCTGCATATGCTGTTGTCTGCACAATTAATTGTGTGCAGATGAGTTTGTAAACCAGCTTGTAACCCAGGTGAGGACACCTGTAAATCTACTCAACTCTGCCGTACCTAGCAGTAATAGGTTTTTAGTTTTTTCCTCATTTGGGCCTCCCCATCGGATTTCCCCTGTCCTTTCTGGGATGTTTGTGGAACAATAGGATTTTTGTGCTTTTCCCAATTTCCTCTCTACTCCATAGGGAAAAGTGGGCATTTTTTGTCCATGTTTTCAAAATCTAGGCGAGACGTGTTTGGTGACTTTGCGTTCTTTAAGTTTACCTTCCATTTTTTGCCAGAGAATTTGCTATCTCATTACCTCTATTCCCCGCATGTCCCAGTACCCATATTATACGCACCGAGCAATGTTGAGAATAAAACATTTATTTTAAAAAATCCACATTTATTCGAGATGGTTCCGCCTAAAAACCGACCCCCTATCCTTTGTCAATTTGTGAAAACAATTTGTATACATATTTCAATAAAATTCCGTGCAGCATTTGATATCAGACCACACACGTACAAACATAGCAAAAGAATTGAAAAATCAAAATAAATTGTCCAAAAATATTCCAACAACCCCAAATACATCCAATGAAACTCAGAAAAATACCGAACATTACTTAACATTACTTAATCAAATGACTAATTACTGCGGCACTTTTGATGCAACAAATGATGAATGCAACATGGGTGGGCCATGTTGCACTCGGTAGTCATCTCTGCACCTTGATTGTCATCATAGCCAGTAGTAGTTCATCAAACACACACACGACGAAAACTGAGCTACAAGAAATCCATCAAACAACCAGAAATTCACTTCAAGTGGATGAACCAGCAGCCAACCAATGACAGATTTTTAAGTGATTTTGAACATGCAACACAGTAACTTGAGTACAAATTCACATCGTAGCCAAAAAGGAACAACAACTATAACAAATAATTTTTTGTTGTTTAGTATTTATTATTACAACAGCACCAAAAGTAGTACAAAGTAGTAACATTGACTACTAAATTTGGGTAAAATACGACACAGTGTGTGTCGGTGTGTTTGTTTAGCTTTGCGCATAGTGTTTCAAATTATAGTTGTGATTATGTTTTTCATGTTTTGTGACTTTCGATATTGACTTTGGTGTTCAAAAAAATTAAAAAAAAAAATCCAACGTAATTGTAAGGCTAGTTAATTTTTAGACATTGGGTGCTTCAAAAAATCTTTAAAAAATCCACATTTATTGTTGGCTTTGATGTGTCCAATAAATCTTTAAAAAAATCCATGCATACTGTTGACTTTGGGTGCTCCAAAAATCTTTAAGAGATCCACTTTTGTTGTTGACTTTAGGTGCTCCAAAAAATCTTTAAAAAATCCACGTTTATTGTCGACTTTAGGTGCCCCAAAAAATCTTTAAAAAATCCACGTTTATTGTCGACTTTAGGTGCTCCAAAAAATCTTTAAAAAATCCACGTTTATTGTCGACTTTAGGTGCTCCAAAAAATCTTTAAAAAATCCACGTTTATTGTCGACTTTAGGTGCTCCAAAAAATCTTTAAAAAATCCACGTTTATTGTCGACTTTAGGTGCTCCAAAAAATCTTTAAAAAATCCACGTTTATTGTCGACTTTAGGTGCTCCAAAAAATCTTTAAAAAATCCACGTTTATTGTCGACTTTAGGTGCTCCAAAAAATCTTTAAAAAATCCACGTTTATTGTCGACTTTAGGTGCTCCAAAAAAATCTTTAAAAAATCCACGTTTATTGTCGACTTTAGGTGCTCGAAAAAAATCTTTAAAAAATCCACGTTTATTGTCGACTTTAGGTGCTCCAAAAAATCTTTAAAAAATCCACGTTTATTGTCGACTTTAGGTGCTCCAAAAAAATCTTTAAAAAATCCACGTTTATTGTCGACTTTAGGTGCTCCAAAAAATCTTTAAAAAATCCACGTTTATTGTCGACTTTAGGTGCTCGAAAAAAATCTTTAAAAAATCCACGTTTATTGTCGACTTTAGGTGCTCGAAAAAATCTTTAAAAAATCCACGTGTATTGTCGACTTTAGGTGCTCGAAAAAATCTTTAAAAAATCCACGTGTATTGTCGAGTTAAGGTGCTCGAAAAAATCTTTAAAAAATCCACGTGTATTGTCGAGTTAAGGTGCTCGAAAAAATCTTTAAAAAATCCACGTTTATTGCCTACTATGGGTGCTCCAAAAAATTTTAAAAATTCCACGTTCATTGCCGACTTTGGATGTTCAAAAAATTTTTAAAAAATCCATGTTTATTGTCGACTGAGGTTGCTTCAAAAAATGTTTAAAAAATCCATGTTTATTGTCGACTGCGGTTGCTCCTAAAAATCTCTAAACCAATCCACGTTTATTGTGGACTATGTGTGCTCCAAAAAATCTTTAAAAAATCCACGTTTATTGTCAACTTTAGGTGCTCCAAAAAATCTTTAAAAAATCCACGTTTATTGTCGACTTTAGGTGCTCCAAAAAATCTTTAAAAAATCCACGTTTATTGTCAACTTTAGGTGCTCCAAAAATCTTTAAAAAATCCACGTTTATTGTCGACTTTAGGTCCTCCAAAAAATCTTTAAAAAATTCACGTTTATTGTGGACTTTAGGTGCTCCAAAAAAGCTTTAAAAAAATCAACGTTTATTGTCGACTTTAGGTGCTCCAAAAATCTTTAAAAATCCACGTTTATTGCCGACATTAGGTGCTCCAAAAAATTTTTAAAAATCCACGTTTATTGCCGACTTTAAGTGCTCCAAAAAATCTTTAAAAAATCCACGTTTATTGTCGACTTTAGGTGCTCCAACAAATCTTTAAAAAATCCACGTTTATTGTCGACTTTAGGTGCTCCAAAAAATCTTTAAAAAATCCACGTTTATTGTCGACTTTAGGTGCTCCAAAAAATCTTTAAAAAATCCACGTTTATTGTCGACTTTAGGTGCTCCAAAAAATCTTTAAAAAATCCACGTTTATTGTCGACTTTAAGTGCTCCAAAAAATCTTTAAAAAATCCACGTTTATTGTCGACTTTAGCTGCTCCAAAAATCTTAAAAAAATCCACGTTTATTGTCGACTTTAGGTGCTCCAAAAAATCTTTAAAAAATCCACGTTTATTGTCGAATTTAAGTGCTCCAAAAAATCTTTAAAAAATCCACGTTTATTGTCGACTTTAGGTGCTCCAAAAATCTTTAAAAAATCCACGTTTATTGTCGACTTTAGGTGCTCCAAAAAATCCACGTTTATTGTCGACTTTAGGTGCTCCAAAAAATCTTTAAAAAATCCACGTTTATTGTCGACTTTAGGTGCTCCAAAAAATCTTTAAAAAATCCACGTTTATTGTCGACTTTAGGTGCTCCAAAAAATCTTTAAAAAATCCACGTTTATTGTCGACTTTTGGTGCTCCAAAAAATCTTTAAAAAATCCACGCTTATTGTCGACTTTAGGTGCTCCAAAAAATCTTTAAAAAATCCACGTTTATTGTCGACTTTAGCTGCTCCAAAAAATCTTTAAAAAATCCACGTTTATTGTCGACTTATTCACGTTTATTGTCGACTTTAGGTGCTCCAAAAAATCTTTAAAAAATCCACGTTTATTGTCGACTTTAGGTGCTCCAAAAAATCTTTAAAAAATCCACGTTTATTGTCGACTTATTCACGTTTATTGTCGACTTTAGGTGCTCCAAAAAATCTTTAAAAAATCCACGTTTATTGTCGACTTTAGGTGCTCCAAAAAATCTTTAAAAAATCCACGTTTATTGTCGACTTTAGGTGCTCCAAAAAATCTTTAAAAAATCCACGTTTATTGTCGACTTTAGGCGCTCCAAAAAATCTTTAAAAAATCCACGTTTATTGTCGACTTTAGGTGCTCCAAAAAATCTTTAAAAAATCCACGTTTATTGTCGACTTTAAGTGCTCCAAAAAATCTTAAAAATATACACGTTTATTGTCGACTTTAGGTGCTCCAAAAAATCTTTAAAAAATCCACGTTTATTGTCGACTTTAGGTGCTCCAAAAAATCTTTAAAAAATCCACGTTTATTGTCAACTTTAGGTGCTCCAAAAATCTTTAAAAAATCCACGTTTATTGTCGACTTTAGGTCCTCCAAAAAATCTTTAAAAAATTCACGTTTATTGTGGACTTTATTAGGTGCTCCAAAAAAGCTTTAAAAAAATCAACGTTTATTGTCGACTTTAGGTGCTCCAAAAATCTTTAAAAATCCACGTTTATTGCCGACATTAGGTGCTCCAAAAAATTTTTAAAAATCCACGTTTATTGCCGACTTTAAGTGCTCCAAAAAATCTTTAAACAATCCACGTTTATTGTCGACTTTAGGTGCTCCAACAAATCTTTAAAAAATCCACGTTTATTGTCGACTTTAGGTGCTCCAAAAAATCTTTAAAAAATCCACGTTTATTGTCGACTTTAGGTGCTCCAAAAAATCTTTAAAAAATCCACGTTTATTGTCGACTTTAGGTGCTCCAAAAAATCTTTAAAAAATCCACGTTTATTGTCGACTTTAGGTGCTCCAAAAAATCTTTAAAAAATCCACGTTTATTGTCGACTTTAAGTGCTCCAAAAAATCTTTAAAAAATCCACGTTTATTGTCGACTTTAGGTGCTCCAAAAATCTTAAAAAAATCCACGTTTATTGTCGACTTTAGGTGCTCCAAAAAATCTTTAAAAAATCCACGTTTATTGTCGAATTTAAGTGCTCCAAAAAATCTTTAAAAAATCCACGTTTATTGTCGACTTTAGGTGCTCCAAAAATCTTTAAAAAATCCACGTTTATTGTCGACTTTAGGTGCTCCAAAAAATCCACGTTTATTGTCGACTTTAGGTGCTCCAAAAAATCTTTAAAAAATCCACGTTTATTGTCGACTTTAGGTGCTCCAAAAAATCTTTAAAAAATCCACGTTTATTGTCGACTTTTGGTGCTCCAAAAAATCTTTAAAAAATCCACGTTTATTGTCGACTTTAGGTGCTCCAAAAAATCTTTAAAAAATCCACGTTTATTGTCGACTTTAGGTGCTCCAAAAAATCTTTAAAAAATCCACGTTTATTGTCGACTTTAGGTGCTCCAAAAAATCTTTAAAAAATCCACGTTTATTGTCGACTTATTCACGTTTATTGTCGACTTTAGGTGCTCCAAAAAATCTTTAAAAAATCCACGTTTATTGTCGACTTTAGGTGCTCCAAAAAATCTTTAAAAAATCCACGTTTATTGTCGACTTATTCACGTTTATTGTCGACTTTAGGTGCTCCAAGAAATCTTTAAAAAATCCACGTTTATTGTCGACTTATTCACGTTTATTGTCGACTTTAGGTGCTCCAAAAAATCTTTAAAAAATCCACGTTTATTGTCGACTTTAGGTGCTCCAAAAAATCTTTAAAAAATCCACGTTTATTGTCGACTTTAGGTGCTCCAAAAAATCTTTAAAAAATCCACGTTTATTGTCGACTTTAGGCGCTCCAAAAAATCTTTAAAAAATCCACGTTTATTGTCGACTTTAGGTGCTCCAAAAAATCTTTAAAAAATCCACGTTTATTGTCGACTTTAAGTGCTCCAAAAAATCTTAAAAATATACACGTTTATTGTCGACTTTAGGTGCTCCAAAAAATCTTTAAAAAATCCACGTTTATTGTCGATTTTAGGTGCTCCAAAAAATCTTTAAAAAATCCACGTTTATTGTCGACTTTAGGTGCTCCAAAAAATCTTTAAAAAATCCACGTTTATTGTCGACTTTAGGTGCTCCAAAAAATCTTTAAAAAATCCACGTTTATTGTCGACTTTAGGTGCTCCAAAAAATCTTTAAAAAATCCACGTTTATTGTCGACTTTAGGTGCTCCAAAAAATCTTTAAAAAATCCACGTTTATTGTCGACTTTAGGTGCTCCAAAAAATCTTTAAAAAATCCACGTTTATTGTCGACTTTAGGTGCTCCAAAAAATCTTTAAAAAATCCACGTTTATTGTCGATTTTAGGTGCTCCAAAAAATCTTTAAAAAATCCACGTTTATTGTCGACTTTAGGTGCTCCAAAAAATCTTTAAAAAATCCACGTTTATTGTCGACTTTAGGTGCTCCAAAAAATCTTTAAAAAATCCACGTTTATTGTCGACTTTAGGTGCTCCAAAAAATCTTTAAAAAATCCACGTTTATTGTCGACTTTAGGTGCTCCAAAAAATCTTTAAAAAATCCACGTTTATTGTCGACTTTTGGTGCTCCAAAAAATCTTTAAAAAATCCACGTTTATTGTCGACTTTAGGTGCTCCAAAAAATCTTTAAAAAATCCACGTTTATTGTCGACTTTAGGTGCTCCAAAAAATCTTTAAAAAATCCACGTTTATTGTCGACTTTAGGTGCTCCAAAAAATCTTTAAAAAATCCACGTTTATTGTCGACTTTTGGTGCTCCAAAAAATCTTTAAAAAATCCACGTTTATTGTCGACTTTAGGTGCTCCAAAAAATCTTTAAAAAATCCACGTTTATTGTCGACTTTAGGTGCTCCAAAAAATCTTTAAAAAATCCACGTTTATTGTCGACTTTAGGTGCTCCAAAAAATCTTTAAAAAATCCACGTTTATTGTCGACTTATTCACGTTTATTGTCGACTTTAGGTGCTCCAAGAAATCTTTAAAAAATCCACGTTTATTGTCGACTTATTCACGTTTATTGTCGACTTTAGGTGCTCCAAAAAATCTTTAAAAAATCCACGTTTATTGTCGACTTTAGGTGCTCCAAAAAATCTTTAAAAAATCCACGTTTATTGTCGACTTTAGGTGCTCCAAAAAATCTTTAAAAAATCCACGTTTATTGTCGACTTATTCACGTTTATTGTCGACTTTAGGTGCTCCAAGAAATCTTTAAAAAATCCACGTTTATTGTCGACTTATTCACGTTTATTGTCGACTTTAGGTGCTCCAAAAAATCTTTAAAAAATCCACGTTTATTGTCGACTTTAGGTGCTCCAAAAAATCTTTAAAAAATCCACGTTTATTGTCGACTTTAGGTGCTCCAAAAAATCTTTAAAAAATCCACGTTTATTGTCGACTTTAGGTGCTCCAAAAAATCTTTAAAAAATCCACGTTTATTGTCGACTTTAGGTGCTCCAAAAAATCTTTAAAAAATCCACGTTTATTGTCGACTTATTCACGTTTATTGTCGACTTTAGGTGCTCCAAGAAATCTTTAAAAAATCCACGTTTATTGTCGACTTATTCACGTTTATTGTCGACTTTAGGTGCTCCAAAAAATCTTTAAAAAATCCACGTTTATTGTCGACTTTAGGTGCTCCAAAAAATCTTTAAAAAATCCACGTTTATTGTCGACTTTAGGTGCTCCAAAAAATCTTTAAAAAATCCACGTTTATTGTCGACTTTAGGTGCTCCAAAAAATCTTTAAAAAATCCACGTTTATTGTCGACTTTAGGTGCTCCAAAAAATCTTTAAAAAATCCACGTTTATTGTCGACTTTAGGCGCTCCAAAAAATCTTTAAAAAATCCACGTTTATTGTCGACTTTAAGTGCTCCAAAAAATCTTAAAAATATACACGTTTATTGTCGACTTTAGGTGCTCCAAAAAATCTTTAAAAAATCCACGTTTATTGTCGATTTTAGGTGCTCCAAAAAATCTTTAAAAAATCCACGTTTATTGTCGACTTTAGGTGCTCCAAAAAATCTTTAAAAAATCCACGTTTATTGTCGACTTTAGGTGCTCCAAAAAATCTTTAAAAAATCCACGTTTATTGTCGACTTTAGGTGCTCCAAAAAATCTTTAAAAAATCCACGTTTATTGTCGACTTTAGGTGCTCCAAAAAATCTTTAAAAAATCCACGTTTATTGTCGACTTTAGGTGCTCCAAAAAATATTTAAAAAAATCCACGTTTATTGTCGACTTTAGGTGCTCCAAAAAATCTTTAAAAAATCCACGTTTATTGTCGATTTTAGGTGCTCCAAAAAATCTTTAAAAAATCCACGTTTATTGTCGACTTTAGGTGCTCCAAAAAATCTTTAAAAAATCCACGTTTATTGTCGACTTTAGGTGCTCCAAAAAATCTTTAAACAATCCACGTTTATTGTCGACTTTAGGTGCTCCAAAAAATCTTTAAAAAATCCACGTTTATTGTCGACTTTAGGTGCTCCAAAAAATCTTTAAAAAATCCACGTTTATTGTCGACTTTAGGTGCTCCAAAAAATCTTTAAAAAATCCACGTTTATTGTCGACTTTAGGTGCTCCAAAAAATCTTTAAAAAATCCACGTTTATTGTCGACTTTAGGTGCTCCAAAAAATCTTTAAAAAATCCACGTTTATTGTCGACTTTAGGTGCTCCAAAAAATCTTTAAAAAATCCACGTTTATTGTCGACTTTAGTTGCTCCAAAAAATCTTTAAAAAATCCACGTTTATTGTCGACTTTAGGTGCTCCAAAAAAATCTTTAAAAAATCCACATTTATTGTCGACTTTAGGTGCTCCAAAAAATCTTTAAAAAATCCACGTTTATTGTCGACTTTAGGTGCTCCAAAAAATCTTTAATAAAAACACGTTTGTTGTTGGTTTTGGGTGCTCCAAAAAATCTTTAATAAATACACGTTTGTTGTTGGTTTTGGGTGCTCCAAAAAATCTTTAAAAAATCCACGTTTACTGTCGACTTTAGGTGCTCCAAAAAATCTTTAAAAAATCCACGTTTATTGTCGACTTTAGGTGCTCCAAAAAATCTTTAAAAAATCCACGTTTATTGTCGACTTTAGGTGCTCCAAAAAATCTTTAAAAAATCCACGTTTATTGTCGACTTTAGGTGCTCCAAAAAATCTTTAAAAAATTCACGTTTATTGTCGACTATAGGTGCTCCAAAAAATCTTTAAAAAATCCACGTTTATTGTCGACTTCAGGTGCTCCAAAAGATCTTTAAAAAATCCACGTTTATTGTCTACTATGGGTGCTCCACAAAATTTTAAAAATTCCACGTTCATTGCCGACTTTGGATGTTCAAAAAATTTTTAAAAAATCCATGTTTATTGTCGACTGCGGTTGCTCCAAAAAAAATTTAAAAAATCCATGTTTATTGTCTACTGCGGTTGCTCCTAAAAATCTCTAAACCAATCCACGTTTATTGTGGACTATGTGTGCTCTAAAAATCTTTAAAAATTGCACTTTTTTTGTCGACTTTAGGTGCTCCAAACAATCTTTAAAAAATCCACGTTTATTGTCGACTTTAGGTGCTCCAAAAAATCTTTAAAAATCCACGTTTATTGTCGACTTTATGTGCTCCAAAAAATTTTTAAAAAATCCACGTTTATTGTCGACTTTAGGTGCTCCAAAAAATCTTTAAAAAATCCACGTTTATTGTCGACTTTGTAAAATCTTTTTAAAAAATTCATGTTTATAGTAGACTTTGTTTGATCTAAAATTGTTTAAAAATTCCACTGTTATTGTCTACTCTGTTTGCTCCAAAAATCTTTAAAAAACACGTTTATTGTCGACTTTGGGTTCTCCAAAAAATCTTTTAAAAATCCAGGATAAAGTTGTGCTGTAATGTTGTAGCCATTATTATAGTGAAATTTGATGTAAACTTTTCCGAAAACATCGCGACTTGTAAGTACCTACCAGCATTTAAAATTGCTTCCTTTTCGACAATCCAATCCACTGTGCTCCCCACAAAAAATACGAACACGTCCTTGTAGCACATTCGATTAAATAGAATTTCGGTTTTATTGTTTGTTCTTCTCATTGTTGTTGTTTTTCAGTGGCAAAATAATAACAAACATTTACTAAAATGCTGATGAAGTAGTTGTTCTGCTGAAATGATGATGCCGTTGCGGCTGGTGCAAAGTGTGTTAGTTGTTATATCAATAAACAACTTGTCAAATATTAGCATATAGTATGTTGGATAACACAAAGAACACTGAAAGACGGACGTCACCAACGCACACTCACGCATCAGACAACCAAACGTCACACTGCACAAATCCGTCAAATAACATTTCAACGGACATGTACGTCTGGCTGCAGGATAAAAATGATGATGTTAAATGACTTTGTGAACAGATTGACATTTTTAACCAAAATAAAACGCAGGCCAGCCAGCCAGCACGTGGATGGTGGTCTGCCATTGAAGATCGACGATCAAAACATTTGAAACGCCCACCCATTATCAGCATCTTAATCATCATCAACATAGCATCAAATGAAATACAATACAATACGCATAAGAAGATGTGCTCTGTTTGTACAACATGTTTTCACTTGTATATATGTATGTATGTATTTATTTATGTACATACAAACAAGCATGTAGTTCATTTTAAACGATTTTTGTAAAATTTCGTGATTTATTTGAATTTAATTTCGGGTAAAATATAAAATTTAGAAACATAAAAACGTTGCAACATTAATGTTGCCATTTCATTTGTATTTAGCTGGAATAGGGGGGCTAGATTGGCATGAAAGAATCTTGTAAAGGAATTGCTTATTTAGCACTTTTTCTTGAAAGCGTTAATCTAAGTGCATGCGCCCCTTTTTCCCCTTTCGCCCTGTATTATAGCTTACATAAAAAGAAACACGAGCCAGATGTTCGGTTTATGATCTTTTGCAATGCCAATCGATCTGTTTCAATCCACCCAATGTCCCATGTTTTTCAAATATCCATCACCTTATTTTCCACACACTCTTTTTTTCGAAAACATTAAAAATAATAAATTTAAAAACAACATTGCTCGTGTTTTGTATCTAATTACTTAATTTTCTTAAGAATATTGTATCAAATTGTATTAAACAAAAACAAACAGCAAAACATTTATCAAGAACACAACCACTGGGGTGGTGGTGGTTGTGATTACATCCATCTGTTTTATTTTTTTCCCAGGCCAAAATGGCAAAAGTAGGCAACGAAACATATTATCGCACAAATGTTTCTCTTGATTGCCAATTTTTTCAACATGTCGATCAAGTTTAGAGGCATTTCTTTTCATTTTAATTGAAATTATCACAAATATCCAAAAACAACAAAAACAAAACTAAATAATTTTGCAATAAAAATCAATCAACATAATGTTTACAATTTAAACAACAAAGAAATAATGAAGAATTGAATGTAAATAGTCAGCTTTGTGAAATCTAAACGCAGTGAAATGCAATTCAATTATGGATAGAAGAGGCATACACGCGTACAATTAGCAATAGCAGCTGCTTTAACCCTTAAAACTTATTGTTGGGTCATAACCTACCTTGAGAATAAATAATACATCTTATTCTGAAGACTGGTGACGTACCTGAAATGATAAGAGAACATTTTCACATTACTCATCAAAATGTTTAAAGAATATAACAAAATACAAATCTGTATAAATAAAAGTCAAATGTCGTTCGTTGGTAATGGCAACAGTTGAGAACGGCTGTACCGATTTAGATAATTTTTTTTTTTTGCAATGTTCGTCATAACCCAACATAGGTTTTTGTGCAAACAAAATTTGGCAACGCCCACTTTCTTCAATTTTAATCTTTTGTGCAAAAACTACTGAACTGATTTTCCTTAATTGTCATGGAATGTACAGGGATGGCCATCCCTGTGAAAATAGGCTACCTATTTTGTTGAATTTCGGAAGGGGCGGGATGCTTCCCCTGTACAGTATTTCTTTAAAAATGCTATATTTACAATAATTTCGAATATATCGGTTTGGAAATTAAATCAAGAGGCAATTGTGGTACCTACTTTTTTAGGACACAAAGACTTGACCACGCCCACTTTTTAAAATATGTTACATCAACAAAACTACCTAACCGATTTTCCTGAAATTTTCAGGGAATGTACAGAGATGGACCCTGTAAAAATTAGATTCATATTTTCTAGAATTTCGAAGGGGACGGGGTGCTTCCCTTTGCCATATTTTTACGAATAAGAATCAAATACCTCATAACCCAACTTAGGTTTTTATGGAAAGAAAATTTTACCACGCCCACTTTTTTCAATGTTCAATTTAATTTTTTTTTCTGCAAAACCCGATTTCCATCAAATTTTCAGGAAACGCTTAATGTTTCGGAAGATGTGGGGTACCTTCCCCACGCCTTTCTTTTAAATGCTATATGTATGAGCCAAACTTGTGATTATATCGGTTTCAGCATAAATTTTGGGAGGCAATGGAGTGGGGGCCTATTGTTTTATATTTGCTAAACTTATTAGTGTTTCGGCTTGCAAATTAATTTTCGAGACAAAGGTGGTTGCGCTCCCCAACAATAAAAACGATATATTTACAAATTTCCTTAAATGGTGAGGTTCAACGGCCCATCAGCCAT
Organism: Musca autumnalis; assembly: GCF_047663935.1. Classification (NCBI taxonomy): domain Eukaryota; kingdom Metazoa; phylum Arthropoda; class Insecta; order Diptera; family Muscidae; genus Musca; species Musca autumnalis. The sequence continues at coordinate 227,113,115 of NW_027411755.1, forward strand.
GAAAAACTAAAACATATAAGTCTCCATAAGCGGGAAAATTCGGCTTAACCATTTTTTTAATGTTTATAATTAGATCGCTTTTGTAAAAAGACAAGGAACATGGACGGTAGTAAATCCTAAACAGCATCAATGGGCGAACAAATTCAACAAAGTCCGTATGAGAATAGAAATGTTACATTGAATTATCAAGCATAAAGTCCATAAAAAGTTGTCATTAAAACTCATTACAATGGGCCAGCAACGTCGAACGGGGGCCGGTAAGTTTAAAATAAATTACAAAAAAAAATATTTTTATTTTTTTACGAGGTTTTCCAACGTTTAGTAAGACAAGTAAGAAGTGCGTCCAGTATTTTAGAAATCGATTTTCCTGGCCAAAACCCCAATTTATTGTGCAACAAAATGGAGGTGAAAGTCTGGGGCACGGAAAATTCCTCTTGGAGAAGAAAGGTCTTGGTAAGTATATTAAGAACCTCGAAGGTTCTCAAAAATACGCTAAAGCAACAGTGAACAAAGATATAACGCTAATTCCTCATGGCTTACAGGGTCTCTAGCAAGAACTTCATCACGCCATAAAGCGAAGGTGGACTTACGGCGGATCTGTCCTTCGGGGTTCTTAATATACTCACCAAGGGCTTTCATCTCCAAATGGAATTATCTCTGCCCCAAAATTTGTGTTCACAGTGTTATTTAAACATAAATGAAATTCGATAGTAATCATATTGAAACTAATAAAACCAAAAAATTAGGTCAAAATAGTGAAAGGTGTGGACGTGATTTTCTCACCAATTTTAAAAATACGTAATTTTTGCAAATTTCTGAAAAAATAAAAAGCTATTTCTCGGAAACTATGACAGATATTGTGTTCATTATATTTTTGTTAGACAGGTAGGATTGCTGCCTTTACAAACCGTTTTAATGCATTACCGTAGTTTTTACACGAAGTGAGCTATTTTTCCTCTGGCACTAAATTATATTAAAATTCCAAATTTTGTGGACTCTCAGACATCATTTTTCGGAAACGAAATAACGATATAAAGTATGCCTGAGAGTGTTCTCTTTCAGCCCAAATATACGTCAGTACCCGTTCCCCCGTTTAACACTTTTTTAATTTGTTGAACTTACATGGCAAAAATATGTGTTTTTCCATACCGCTTCCGACAAATGGAAATTTGTTCTAATATATGAGTTTCATGAAAACCCAAGGACCTTTTTTTTAAATTTTAGAACAAATGGTAATGTTTATTTATGAAATTGTTGTCTTATGACCTACGATGAAGGTCATTTATTTGTGAGCGTTTTATTTAATTGAAGCGTTCTAAGTAGCTGCCAATCTATCAAACTTCCGAACTGGAAGGCATTACAATTCATGAAGAAAAAACACCTTCGATTGTATACATGTTTGTATTGAAGAATGCTTCTAGGAAGACCAGTGATACTAGGTTGACTTGAAAGTAAAAAGGCTGCAAAAATACTTCACAACTACAAATTTGCAATAAATTTAATACATATACAAGTTTTCATACTCAGCTTTTGTCTTGCACCACATCTGATATACCCGATGAGCTCAATTAACCACCAGCGAGACGATCGTAGCATTTTAGTTGGATGTGTGTGGACTTCCTTAGATATCACTTTTTCAATACAAAATCCTTAGGTCTGACATCTCATTTATTTTTTAATTTTTTACAGTGTTTTATTTAACTTGGTTTGATGTCCGTTTAGTTCAGATTTGGATGACAACGCATGAATATGAAACCAAAACCAATATGGGTCCATTTCTTCCTACAGCCCCCATATAGCGGTACCACCGATAGCCCTCTGTAATTTGGCAGTGTAGACATAAGTCCTGCTTTTGGTATAGCCCGTATATATCGGTACTACCCGATTTCGGGCATTTTAAAGTTTTTATCTACATTTTCGGCGTAAATTGGTTGTAACGTGGTTATGTGGTTCTCAATGGCCAAAAAAATTTATTTACTAAAAAGTTTTAAATAAAAAATAAGGGTCGGGCGAAGGTCATTTTTAGACTGATATTTTAATTAATTCTCTTTTCGAGTTGAGCTGTTTATGACCTAAGAGGTACATTGAAAAATCAGGAATCCACCGAAATCCCACACATTCAACCATTACGCTACGTTTCATGGGTGGTTAGACCGATCATCAGGAATATTAGAAGCTTGGAAACTAGCATATATACCACAAATCATTCGAAAGTTGTATATTCGAATTCCAAACCTTTCCTATAGTCCGACTTGGCTGGTAACCCTATTTTCAATGCTTTTTTACAAATACTAAGGCAGTTTTTTATACCCTCAGCATTTATGCACTTTCATACGGGCAAAATGTGCCTCATCGAAATAATGGTTTTAGACCGCAGGAAATAAAATATAGACCAAAAATATGTTTTTGTATTTTTCATACAACAGTAATGGTCCATTTCACCCGCTAAATAATATCAGATCATCATCCAAAATTGCAAGCATCTTCTTCTACCTAAGGTCTTACCTCGTGCAAAATTTCGTGATTATTGAGCTATAGTTGCGACCTCTAGCGTGTTTATGATTACACTACAAACAAATAACAGGGTATATTAGACTGTAACTTTGTTATCTGACCATGTAGGCCAACACAATTAACATCAATAAAAAGGTCAAGCGTTCCTCTTCCAAGTATAGCTTACTTGCCCGGAATGTCTTCTCCAGAAAAAAAGATATAAGCTGTATATTAAAAATTTTCACAATTTTCACACAAAAGTTGTGGTTCATTTAACCATCTAAATATTATCTGATCGCCATCTCAAATTGCAAGCTTCTTCTTTGTCATATACTCTTACCTCATTTAAAATTTCGAGGCGATCGGACTATTATTGCGACCTACACTGCAGCTACATCGGATAAAAATTATGTTTTTGGTCCATTTCACCCGATAAATATTTCACGATCATCACCAATTAAAATAGCGATCTATTCTGATGTGAAACAGACCTCCATATCAAATTTCGTGACGATCGGTCCATAATTGCGGCCTGGAGTTTGATTACAATTTATAGTGGACAGACGAACGCACGGATGGACGGACGGACGGACACACATCTCAAAATCGCTTTATCTCGCCGAGATATGAAGATTGGTATACCACAATGGGGGTTCTCCGACGAATATTTCGCGGTGTTACATAAATTTTTACCAAAACTTATAATACCCTTTCCACATAGTAGTGTAGGGTATAAATAGTAATTGCGAAAATTGCATCCAAGCCCACTGTGCGAAATTTTGTTTTATCTTTTTTTTTTGTTAGGTAGCTGATAAATAAATAAAAATACAAAAAAAGATTTTTAATTAATTCCCTTCCGAGTTGAGCTGTTATGACCTAAGAAGTACATTGAAAAATTAGGAATCCACAGAAGTCCCACACATTCAACCATTATGTTACGTTTGGTGGTTAAGTCCGATTATTAGGCATATTAGAATGTTATTTTAGTGAGTGGACGAAGGATATGCTTGGAAACTAGAAGAAGTTATGAGCATTTCTTTGCATATAGTTTTTACAGAATTCGACTTTCAAGCCGCGATATCTCTGGAACCTTTAGAAAAAAAAATATACTAAAATGTTTTGCTGGTGAGCAGCATCACTGTAGCAAAAAATAAAGGCAATCAAAAACTTCATTTTGAAAAAGTTTCCGATTTCACTCAGAAATCCTAATAAACATATCGACGCCTCCAAACAATAGTATGCTAAGTCGACTTAGCATGTTTTCAAGTTCCTTACATTTTTATATTTAACGTCCTTTAGCTTGAATTCTGTCAAATTTTGGTAATGATCGGACAATCCGTACAGAAGTTATAAACAAATATTTACTTAGCATAGTACTGAAGGTCAAAGAAATTTCCAAACTTTTAGAGCTTGTCCTGCGAAACTCGCTTTTCAGAATTAGCAAACTATTATTTCGAGGTGTCGAACGTCCTTTAACTTAAATTCTGTCTAATTTTGGTAATGGTCGGTCAATCCGAACAGAAGTTATAAACAAATATTGACTTAGCATAGTAGTGAAGTTCAAAAAAATTTCCAAACTTTGAGAGCTTCTCCTGCAAAACTCACTTTTTAGACTTAGCATACTATTATTTGGAGGTGTCGATATAAGCTTTGCAAAAACACTAACCTGGACCGGAAAATCTTTGATCGTATTTTGCATTAATTTTTGAGGGTTAAGCACAACTTTGATAAGAAACAAATGGGAATCTATACAACCGTTCAAACAGAACAGATTGGCGCTTTAAAACATTGTCGTGGATTGCATGTAGCAAAAAATACAAGAAAAATATAAAATTTCAATTTCATCTGTTTATTATTTATTTATTTATTTTTATACTAATTGTTTATTTTAATCATATTATTTTCATTGTATGAATTACTTATTTTATTGTATGGCTGGCAGCCGGCTGGCTGATTGTGATAAGAAAATGCTATTGGCACGCGTTTGCTTACAATAACAAAGACAAGCAGAAATTCATCAAAACATACAAACATATGTAGAAATGTATAAACGCGTTGATTTGTATTTCGAATAAGATGACAAACGTTTTTTTGTATTTAAAAAATTAAATCTAATGTGGTTTTTATTAATCTTCAATACCTTGCAGTACTTCATCTTTGCTAAGTGATGTGTGAACTTTCACCCTCTCTATTGTATTTAATTATTTTGTGAAATGTTTATTTACTAATCGTTTTTTGTTTTTGTGTTTCCTTCGTTATCTGCTGCTCACTCAAATTACTATGCAAATTGTTTCAACACAACATGCAATTATTTTTATTCTAATTATTTAAATTAACAGTTTAATTTATATTTCCCACGCGTATATTTTATATTGTCAGCAGAGATAATATATTTTGCCAGCAACAAAACAGCAGCAACGATATGCCAATGAATAATTATAACACAGAGGTGGGTCAGCTGACAATGTGTTTTTAGCGCGTGCTGGACGATTTTCAACAGATTACCAGCAGCAGTAGCGGCAACAGCAACCAGATTAATTAATCTCTCAACACATTAATTTGGCCAAAAGAGGGAAAATTCCTTTGTGGCATACTTTCACTGGTTTTAAGATAACAAAAAAATATATTAATGCGAATCGAATTAAATGGAATGATTTTCTTTTCTATACAAAATTCATTTTGTTTTGAGACATTCAATTTTTATTACTGGATGCTATGCAAAGAATTTGCAAAAAGAATGGTTTTCACCTCAATTAAAAGTAAGTGGGAAAATTTTAATACAAACAATTAGATTGTATATTATTATTTTCAAATAATTTTGGATGCATACACGACCTTGATCTCATTATAATATACTTCTGAGACGAATTGTTATACCTCCAGCCTTTATCATCGAAATAATAGAGTATGTTTGAACGAAATCCGTTGCAGACAATTTGGACTTGATTTAGTTGATCCAGAAACTAAAATTACTAATGAGCACTACCGCCTATGAACAGCTGTGCACCGCGTTATATGCCCTATATTAGTTTGCTTTTAGAGGGCAATAACCATCTGGTGTTAGGGGACTTCAATGTCCATCATGAGCTTTGATATTTGCCAGATATCACCATTGTTGCACCAGGTCTGATAAATGAGGTAGCCTGGCAACACGTCATATCCGAAAAAGAAGGATGATAGAACGTATGTTTGTTTCAACAGCTGTAACGTGACAAATTGATCACGTACATAAAACCAACAACAGCGACGCCCACTACCACAACAACAATACAACCTGCCAACAGAGAACAGCAAGGCCCCACTACCCAACAACGTCACAACCTGTCAATCCATACACACTCTTGCGTTCGCTTGCATTTCTGTGGGAAGTGTGTGTTACAGTGCAATTTCAGGCAAGCGCCATCATAACAACTGCAGAGTAATTCTCAATTACTCTGTGCGATTGTATACATTAATATTCCAGTTTCGTTGGGGAAAGACAGGCTTGCTACTGCAGGGAGCCAGCAATACGGGCTTGAGTACAGTTGTTTTGTTCGTAGTCCGCCAACCGACACGAGAGTGTTAAGAGGTTGGGAAGTATTTTTGAAAGCTACCCCCATGAGCGGTGGCTAATACATTCACTCCACTTTCGGGTGCTGTTCCACTCCACCTTCGGGTGTTGTTCCACTAGTCAGTACTTGTAGAATCACCCCCAATACGAAAACCGGATCACCGAGAGATCGATTCACCGCGACACCAGCGCCGAAGCACCGGACCACTTCAACACATCCCGAATAGCCGACGGCCCGAATAACCCACGGCAGGGACATCTTGTACTTAATCAACCGACCAACGAGCCTAGCATTACCGATCATATCAAATAACGAATCCTTGAGTTCCCGATCATCTTCAAATCGTCTTCTAAGAAACAGCGAAACAGTTTCTGAAAATCGTGAAATCATCTACTACCCAGCAATGACCCGTCGCGCCGATCATTCTTAAATCGGCTACCACTGAACAACGAATCATCCACTTCCAGAGCATCTACCAAGTAACCGAGTTTCCGGCCGTCGACAAACCGCCTACATCCGAACCGAACAATGGTCGTTGAGTACCGATCATCTCATCGCCAGCCACTTCTCACGTACGAAGCTCTCAACCCCCCAACACTTAGCATAAGTTGCCGATCTGTCCTACTTCTGCTAATTAAGTTAGTTTTACATCGATAAACTTCATATTCTTACCCCTAGGAAAGAGAGATTGTTCGCCTTCCATTCTGGCGACCATGGACACAACTGAGTCTACCCCAGCCTACGACAAAACCACGTTACACAGCGTGGCAGTAACTAACCCAAAGAAGTGCGTGTGTTAATTTAACCGGCAGTTCACCCCTTGAGTGATAGGGCGAAGAGGAGTGTTCTAGACCCCGAGTAGGTACCACCACAATTTACGGTGGGCGATGTTGCAGACGTCATCCGAAACACGAAATCATAGAAAACTTTGGGCCCACATGGAATCTGAATGGTAATGCTTAAGCAACTGCATGACCCAGAGTTGAGTATTTACGAGGGGCACTAGAACACCTTCTGGCCTAGGCACCACGCAGTGTCGCCAAGAGTCATTTGACATTTTTTGGAAAGTTTGACAGTTTTTAGCCCAAGCATACTCAAGACAGTTTTACTACGATCATTTGTTGGGTTGTTTACAGTGGCTTGATTGAGATACCTTCACAACATGGTTTTTGAACACTTTTACAGCATCTACTGGCGACGAAAATCATTGACCACGCCTTTTTTCTTGATGTGCTGGAATCAGATCAAGTCACTGGATCCCCAATCAGGGCTGTATGGCGCATGACCCATCAATTCCAAGTTTTGTCCGGTAAAACAGGCGCTAATTTGAATCGATGTGTGAGAGCTCGCATTGCCATGATGCAGAACGACTCGTTTTCTCTTGTTGGTTTTTCGAATTACTCAGGAGACTTCAGGTAAACAAATTGTATTAACCGTCAGAATTAACCGTCCTACATTTTTATAAATATCGCTTGAAGCACCGTGATTGCTTTATTCAGAATTTCTTTACACCAATCCACAAGAGCCTTTTTTTGAGCGATTGATTAAATTATGCCGGATCTACCGATCCATTTTTGCGGCCAGGTGTTCTTGCAATATCAAATGTTAGTTGGTGGGAGAAATGCCCAAGGATACCTCTATCTCACGGGCTAGTTTTTTTTTCTGGCACAACGGCCGATTTTTTGCTAGTGTCGGCCACGATCGATTTCATTAAACATACAAAGATTTAATTTGATCGATGCAATCTTGCCGTGATTATCCACGTCTAAAGTTGTAAAAAATTTCCGTCTGTTCGTCTGTCTGGCTTGCTGGAGCGCACGATAACTCTCGAACAGATGGACCGACTTGGTCCAAAATTTGGCTTTCGCAATATTTTGTCCAAACGTTGTTTAAGTTCGAAGATGGGTTTTATCGGTCCACTGCTTCCGGTACCTCCCCCCCCCAAAAGTTTAAAAATGTTCGAAAAATTTGTGCGCACAATAACTCTTGAAGGGAATAACCGATTTAGTCCATACTGTGCACGTCGTGAAATGTCTACCAGACTTAGATGAGATTCCAATATGGACTCAATCGGTCCACTCCTTCGGGTACCTCCCACACAAAAGTTCGGAAAAGTTTAGTTTAGGACCTGCACTCGAATCGCTTTGATTTCTGTTGTAGCAACTTGTATTCACCACCCATACGACGGTACAAGTTTCAACTAAGGCAAGTCCATATTTCCTGAGCAAATAGCCTGAAGGGTACAAAAAATCCCTATAACACCGTGTGTAGTGGTTGGAGCGCAACATAACTCTTGAACGGATCTGCCGATTCGGTCCAAAATTTGGCCTTCGTAATATTTTGTTCAAACTTAGTATATGTTTGAAGATAAGCCATATCGGTCCACTCCTTCAGGTACATCCCCCACAAAAGTTCAAAAATTTTCGGAAAAATTTTGCGCACGTTAACTCTTGAAGGGAGTGACCGATTTGGTTCATACATTACACATCCTAATATATGTACCAGATATAGATCAGATTCGAATATGGACTACACTTGTCCACTCCTCCGGGTACCTCCCACACAAACTTTCAGATAACTTCACTTCAAATAATCATAACATCATACAGGAATATGAGGTTGTAAAAAAGTCATAACCCTAGAATATACACGGCCAACATGTGTCTCATCGAAGTAATGGTTTTAGACGAAATCCAAAAATCTGGGGTCAGTCTGTCTGGCTGAAGCGCACGACAACTCTCTAACGGATCAACCGATTGGGTCCAATATTTTGCCTTCGTTATATTTTGTCCAAGCTTTGTTTAAGTTCGAAGATGGTTCATATCGGCCCACTCCTTCGGGTACCTCCCCTAAAAACATTTCAAAACATTTCGCTAAAATGGTGAGCACGATAACTCTCGAAGGCAGTAACCTATTTGGTCCAAACTTTGCACATCGTAGTGTTTCTGCGTGAATTAGATCAGGTTGGAATATGGATTATGTCTGTGTACTCCTCGTAGTACCTCCCACAAAAAAAATCGGAAAAGTACAGTTTAAGGCCAGCTCTCAAAATTCTTTGATTATTTTTTGCATCAACTTCATCAACAAAGGCAGCGAATACGCCTTCATACGATGATATAAGTTCCTTTAGAGTCAAGTCCATACTTCCTGAGAAAATGACCCACAATCTGTAAAAAACCCTATGGTGCCATGTTTCTAGGTTGGAGCGCTCGAAAACTCTCAAAGGAATCAGCCGATTCGGTAAAAAATTGGCCTTCGTAATAGTTTGTCCAAAATTGGTTTAAATTCGAATATGGACAATATCTGTCCACACCTTCCGGTACCCTCCCTCAAATGTTAAAAAAATTTCACTAAAATGGTACGCGCTATATCTGTTGAACTGAGCAACCGATTTGGTCCAAACTTTCTATCGCCTATTATTTTGTCCAAATGTAGTTAAATTTCGAAAATGGTTCATATCGGTATTTCGGTACCCTAACCTCCCCCACAATAGTTCAACATTTTTCTTTAAGTGCAACTTAGGTTCTGGTCGAAGATCCTTTGGAAAATTATACCGATGCTACTCCTTGTAGTCCTGTTTACAGCGATATTACGTTTTTCGTGGGTAAGTCCATACTACCTGACATAGTGGCCCAAGATCCACATACGAAATGTAAGATGCCTTTTATATATGTTGTCCTCGTTCACTCGTCCAAAGAGGGCAACAAAATCTGAAAACTTCCTAATTCACACAGGCTAAGGTTATTTACTAAGGCTAAGGTTTTTTACTTGTTTTATCTCCACACCAATGCTTTCCCATTGTTGCGTTGAATTCTCCCATGGGAATTAAGCATGGATGGTAATTGTGCGAAGAATTCATCTTTCACCCCTGAATCGAGCCATTATCACAGAGTCAGATATTAGTTTCCATGTCTAAAACGAGCTCTTCGTGTTTTTCTTTTCCACTGTAAAGCACATAGTTCCCGTGATGATTGCACTGAAGTCTGTCCTAGGCTTTCATTGGCTTCTTGTATATGTGCAGTGATTGGGGTCTTTGCTAGTTTAGTGTTGCCATTTACATCCGGGTTGCGCTATTTCCTGTTACACTCTGGGTCGTTTATGCAAGCCATAACTCCGTACATTCGATTGAACAATAAGCGTACTATTTCCAGGGCCAAAGATCCTTACCACACGATGCTGTTTTTGTTGTTCATTTAGCCTTCTGTTCGTTCCGTAAAGAATTGCTTTATTCCAAATAAATATATGGTTGTAATGTAGCCTGTAGCCTTTTCCAAATGACCAAAGACATCCCAGCGAAAAAGTTTAGAAGAAGTGCAATACAGAGTTATGATTTCAATACATCCTCCGATGCAGTCCACACGGTGTTATGAAAAATGCACTCCTTTCGATTCATTTTAGAAGCACTCGCTTAAAGATCCCTATAAGCAAGCCAATTTGTTGATCCCTAGAAAAGGTGTCGGAGATTTTTCCAAATGCATAAAAGAGTGTCTAAAATTCTAAAAATTAGTTAAAAAATAAAGAAATACAAAATAAAGTTAGGCGAGCTGCGGCAGTCTCTACTAATCCTGGTGAGAGCGACCTCGTTCGCAATTCCAAATATGGAGCTATCAAATTGCTCAGCCAGCGCTATGCCTCTCTGGCAATATCCTAAGGTTAAATGCCGTAGTTTATGATGATCATATAAATCACACAGACCCTGTCGGTTATCGTATTACAATAGTGGCCTGATGTCAGGCGAACAACTTAGGACACCGTTATTAATCGACGGGATTGTAAGTCCCCAACGCTTTATTACAAAGTTCTCCGTGTCACAATCTACAATCTCATTGTTTCCTTCGAATGGCATCGCAGAAATGTTTACGTTATCAGGATCTGCAACGGCAGTAGACACTGGCAATGTGTGCGGCTGGTACTGCTGTTGAGGAAATTGCGAGTATGTTTCCTATCGCTATACTCCGATAGGAAGGCCAGGCCAGAAATATTTCTGAATTGCACCCATTCACGGCATCTATATACACAGACACCGACTTAACTCTTATTCATTACGTGAGTATGAAATGACTTCATAACATAAATGAAATATTACGTTACATCAATGAAATGTTTCATTGATTTTGAACTAACGTAAGGCTGCATTGCATTCATACAAGTATTTCATTAAATTACTGAAAATATGTCATTGCATTAATTAAAGTATTTCATTGTATTAATAAAAGTATTTCATTGCATTAATGAAGAAGTTTCATTGGATAAATTAAGAGGTTTCATTGTATTAATGAAGAGATTTCATTGCATCAATGAAGAAGTTCAATTGCAATAATGAAGAAGTTTCATTGAATTTTTGAACAAATTCGTTAATTTTACTTCAATGAAACTTTTTTCGTTTATTTAATGAAGCTCTACGTTGGGTCATAAATTTTGGGACCACCTAGGTTAAATTGGTGGATAAATTTTGGGACCACCTAGAACCACAAATGGCAAGCTATATGTAGTTCTGTAAAAAAAATGGCTAAAATCCTCTAAATATCGAAAATCGGGAGGTACCGATATATGGGGGTCTATACCAAAACATGGACCTATGTTGACGATTTTTGGTGGAGATGTTTTGTTACCACTGGGAACCTCAAATAGCAAATTACAGATAGATCGGTTAAAAATTGTAGCTATAATCCTAAAAATTCCGAAACTCGGAATTATACTCGTAGGTACAATGAGGGCACTATACCAAAACATGGATATATATTGCCAATTTTAGTGGAGCGGTGTTGTGACCATTGGGAACCTCAAGTGTCAAATAACAGGTACTTCGGTGAAAAATGTGGCTAAAATCCTCAAAATATGGAAAATCGGGAGGTACCGTTATATGGGGGTTATACCAAAGCTTGGACCTATTTTGAAAATTTTTGGTGGATTTGTTTCGTGGCCGCTGGGATCATCTAATGTCAAAACATTGGTAGTTCGGTCAAAAAAGTAGGTAAAATCCTCAAAATACGTAAAATCGGGAGGTACCGTTATATGGGGGCCATGCCAAAACATGGACCTATGTGGACAATTTTTGTGGAGAAATGTTGTAACCACTGAGAACTTCAAACTTAAAATTACGGGTAGTTCAGTCAAAAAAATGTAGCTAAAATCCTTAAAATACCGAAAATCAGGAGGTACCGTTGTATGGGGGCTATAATTACACATGGACCTATGTTGGCAATTTTTGGTTTAGGGGTCACCACACGACCTCTAAGAACCTCAACTGTAGCACAGTAAAAATGTGGATAAAACCCTATGTGGCCTACACCAAAATGTGGGCCGATAAAGCCCATATTCGAAGTTGACTTATGGAAAAAGTCACTCGGACGCAAAAATATAGCATTGTAGCTTAGTTATTGTCATCGCTAGAGTGATTAAAACATACAGACAGACGGGCGTGGCTAGATTGACACAGTTCGACTGACGGCGGAACTGTCCTTCGGGGTTCTTAATATACTCACCAAGGGCTTTCATCTCCAAAAGGAATTATCTCTGCCCCAAAATTTGTGTTCATAGTGTAATCATTTGCGACCCGACAAAATCGATTTGTTGTCAATGAGAGCCGTACCTAAAATTTTCTGAGCGACATTTTTGCAGAACATTTCGAAGCGGAAAAAAGTCATCTTGTGGCACTTTTATAGCGGCTCTTCAAATAAATGACGAAAAGGACATTAAAGGAAGCGAGTTAGAAGGTCGAAGTGCTCTACGAAAATAATCCTCATTCGATTTGACTGAAGACTTGTCTCCCCAAAAATAAGCTAAGTCAGCAGTGAACAAAGATATAACGCTAATTCCTGATGGCTTACAGGGCAAAAATTTCATCACGCCATAACGCGAAAGTTCGACTCACGGCGGATCTGTCCTTCGGGGTTCTTAATCTACTCACCCAGGCCTTTCTTCCCCAAGAGGAATTTTCCGTGCCCCAGACTTTCACCTCCATTTTGTTGCACAGCGTTATTTTAGTGCGTTACAAACAGAAAGGCAAACTTAGTATACTCTCCATACCATGGTGAGGGTATAAAAATTTTATCAACAGCATAGGGGCCGTGGTGTCGGACGGGTTTTTTAGCTTTTGGGTCATTATCTCAGGAAGTATGGAATTGGCACCTTCTCTCTTGGGACCATGAGGAAAACCTCCCACAAACAATTTCAAAATTATTCGAGGCATGTTCTTAAACTGTACTTTTCCAAAATTTTTTTGAAATTTTGTGTAGAAGGAATTTGAACTACATCGCTCCATGTAGTTCAACTCTGAACTTTATGTTTGGCACTTTATGTACGTTTGGAAGAAATATTACGATTTGCTCAGTTCATTAGTTAACGTGTTCATCGCCCATTTAATCTCAGGAACTATGGAATCGTGTACATTCCTGATCGTGTATCACAATACCCACATCTCCTTGTAGTGCTACATAGCTTCTAATATTCAATAACACTTCGTAAATAATTCCATTTAATTTCTCTCTTCACTACCACAATTTCATTGTAGCGATTTTGACAATTATGGTAGAAAATTGCAATATGCCTTCTTCTACACAACCAGTAAATTGTATTTAATTTACTGAGGTCAGTCGAGTAATTTATGGCGTTGTAAATACCACAAATGTCTATCAAAATGGCCCGTGCAAAAGTTTTTCGTTTCGAATTCAATTGAAATTCGAATAAAAACAATAATAAATGGTTGCTTATAAACAAAGCAAAAACAACTACATACAAAATAGTATTTTAGTTCAGCTATGGAAATTCTTTATTAGAACATGTGTACATGTGTGTGGTTGCACACACTGGTATTCTGGTTTCACAGAATATTGCAATATTCTGCTTGCAAAAAAAAATAAAAAACAAAAAATTGCAACAAAGGTAATATGCAAAGTAAATGGCCAATTATTGGCATTGATAAAATCCATACCACCCACCGTGCTAAAGAGCAGAATATTGGACGTTTTTACCTTAATAGCTCTTCAATTTTAATAGCTCGGTGAGTGAGAGTGTAAGAGATTTGGTTTTTTATTCTGTTCAAGAAAAGAAAAAATAAAACTCGCAAAACATTTACTTGGTCTATTTGAATTCACATCTTGTTAATGTTTATTTACACAATTGTGTACTTATAAGCAACAAAAAAACAAGCTACAATATTGAGTGAAAGAAGAAGGAGGCTAGGAAAAGCAAAACAAGCAACGATTTTTGCCAACAAACCATTAAGAAACACAACATGCCACAATTGGAAACAAATAGTAATTTTATGCGTGTACGTGCTTTATTTTGTAGGAATTTTATTTGAATATTTAGATTTGGACGGAGCTACGTGGTATAGAAGGGCTAAGGGAGACACCTCCAATGTTAACGAATAATCTTAGAGTCTGTTTGAATGCCCTTAGCCTTTAGGCTACCGAGGGCATATACGGGGATTTCCGAGTGAAATCGGACACTTTTTCAAAAATTGATTTTTGATTTCCTTTATTTGTTGCTGTAGTGATGCTTCTTCTTTATTTGCAAATTCGGTATTCGAATATAAGCGACCATACAATTGTAGCATATTTCATTGCAATTACATAGATTACAAATGTGATATTTTTTTCATGACATTTATAAATTATTGATAATTCTTTCAAAACTGCTTCTATTTCTTGATATACTGAGAAGATTAGCCGTGTTGTTGATATTTGTCCAGTCTTCTATGTTTTTTATCCAAGTCATCTCTTTTCTGCCTCTGGTACGGCGTCCTTCAATGGTCATTTTAAGTATTGCCTGCAGGAGCTTATACTTTCCATGTCGTATGATGTGTCCTAAGTATGCCGTTTTTCGTTTTTTGATGACAGATACAAGTTCTCTCCGTTGGTTCATTTTTGTCAGTACTTCGAGATTTGTGACGTGTGTAGTCCAAGATATTTTTAATACTCTTCGATAAATCCACATTTCGAAAGCTTCTAGTCTTTTTATGTCAGCAGCTTTAATGGTCCAGACTTCTCCAGCGTATAATAAGACTGACCATACATAACATTTAATAAATCGTACTTTTGTCTCAATGTTTATATCATGGTTGGTCAAAACTTTTTTATATTTGAAGAATGCATCTCTTGCCATTTCTATACGACATCTTATTTCCTTTGAGGGATCCCATTGGTCATTAATTAGAACCCCGAGGTATTGTACTCTTTCGACGTGTGCGTTGTTTATTTTTAACATTGTTTCATTGTGCGAATTTTTCTTACTAACAATCATCAGTTTTGTTTTGTGTGTGTTAATTTTAAGACCATATGATTCGCTGCGTGAAGTGAGTTCATTTACTAGTTTTTGAAGTCCGGATATACTATCGGCTAATACTGTGGTGTCATCTGCATATCGGATGTTGTTAATATAAGTACCGTTTAGTTTTATTCCTTCTTTTATATTTTTGACGGATTCTTGGAAAATTCTCTCTGAGTATATGTTAAACAGCAACGGAGATAAGATACAGCCTTGCCTGACTCCTCTTGATATCGGTATATCGTCGGTAAGATTGCCGTTGACATCAATCTGTGCAGTTTGATGCCAGTACATGGTTCAGTCATGGTTCACTGTGTCAAATGCTTTCTCATAGTCGATGAAGCATAAAAAATGTCCTTGTTAGCCTCTCGACATTTTTGAATAAGGACCTGAACACAGTATAATGCGTCCCTCGTCCCCATGCCTTCTTTGAAGCCGAATTGATTTACACCCATAGCTTGTTCACATTTTTTATAAATTCTGTTGTGTATAATTTTAAGGAATATTTTAAGAGCGTGGCTCATTAAGCTGATGAGTCGGTGGTCATCACAGTGTTTCGCATGACTTTTCTTAGGAATTGCTTTAAAAGTTGATTTTAGCCAGTCTTGAGGGTAGTGTCCTGTATTATATACATGATTCATTAACCTTGTTAGCAGGTCAATATTATTTTCATCTATGAGTTTTAGCATTTCTGAAGGAATTTCATCCGGTCCTGTTGCTTTCCTATTTTTCAGAGATGTGATCGCAGATTCTAACTCGCTCTTAGTAATGTTTGTTCCAGTCATCGCTTGTGCTGATTGGGTATTAAAATTTGATCTGTTGACGTCTGTAAATAAGATTTGCTTGTTTCTCTGCATTCTCAAAAGCTGGTTATTATTATTATTGTTATACAGAACTGGCGACATAGTTCTGATGATATATACCAGCTGCTTCTTTCAATTTCTTGTGTAAATTAAAATCATCGTGTAAGTTTTGTAATTTTTCGATCTCCTGGCATTGGCTATTAATATGTCTGATTTTTGCAGCTCGATTCGAGTTTTTGTATCGTCGTCTTTCGCTAAGGAGTTCTTGTATTTCATTTGTCATCCAGCCTTTGTGTTTTGATTTTTTGTAATTTCCCAGATTGTTTTGTCCTATGGTTTGAAGACTATTTTTGACTTCGCCCCAAATATGTTCCACATCATTCCTATTAACGTTATTCAATTCTAAGTTTATGAGGTCTCTTATGCTTGATTTAGTAGCTGGGTCGTCAAGTTTCCCAATGTCAAGTTTACGGTGTTGGTTTTTCTTCACTGGTGCACTAAGTTTGGTGTATATGTTTGCCATAAGAAGATTGTGATCTGATGGTACGTCTGCTCCAGGATATGTTGATGTTTTCGCAATTGAAGTAGCGTAGCGTTTATTAACAATAATAAAGTCAATTTGGTTTCTTATTATATTTCCATTTCTGTCCTGGGGGGATTTCCAGGTGTTCCTGACAGAATTGGATTAGCCTGTCGCCTCTCTCATTCCTTTCTCCTAATCCATATTGTCCAGTAACACCGGCCACTACTTCTCGTCCAACCTTTGCGTTAAAGTCGCCTTGTATAATGGTTATCTCATGCTGTTTTGTTAGTTGCAGCAATTCTTCGATTTCATCGTAAAATGCTTCGACTTCTTCGTTACTTTTGTCCGACGTTGGCGCGTAAACTTGAATAACATTAATTGTAATTGGCTTGGCATCAATTCTTATCATCATGGTTCTGTCTGATTTTGGTACAAATCCTGTAACACATTTTGCTATACGGTCTGTTACTATTATTCTAACCCCATTCCTATGGGTTTTGTTGAGATTGCCTGAGTAAAACATTTTCGAGTTTTTCGATATAAATTCTCAACAATCTGGCCACCACGTTTCGCATATTCCAAGTATATCAATTTGGAGTCTGTGCATTTCAGTTAAGGTATTAGCTAGTTTTCCAGCTTCGTAAAGACTGCGTACATTCCATGTACCAATATTAAGCTTTGTTTTAGTTTTACGTCCGGGGATTCTTAGCACCCTTGTATTGCCGGAGACTAAGGGCCGTGTATTTTGGTTTGTGTTCATAATTGTATGGTTTTCCAGGGAGATTACTTCAGTGGTTTCCCGTTGCCTTCTGAAGGGTTGAGAATTTTCCTTTTCTATATCCAGCCGCTCCTCCTGGAGTTCAGACGCTGTTTGTGACCCCTCAATATGAGACAGACGTCGCATTGTTGTGATCAGTTCATCCGCCGCAGTTGCATATAACTTGTACCGTTGACTTCCCACGTTGTGGATTGTTCTTAGCTTCAGCGTTCACCATCGACCTTACCGGCATGGGTGGCCCTACCAGTAGCTACGCTACCGCCGGTATCGCTCTTAGGATCTTCACGCTTACTAGAACTCCCCATCACGCTTGAGATGACAATCCATCGAGGAGGGTAGTGATGCTGCTCATTAGCAAAACACATCACTATATTTTCAGATTTTTTTTTTTTGACTAACGGTTCCAGAGATATCGCGCCTTGAAAAAGTCGAATTCTGTAAAAGCTATATGTAAAGAAATACTCATAACTTCTTTAATATTGGTCTAATTTAAAAAAATATTTTTCTGTATGGTTTGTTGTATTATCAGTTATTTAATAAATACTTCCTGCGAAAATAGCCTTAAAGGTACAAATGACCCCTATGACACCGGGTGTGGTGGTTGGTGAGCAATAACTCTCGAACGGATCTGCAGATTCGGTCCAAAATGTGGCCTTCGTAATATTTTGGGCAAACTTAGCTTAAGTTCGAAAATAAGCTATATCGGTCCACTCCTTCAGGTACCTCCCCCCAAAAGTTCAAAAATTTTCGGATAAATTGTGCGCACCATAACTCTTGATGGGATTGACCGATTTGGTCCATAGTTCACACATCTTAATAAATCTACCAGATATAGATCAGTTTCGAACATGGACAATATTTGCTCACTCCTTCGGGTACCTCCCACACAACATTTTGGATAAATTCACTTTAAGAACTGCTCTCGAATCACTTTGAGTTTTATTGAAGCAACTTGCATTCACTACCTCAATTACGACAGTAAAAGTTTTTTAAGGGGGGCAAGTCCATACTTCTTGAGAAAATACCCCGAAAGGTGTAAAAAACCCCTATGGCACCATATGTAGTGGCTAGAGAGCTCGAACCGATTACTGCGTTCGTCCAAGCTTTGGATATCATAATATTTCTTCAAATATTAGATTAAATTCGAATATGGTGCTTATAGGTCCACTGCTTCCGGTACTTGCCCCACAAAAAATCAAAAATATTCGCTAAAATTGTACGCGCGATATCTCATAAACCTAGCTACCGATTTGGTCCAAACTTTAGATTTCTAAATATTTTGTCAAAACTTATATTCAAATGTGGGCCCAATCGGTCCAATCCTTGGGATACCACCCACACAAACGTTCAACATTTTTATGTAGTTAAGGGTCTGTTCAAGGATCCTTTGGAAATTTTTACCGAAGGTTTTCCTAGTGGCCCTGTTTACAGCAATATTATGTTTTTCGTAGACAGTTAGGGTACAAAAGCCCTATTTATTGATATCACCCAAATTTTTGAGCTTTAATCCAATCCATATTTTTGTCGGTTCATACGCCCAAAATTTTGAAAAACCCTCCTAAATACATAAGTTTTTTTCTGGAAAAAGTGTTTTAATCCGCACAGGCTGAGGGTATATCTCTGCTGGCAAAGCCGACTGATACTTTTTTACTTGTTAACAATGATTTTACTCTTCGATTTTCTTGAATTTTTTGTATCGTAGTGAGATTCGAAAACTTACTATTTTTCCTTAATTTCTTAAAAAATGTCTATACAATTTTGTCTCTTCCCCGTGGTATCACCTGAGGAAATGCCTTCAACATCCGTTAAAGGCAGTGAGCTAACATGTGCCGTGCGTTCACCAATAAGAACGATTAAAACTTGGGTTTTTGTGTCGAAAAAAGCATCCAACTATTAAAAAACGAAGAAAATGAAAAACAACCCCCTCTAAAGTTGACGACCCCCGCAAACGTTTTAAGGACCATGATCTGTGAATCTGCACCTGGAATGTTCGCATTCTTAACAGAGAAGATGCAGTTTACGCACTGGCGGATGTACTTTCAATCGGTAAACCTGAACAAGGGACTAAGAAAGCATCTCATGTTAAATTTGAAGGCTATTTATCAAAAATTGTCCGATAAGATATATATGGGGGATATATCCAAATCTGAAATGATATTTGTCAAAACAGGCGCCCGAGAAAACATCACATGTAAAATTTGAAGTATATTAATCAAATTTGACCGATTTATAGCAAAATCGGTGAAACATATATATGTGGGCTATATAAAAACCAAACGATTTTTGTGAAAATCGATAAAGGTACTCAGGGGCTTAAGAAAATAAAATTTATTGCATTTATCGATTAATTTTTTCGATTAAAATTTACATAGTTATAGCAAAATCGGAGAAAGATGTATGTATATGGGGGCTATATCCAAAACTGAACCGATATGGACCAAAAGGTGAAATTTTCCATTCCTATGCCTCCATAAGTACTTACTTAGCTGGCCCATTACAGAACATTTGTTCCATAGGCCGAACCAAGAAAAGATCTCCATTTCTCTCTATTTGTTGCTTCGCACTCTGGAATACCGCGCCTTTTCATCTCATCATCCACTTGTTTGCGCCATCTATTCCTTGGCCTGCCAATTCTGCGTGCGCCGCCAAGCGGTCCGTATTTATACGCCTTTTTAGTGGGTTCATCATCGCTCATTCTTATGATATGGCCTAGCCAACGCAATCGCTGCATCTCGATACGTTTAACAATATTGATGTCGTTGTATAGCAGATACAGCTCGTGGTTCATGCGACGTCGATATTCACCGTTAACGCAGATTGGTCCGTAGATCTTTCGAAGAATTTTTCTCTCAAACACACCAAGCACTGCCATGTCTGCTTGCGCAACTACTCAGGCTTCGGAGCCATACATCAGCACGGGTAGTATCAGTGTTTTGTAGAGCGTTATTTTTGTTTGACGAGATGTGGCTTTGTTTTTAAACTGCTTACTTAAACAAAAGTAGCATCCGTTAGCCAAAACAATTCTTCTTTTTATTTCACAACTGATGTCGTTTGTTGTGTTTACGGAGGTGCCGAGGTAGACGAAGTCTTTTACTACCTCAATATTATAGGAACCAACTTTCACAGTCGGTCCGAGCTAAATGGACGCATTACGCGTCGACACCAACTTGGTGTTCTCACCGTTTACCGCCAGACCCACTTTAGCAGATTCTCCTTCGACCTTCATAAAGGTATCAGTTACTTCTTTTACTGATCTTCCCATGATGTCTATATCATCAGCATAAGCAAGTAACATGTGACTATTGGTGTAGATGGTGCCACGTCTTTTGACGTTTGCCTCTCGTATAACCTTTTTCAGCAGGATGTTGAAGAGATCACACGAAAGGCTGTCTCATTGTCTGAAACCTCTTTTGGTACCAAACTCATCGGAGAGGTTCTTTCCTATTTTAACTGAGGACCTCGTGTCAGTTAAAGTCGTTTTACAAAGCCGGATGAGCTTTGCGGGGATACCAAATTCAGACATGGCTTGGAATACCTTTGAACGCCGCGGGCTGTCGAAGGCTGCTTTATAATCGACAAAAAGGTGTTTGGTGTCGATCTGCATCTCTTGGGTCTTCTCCAGGATTTGCCGCAGGGTAAATATCTGTTCAATGGTGGACTTGCCAGGACTAAAGCCGCATTGGTATGATCCAATTATCTCGTCGACCATAGGCTTTAGTCGTTCGCACAATATCCCTGACACGATCTTGTAGACAATAGGGAGTAGACTTATGCCCCTATAGTTAGAGCATACAGTCTTATCTCCCTTCTTGTGGACGGGGCACAGGATACTCAGGTTCCAATCGGCGGGTACTCGTTCTTCCTGCCAGATGGTGCTAACTAGCTGATGCATACACCTTATCAGCGCATCGCCTCCGGTTTTAAACAGCTCGGCTGGTAAGCCATCGGCTCCTGCTGCTTTATTATTCTTCAGCCGGTTGATTGCTGTTTTTACCTCATCTTGGCCGGGTGGTATACATTCTATACCATCTTCTGGGATTGGATCTGCGGTATCATCGTCTTCGCCACTATTGGATACCAGCAGATTGGAGAAATGTTCCTTCCATATCCTGAGCACGTTATCTGTATCTGTTACCAGATTACCTTGCTGGTCTCTACAGGAGGATGTGCCTGTACCAAAGCCATCTGTTTGATGTTTCACTCTTTGGTAGAATTTTCGGACTTCATTCTGGCTCCTGTACATCTCGATTTTTTCACACTCCCGCTTTTCCATTTCTCTCTTTTTCTTGCGGAAAAGACGTTTCTCTTCTCTCCTTTTCTCCCGATATCTCTCTCGTGCGCTACGCGTTGCTACTGATTGTAAAGTAGCTCTATATGCCGCATTTTTATCTTCGGTAGCAGCACGACACTCCTGGTCATACCATGAATTCCTTTGTGGAGGTCTCTGGAATCCAAGTATGGATTTTGCGGCTGTTTGCATGGAGTGGGCAATATTTTGCCATTGTGTTGTTATGTTATCGGGACAAGGAGTGCTCGCGTTAAGCAATTGGGCTAGTTGAGTGGAATATGCTGTGGCTATCTGTTGTGTTTGCAGCCTATCGATGTCCAACTTCCGCGTTGTGTCTGTTCGTGCTTTATTTGCAACGTTTAGACGGGTACGTACCTTTGCTGCAACAAGATAGTGGTCCGAATCAATGTTTGCGCCTCGGAACGATCGTACATCCAACACGCTGGATGAATGTCTTCCATCTATCACAACATGATCAATTTGATTACTTGTTCTTTGATCTGGGGACAGCCAGGTGCCCTTATGAATATCGAGATGATTAAATCTGGTACTGCTAACTACCATGTTTTTTGCAGCTGCAAAGTCTATCAGCCTCATACCATTGTCAGATGTTTCACTGTGGAGACTGAATTTCCCGACTGTTGGGCCAAAGATATTCTCCTTTCCAATTTTGGCATTAAAATCGCCTAGAATCATTTTAATGTCATGGGCAGGGCAACGGTCATATGTTTCTTCTAAGCGCTCGTGAAATATATCTTTGGCCTGTTCGTCCTTTTCTTCAGTGGGAGCATGAGCGCAAATAAAGCTGATGTTGAAGAATTTAGCTTTTATTCGAATTGCAGCAAGTCTTTCATTCACTGGGGTGAAGCTTGATACCAGATGTTTTAGCTTCCGACTAACTACGAATCCGCAACCAAACTCATGCTTTACGTCATGTCAGCTATAATACAGTGCATCACCTTTAGGTGTTGACGCCTTTCCCAATCCATCGTATTTCCTGTATGGCAGTAATATCGGCCTTGTACTTTTCAAGTACGTCTGCCAATGCGAAGACTGCGCCTTCTCTATAAAGAGTGCGAACATTCCAGGTGCAGATTCGCAGATCATTGTCCTTAAAACGTTTGCGGGGTTCGTCAACTTTAGAGGGGTTTGTTTTTCTTTTCTTTCGTTTTTTCATAGTAGGCTGTTTTTTCTAGGGGAGGGTTACTAACCCGACGCCCAAACCCAAGTTTTTAACGTTATTATGGGTAAACGCGCGGCACATGTTAGCTCACTACCTTTAACGGGTGTTAATGGCAGTTCCCCACGTGACACCACGGGGAGATCAGTGTCCACTTGAGATGAAAGAGGGACCAAGATAAATCCTGGGCTTTGCCATGTTAAAACCGGTCAGGACCGCTCCTCGGTATCTTCCATCCCCTACGTCACCATGCCCTCATAATTACTTGCGCAAAAATTCATCCACCTAGGTCAACTCCTTCTATTTTTGTCCACTTTTGTATGGAAGCGGCAACACTATGTGTCGTCCAAAACACATAAAATGAAAGAATCAACTGCAATGTGCATTTGACCTCTGCAAGTTGCTGGCAATCTCATAGAAAGCGTATTTGAACTCACGTAATCATTGGCCGTCCACGAGACGAAGTTCGCCGGGTCCACTAGTAACAAATATTTCACATTGATATAAAGAAAAAAATTTATTGATTATTTAAAAAACTATAAAAAATGGTAGCAAAGTAAAATTTTGAGAAAATTGAAGAGTACAATCATTGATAAAAATAGATTTTAAATTTTAAATCGCGAAAATTGCACCCAATACAATTGTGCAATTTTTTCTATTTTTTAATAGATACCTGATAAAACAACAATATTAAAGAAGTTGTGAGTATTTCTTTGCATATAGTTTTTACAGAATTTGATTTGATATCTCTGGAACCTTTAGTCAAAAAATCTGCTGATGGGAAAAGTGTCCAATTTCACTCATAAATCCCCATATGGGAAACCTTAAAATGTGTTGTTTTAAAACAAATATTTGTTTCAAATGTTCAGTTTCAGGCTTATATACGAATGTTTATAGTGCATAATGTAATATGTTAATATTTTCTAATCGAGCTTGCTCCCTTTCCTGCTTCCTATTTTATTGCGGCCTCAATATACCATCGAATGGCTGAATCTAGTTTTTAGTCTTCGTTGGTGGTATACAACTTTCCACCTAAAATTCGTTGGTAAAGGTTCACGCTTTCATATCGCCCCCATAGAACGGTACCTTCCGATTTTTTGTATTTTGAAGATAGTGGTCTCAATATACCACCAAAATGGCTGAAATTTAGTATGTAGTCTTCGTTGATGGTATAAAACTTTACACCTAAAATTCGTTGGTAAAGGTTCACGCCTGCATATAGCCCCCATAGAACGGTACCTTACTGGCTGAAATACAGTAATTAGTCTTCGTTGGGGGTTAAAAACTGTCCACCTGAAATTTATCGGTAAAGGTCCACGAGTTCATATAGCCCCCAATAGAACGGTACCTTCCGATTTTCGCTATTTTGAAGGTTGTTGACTCTATATTTAACCAAAATATCTAAAATTTGGCATTTAGTCTTCGTTGGACCTATAACACTTTCCACCTCAAATTTGGCGGTATAGGTACACGTCTTTATATGGACCCCATAGAACGGTTCATTCCGATTTTCGGTGTTTTCAAAGTTATGACCTCAATATCCCACCGAAATAGCTGGAATTTTGCACAGTCTTCGTTTCGAGTATAAAAACATTCCACCTGAAATTTGTCGGTATAGGTCCACTTTTTCATATAGCCCGTATAGAACGGTACCTCCCTACTTTCGATATTTTGAAGGTTGCGGCCTCAATATGGGCGTGTTGGATGTACGTACCCGTCTAAACGTTGCAAATAAAGTACGAACAGATACAACGCGGAAGTTGGACATCGGTAGGCTGCAAACTTAACAGGTAGCCACAGCATATTCCATTCAACTAGACCAATTGCACTCCTCGTCCCGATAACATATCAGCTGATGGCTTTGGGACAGTCACATCCTCCTGTAGAGACCAGCAAGGAAATTTGGTAACTGATAAGGAAAGTGTGCTCAGGATATGGAAAGAACATTTTTCCAAATTGTTGGTATCCAATAGTTGCGAAGATACTACAGATCCAATCCCCGAAGATGGTATTTACTATTTACCGCCCATCCAAGATGAGGTAAGGACAGCAATAAACCGGCTGAAGAATAATAAGGCAGTAGAAGGCGATGGCTTACCAGCCGAGCTGTTCAAAACCGGCGGAGACACGCTGATAAGGTGTATGCATCAGCTAGCTAGCACCATCTGGCACGAAGAACGCGCACCCGGCGATTGGAACCTTTGTATCCTGTGTCAAGTCCACAAGAAAGGAGACAAGACTGTATGCTGTAACTATACGGGCATAAGTCTACTCCCTATCGCCTACAAGATCGTGTCAGGGACATTGTGCGAACGACTAAAGCCTATGGTCAACGAGATAATTGGACCATACCAATGCGGCTTTAGTCCTGGCAAGTCCACCATTGACCAGATATTTACCCTGCGCCAAATTCTGAAGACCCAAGAGATGCAGATCGACTCCAACCACCTTTTTGTCGATTATAAGGCAGCCTTCGACAGCCCCCTACGCCCAAAGTTAGTCCAATCTATGTCTGAATTCGGTATCCCCGCAAAGCTCGTTCGGCTTTATTAGATGACTTTAAAATAGGAAAGAACCTCTCCGAAGAGTTTTGTACCAACAGAGGTTTCAGACAAGGAGACAGCCTTTCGTGTGACCTTTTCAACATCCTGCTATAAAATGTTATACGAGATGCAAATGTCAAAAGAAATGGCACAATATAGAGCAATAGCCACATGTTACTTGCTTATGCTGATGACATTCACATCATGGGACGATCAGTAAAGGAAGTAACTGATACCTTTAAGAAGGTCGAAGTAAAATCAGCAAAAGTGGGTCTGGCGGTAAACGGCGAAAAGACAAAGTTGATGGTGTCAACACGCAATGCGTCCATAGAGCTCGGACCAACAATGGAAGTTGGTTCCTATAATTTTGAGGTAGTTAAAGACTTCGTCTACCTCGGCACCGCCATAAACACAACAAACAACATCAGTTGTGAGATAAAAAGAAGAATTGTAAGCAGTTTAAAAACAAAGCCACATCTCGTCAAACAAAAATAACGCTCTACAAAACACTGATACTACCCGTGCGCAAGCAGACATGGCAGTGCTTGGTGTGTTTGAGAGAAAAGTTCTTCGAAAGATCTACGGACCAATCTGCGTTGACGGTGAATATCGACGTCGCATGATATGGCTAGGCCATATCATAAGAATGAGCGATGATGACCCCGCTAAAAAGGTGTATAAACTCGGACCGCTTGGCGGTGCACGCAGAATTGGCAGGCCAAGGAATAGATGGCGCAAACAAGTGGATGATGAGATGAAAAGGCGCGGTATTCCAGAAAGTTCGGCCTATGGAACAAATGTTCTGTAATGGGCCAGCTAAGTAAGTAAGTAAGTATTACTGTTGGAGTGTAGGTTTGAGATATGGAGGTAGTTATCGAAATTCGTACATATGGGTACGAAAGGTACTAAATGGTACCAAATATGGTACAATTTGGGTTTGGGGGAACGGATGGAGCTGAAATTCTGAAATTTAGAATTAGGATTACTGTCGGAATGTCCTACATAGAGGTATTTTGGAAATTCGTACTTTGGGTACGAAAATTACTAAATGGTACCAAATTTGGTACAATATGAGTTGGAATAGTGAAATTTGGAATTAAAATTACTATTGAAGTGTGGAATTGGGATACTTTTGAAAATTCGTACTTATGGCTACGAAAAGTACTTAATGGTACCAAATTTGGTACAATTTGGATTTGTGTTATCGGATACATTTGGAATCCTAACGTTCGAAATTACGATTACTGTTGGAGTGTTGGATAGATGTAGGTTTGGAACTTAAGACCTATGGGAACAAAAAGTACTAAATGGTACTAAATTTGGCACAATTTGGATTTGGGTGAACGGATATAGCTGGAATACCGAGATTCAGAATAAGGATTACTGTTGGTGTGTACAATTGATGAAGTTTTTGAAATTTTTAGTTATGGGTACGAAAAGTACTAAATGGTACCAAATTTAGTACAATTTTAATTTGTGTGATCGGATACATCTGAAATCCTAACGTTCGAAATTATTTTTTATTTTTGCCTTATTAAGGCGAAGGCCATTTATACTGATATTTAATTAATTCTCTTTCGAGTTGAGCTGTTAGGCCTTTAGAGATACATTGAAAAATTAGGAGTCTACCGAAGTCCCACCGAAATTTCGTGTGGGAGGTACCGGATGGAGTTGACAAATATAGTCCATATTTGGACCTGATCTATATCTGGTAGATATATTAGGATGTGTAAAGTGTAGACCAATTCTGCCACTCCCTTCAAGAGTTACCGTACGAACAATTTTTCCGAACATTTTTGAACTTTTGTGGGGGAGGTACCTGAAGGAGTGGACCGATATGGCTTATCATCAAACTTAAACTATGTTTGGACAAAATATTACTAAGGCCATATTTTGGACCGAATCGGCAGATCCGTTCAAGAGTTAACTTGCGCTCCAACCACCTCACACGGTGTCATATGGGTTTTTTTGCAACTTTCGTGCTATTTTCTCAGGAAGTACGGACTTGCCCTTGATGAAACTTGTACCGTCGTATAGAGGGCAGTGAATACAAGTTGTTAAAACAAAAATCAAAACGATTCGAGAAATGGCCCTAAACTGAACTTCTCCGAAATTTTGTGTGGCAGGTACCCGACGGAGTGGACCTATTGAGACCATATTAGAACCTCATATTACTCTGCTAGAAAGTTTACGCCATACAAAGTATGGACCAAATCGGTCACTCCCTTCAAAAGTAATCGTGCGCACAAACATTCCGAACATTTTCGAACTTTTGTGGGGGAGGTACCGGAAGGAAAGGACCGATGTAGCTCATCTTCGAACTTAAACTAAGTTTGGGCAAAATATTGCGAAAGCCAAAATTTGAACCGAATCGGTTCATCCGTTCGAGAGTTATCGTGCGCTCCAGCCAGCAGGACAGACCGACAGACAGACAGACAGACGGACGGACATTGCTGGATCGACTCCAAATTGTCTGAAACACATTTCGTCAAAACATACTTGGGGTCTAAAACCATTATTTCGATGAGGCACATTTTCGTCGTATCAAAGTGTATATACCCTCCTTAGCCTAAAGGCTGAGGGTATAAAAATTAAAGCAAACGTTTTAATAATTAATTGTAATTTAATGGGATATTCTGCATATCACACATTAAACAACAAATACATATTTTTGTCGTTGTTGTTTTTTTTTTTTCTTTCTTCCCGATAAAGTTAAGAACTTTGAAAAAAACCCAACGGATTTATTAAACATACATAAAATAATTCGCAGAAAACCACATATTTTGATAAAAAAAAATTCAACGTTCTCTTGCTTTAAATATATAAAAAAAATTTGCTAGCAGTTTTGTTCCCAACTCAGTTTAGAGGAAACTACAATGAGAAGCGTTTGGATAATTGTGCTCGCAGCCTTTGTAGGTTTACAGGAATATACTGAAACTGCACCATTAACAAAATGGCTTAAAACTGACAATGGTACTTATTATATTGAAACTGAACAGAAGGTAAGGAAACTAATGAGGAATAGCAGTGCTTCTAAGGACATGTTTTGAAAAGTCGATTAAGAACTGAAAAATAATAAAAGAACTAAGAGATCTGATGAGTCTAAGTGGCGTTGGACGAAACTAGTATTTCTAAGGTCTTGTTTTGTAAAGTCGATTAATACATGAAAAATAGACAACCAACCCGAAGAAAATATAATCATTTTTTTCTGTTATTTTCTATTACAGTTTTCCTGGCCACAATCCTATGCTGAATGTAAATCTAGAAATCTTAAGTTGTTGTCCTTCAAACAATTTACTGATGACAAACTATTGAATCAATATCTTAAGCAATCATTTGGTGAGTTTAAAAATCGATTTATCCTTATTAGAATTATTTTATTCTGTCTTAAGGTAAACTTCATTTTTCTCCTTTTTTTTTTTTTCTTCTTTTTGTATATAGATCCAATTCCCGAATTTTGGCTTAGATCCGATGTGGGCGTAGATCTAACAAATATCATACCATCATTAACTGAGGAATTTTTCAAAATTAAAATGGATGATGCTGAAGCTGCAGATGTTTCGAATGCTGATGATCCCAATAATTGTGTCTTAACCAAGGATGGTGCTGCTAAGGCTTGTGATATTACTCATGGCTTCATTTGCAAATCCACAGGCAGCCAATGTGAGGGTGGCAAAAATATTCAAAATATTGTTCTTAAATTTTCATAAATTTAAGTGGTTTGAAAACAATAATAATTCTATGAAAATATGGACTGATAGGCCCATTTATGCTGAAAAACAATTGTTTCAATAAATCGATTATAAATTGTTTCCCAAAGCTACTTGCACAAATTTGTAGTCAAGCGTCCACAGACTGCCCAAATGATGAAACATGGTTATCATTTTGAAAATTCCCTGCATTAATTAACATATTAATTAGATGTCGATGGGAATGGATCACAATGATAATGCATTATTATAACTGTAGGATTTTTCTACACAAATCGTGAATGATACTTGAAGATGTGAAGGATTTCGAGGAAATCATTTTAATGTAAATTAATTAAAAGAAGAGCAAACAAAACGATTCAACAACTTTTGTGTCTAAATGTAACAGATTCATGAATCATTTCAGACACTTAAATGTTTTTTCCGACACAAATTCCCATGCCCATAGCTGGTGGTTACTATAATGTGCGATGTACTAGAAGCCCCAGACAAGTGGTCACCTTAAATGTGCATCATCTCTTTTTGTAGTTGTGATTACTTTGTTTAATGCTCCGAATAACGTCAACGAATTCACATGGCCCATTTGTCTTTTAGCGTTGCATATCATTGATAGAGTCGATTCCATTGTGGGTTTAAAAATCGATCTAATAAAGGTTAATTGACGCTGGGACCTAGAGCTGGCAAAAAATCGATGGCACTATCGATAATATCGATTGTTATTTAAAAATTCAATATCGATAGATAGTTTTACCTATCGATATTATCGGAATAAAAACCCCTAACCTGAAATTCATTGAAATAAATAGAAATTTCGCTACTTTTCGGTTATGTGTGTGTGAGAACGTAAGCCCGTAGTCACACGTACACATTTTTCGGTAAAGTAAAATGTATTTTTTTATTTTTTATAAAATAAAAGCAATTGTTTATTCTCCCTCACATTTCTGTGAACTACTTGTGCAAAATTTCAAGAAAATCATTGACATTTCCGCCATTTTCATTTCCAAATTAATGGTGATGACAACTTAACGATAATATCGATAGCAATCGATATTTTAAAACATTATATCGAAAATATCTAATGTTGGGAATATCGATAGTTTGCCAGCTCTACTGAGACCATTATGCGGTTTGGTAACAAAATTTTGGGGTTAATTTTGGAATAATATCAAACGTGTAGACGGTGCTTTTTTAAAACTGGACCGTATACAGGGATCGGATATGATCGCCTTACATCCGAATACCGGATATGTAAATTAAGAAGAAGACGTTCCTTTATTCAAAAATACCAAAATCAGTGGCAGTTAAAATATTTTCAATAATCGTGGATATTTTTAAAAGCATTAATAGGTGCGGATATTTTTCAAAATATTTTCCATTGGCGTGGATATTCTTAAAAATACTTCCCATAGGCGACGATATTTTTAAAAACTATTTCCATAGGCGTGGATATTTTTCAAAATATTTTCCATTGGCGTGGATATTCTTAAAAATACTTCCCATAGGCGACGATATTTTTAAAAACTATTTCCATAGGTTTGGATATTTTTCAAAATATTTTCCATTGGAGTGGATATTCTTCAAAATACTTCCCATAGGCGACGATATTTTTAAAAAACAATTTCCATAGGCGTGGATATTTTTAAAAATATTTTCCATGGACGTGAATAATTTTAAAAATAGTTTCCATAGTCGTGGATAGTTTTAAAAATATTTTCAATAGATGTGGATATTTTTGTACATATTTTCAATAGGCGTGGATATTTTTAAAATATTTTCCATAGGCGTGGATAATTTAAAAACGTATTTTCCACAAGCGTAAATATTTTTAAAAATATTATCCATAGACGTGGATATTTTTAAAAATATTTTTCATAGGCGTAGATATTTTCAAAAATATTTTCCATAGGCGTAGATATTTTTAAAAATATTCTTCATAGACGTGGATATTTTTAAAAATAGTTTCCATATTTTGGCCTTTAGTATCCAATTATTAGGATGCTGTAAGGAGAACACTCATGAGATACACTCATGATATAAAAAATTCAAAAACCCCGAAATTCCGGCTTCAAAATGTCAGGATTAAGTTTAGGTGGATGCAGTGGATATATTAAAAAGTCACACACTACAATCATGTTGCTCATGGAGTATTCTGTAATTATTTCTTTGGGCATAAGTGTATTAAATGTAAGGATAAGCCATAAATCGGAAGGGAACATAAAAAACTTGTTGGCTTCAACCCATTTTTACCAATTTTCCTACATTGATGCCAACACAGCTTCCATGAAAATTAATTATACCCTCAGCATTTATGCTAACGAGGGTATATACACTTTCATACGGGCAAAATGTGCCTCATCGAAATAATGGTTTTAGACCCCAAGTATGTTTGGACGAAATGTGTTTCAGACAATTTGGACTCGATTTAGCAATGTCCGTCCGTCTGTCTGTCTGTCTGGCTGGAGCACACGATAACTCTCGAACGGATGAACCGATTCGGTTCAAATTTTGGCTTTCGTAATATTTTGCCCAAACTTAGTTTAAGTTCGAAGTTCCACTCCTTCCGGTACCTCCCCCACAAAAGTTCGAAAATGTTCGGAACATTTGTGCGCGCGATAACTCTTGAAGGGAGTAACCGATTTGGTCCATACTTTGCCCATCGTGGAGCGTGTACCAGACTTAGATCAGGTTTTAAAATGGACTCAATCGGTCCACTCCGTCGGGTACCTCCCACACAAAAATTTGGAAAAGTTCAGTTTAGGACCATCTCGCTAATCGCTTTGATTTTTGCTTTAGGAACTTGTATTCACTGCCCTTCATACGACGGTATAAGTTTCATCAGGGGCAAGTCCATACTTCCTGAGAAAATAACCTGAAAGTTGCAAAAAAAACCCCATGAGACCGCGTGAGGAGGTTGGAGGGCAAAATAACTCTTGAACAGGTCTGCCGATTCGGTCCAAAGTTTGGCCTTAGTAATATTTTGTCCAAACATAGTTTAAGTTCGAAGATAAGCCATATCGGTCCACTCCTTCAGGTACCTCCCCCACAAAAGTTCAAAAATCTTCGGACAAATTAAGACCTGCTTTCGAATCACTTTAATTTTTGCTGAAGCAACTTGCATTCGCTGCCTCAATTGCGATGGTAAAAGTTGTTTCAAGGGTAAGTCCATACTTCTTGAGCAGACATCCCTGAAGTTGTAAAAAAAACCCCTATGGTACCATATGTAGTGGATGGAGATCCATTCTTTTTAGTATCTCCTCCGCAAAACTTTTGATCTTTAATCCTAATCAACATTTTTGTCAGTTCAAACGCCCAACATGTTTAAAACTCCCTAAATACATGAGTTTTTTGGGAAAAAATTGTTTCAATATACACAGGCTGAGGGTATATTTCTGTCGGCAAAGCCGACTGATACTTTTTTACTTGTTTTAATAACACTTCAATAACTTTTAATAACATTTTATTTTAAAGAATTTCAGTCATATTATATAGAATATATTAACAGTTCGCGAATCCTGTATAGCTGAAACTCGAAAACATTTTTGGTTTTTACCATATACCCTCGTTAGCATAAATGCTGAGGGTATAATTATATATAATGACTAGCGGACCCGGTCCACGTTGCTGGCCCTTGAAACAGTTTTATTTTACCTTATGTCAGCAATTGTAGTGTTCGTGCATCGCTAATTAGTCGGGATCTGCAAGTGACTATAAATAAAAAATCTTCAGATTTGTTTGTGTCGATATGCAATTTTAACATACCTCCAAAAAGCTGATGACTTGAGGCATGCATTTATTCCATCTGCTGGAATAGTATAACTGGAAGAGTTTGTCTAAAATCTAAATGTGAATTGCTTCATAAATTATGATGTGCCATTGTAAATTCGTTCCAGATGATAACTCCTATTTAATACTGCATGTATGCCCTTCATTCACATGAATATCCAGTTGTCGTCCATCCACCTTCTTATAATGTATATCTTATATACCTGATGAAGCTATAGCTATCGATATGTTGCCTTCTAATTTAAATACTTGCTTTCCAATAAGACCAAAGCTTCGCTATGCATTACACCTGGTATTTCCATTGATTTGTAACATATTTAAGAAAGTGGGAGTGGTCGGGTCGTATGGTTTGTAAACTTTACATATATAGCGCATTTAAAAAATTGGACGCAGGTTATAACCCGCACCTCCGAAATTTAACAAAATTTATAGCCTTTAGGAATCCAAGGGCCATCCCTGTACATCATCTGAAAAGATATAACATATTTTAAAAAGTGGACATGGTCGGCCACCATTGTCTATCGAATTAACTTTCAAACCCCGATCCGCCGAAATTTCACAAGATATATAGTTTATTTTCACCAGGCACCAGGGGACATATATGCAGCCTATTTTCACCAAGATTATCGCGGTACATTCCCTGATTTGTAGGAAATTCGGCTCAGAAGTTTCAGAGATATAACAGTTTTAAGAAATTGGGTCGGAGACACAACGAAAATTGCCTCGCAAATCAACTTTCTCAGAATAGCGTTTTTAAAAAATACGGCATTGGGGAGGTATTCCGCGGAGCAGGGTGATTCGGAGGGTGGAAGTTCGGAGCAGAGTTGTTCGGAAGGTAGAAGTTCGGAGTGGTGTGGATCGGAGGGTGGAAGTTCGGAGCAGGGTGTTTCGGAGGGTGAAAGTTTTGAAATAGGGTGAACCGATGGGTGGAAGTTCAGAGCAGTGTGGTTCGGAGCAGAGTGATTTGGAGGGTAGAAGTTCGAAGCGGGGTGAATCGGAGGGTGGAAGTTTGGAGCACGGTGGATCATAGAGTGGAAGTTCGGAGCATTGTGGTTCGGTGCAGAGTGGGTCGATAAGTAGAAGTTCAGATCGGGGTGGATCGGAGGGTGGAACTTCGGAGCAGGGTGGTTTGGAAGGTGGAAGTTCGGAGGGTGGAAGTTCGGAGTGGTGTGGTTCGGAAGGTGGAAGTTCGAACATGGTGAATCGGAGGGTGGTAGTCCGCAGCAGGGTGGTTCTAAGGGTGGAAGTTTGAAGCAGAGTGAATCGGAGGGTGGAAGTTCGGAGCTAGTGTGGTTCGGAGCGGGGTATATCGGTTCGGAGTTCGGAGCGGGGGTTCGGAGGTTGCAAGTCCGCAGCAGGGTGGTTCGAAACGCGGTGGGTCAGAGGGTAATAGTTCGGAAGTATTAATTCAATCGTTCATTTCAGTTTAGCTCAAATAGCGTTTTTTATTAAATCAGACATATAGGAGGTACCCCGCCCCTCTGAAATTCAACAAAATTTATAGCCTATTTTAACCACGGGTCCTCCCTGTACATTCTCTGAAATTTTCAGGAAAATCGGTTCATTAGTTTTGGATATGTAAAAAGTAGGGCATGGGGGAGGTACCACGCCCCCTCCGAAATTAAAAAAAACATATAGACTATTGTCACCACGGGTGTTTCCTGTACATTCTCTGAAATTTTCAAGAAAATCGGTTCAGCCGTTTTTGAGTCTATACGGAACATACAAACAAACAAACATACTAACATACACACATTGCCTTTTATATATTAGATTATATATTAGATATGATGATAAAATTAGTTAGAAACAAATTGTTATGTCATTTTAGTTTTGTCATGTAGATCTAACGCTTTTTTCAGTTAAGTGTCTGCTTACAGTGACTTAAAAAATTTTCAAAAGTGCTGATAGTAAACATTTTAAAATGATTTTGTGCGGTATGTTTTTTTTGTCGAATCATTTTATAATTAAGATTTTATCTAATCTTAGGTAAAAATTCATCAAAATATGATACAGGGATAGGGGGTTGTACAAAAGCTATAATCCTAGTGTTTAACGATAAGCCGCTGCCTAAAGTTGTTGTTGGTTAGGGAATATAAACTAACAGAAATTAGTGATAAAGTTTAGGATGAATTTTAAGATTACCACAATAATGTGTATGGGTTTGGATATATGTATATTTAGGTCATTTTTATTCGAATTATGTATCAGTTGAAAAACAGCTAAGATGCGAACAACATACCTTTGGATAGCTCTTGCTGCTCTCTATTCAGCTGCTAGTGCTGGATTTTATAAACATATTGGCGATGATATATTTTATATAGAAAGATCAGAAAATGTAAGTGATACTCCAGTTAAGAATATGTTCTATGAAACCTGCTTTAAGTCGTTTGTAAAAAGGCATTGGGCTCTCAGTTGACATTATCTATGAGGTTAACACACAGAATATATATGTATTTTATTTTTATTTTTGAATTTTATTTTGATTTCAGGTGACATGGTTTGCTGCATCAAATAATTGCTTAAACAGGGGTATGGTATTGGTAGCAATTGATTCGAGTGAAAAACACCAACAACTAGAAACCATTAAAGACGGTAAGTTTGATACAAAATATCATGTTAAAAAATGCATATGGAACTATTTTTGAAAAATGTGTTATATATCATTATATTCAGATCTACATGAAAGAAGTTGGACAGGAGGTTTAAGGACAACAAACGACCAATTTAGATGGATATTTAAAGGGCAATCATTTAATTACACAAATTGGAGTAAAAAGCAACCCGACAATGACAAAAACATAGAGGACTGTGTAGAAGTGTTAAGTCATGAAATGACTTGGAATGATCTGAACTGTAACACACTCCTTGGATATATTTGTGAAGAGATTCCTGCTGTGAAAGAAAAAGATAAGGAAATGCAACTTTTAAAAGAAACAAGTGGAAATGAATTGACGCAATTAAAGATGGAATTAGGTGAACGCAATAACGAATTGTTGAATTTAAAGCTGCAATCAGATAATTGCACTAATGAATTATCAAATTTGAAGATGGAATCCGAAAATTGCACTACAGAATTATCCAAATCAAAACTGCAATCAGAAAAATGCTCTAACGAAATGAGTGTAAAGGAATACATCAAAGAAAATGTGTCAAATTATTTGAAGGACATAAAGGAAGAAATAACTCGTCAAGGAATATCGTTTAACGAGCCCTTAACACAAGTTTTAAATCTTGCTTTAAATCAAAGTAGCGGCATTAGTTTGATAGATGTGAAGAACGAAATAAATCGCCTCGAAACGTCAATGAAGGAACAATATTCCAAACTATCTCAGCCAACTACCGAAATAAATGTTAAAAACGACTTTGGAGAGAATTTGTCAACCCATTTGAAAGACATCAAGGAAGAAATACATCGTCAAGGTATATCATTAAATGAACCCATAGCAAAAATATTGGGTATTGTCCTAAATCG
This sequence comes from Musca autumnalis, assembly GCF_047663935.1. NCBI lineage: Eukaryota > Metazoa > Arthropoda > Insecta > Diptera > Muscidae > Musca > Musca autumnalis. The sequence goes on from NW_027411755.1 coordinate 227,149,512, forward strand.
TACCTGTGGTATATCTTATCGAAACGATAATTCAAATCCGATTGAAACCAATGAAATACTGACATCAGAAAAAAATCAATCAACCGACACAGTAGAAATAACTGGCGTAGATCCTTCAAAATTCAATTTAGTATTTGATAAACTTTTTCGAAAAACTCAAGAGATGAAGGTATATCAATCGAATGCAAATGAGAACTTTAATTTTTATTTCTGAAATGCTACAAAGAAAAAATTTCTATATTTTACTGACATAGAAAAACAAACATATAAATATACATTTATTTTCTAAAACTAACCAACCTTGAAATAAATTGCATCCAATAATATAACCGAGCATGTTTTTTCTTTGTTTGGGGAATATATACGTATATACTAGAAACTCCAAAAATATTTACAAATAAAACCAACGGTGACGTAGGTGATGGAAGATACCAAGGAACGGTCCTGACCGGTTTTAACATGGCAAAGGCCAGGATTTATCTTGGTTCCTCTCTCATCTCAAGCGGACACTGACCTCCCCGTGGTGTCACCTGGGGAGCAGCGGTTAACACCCATTAAAGGCAGTGAGGCAACATGTGCCGCGTGTTCACCAATAAGAACGTTAAAAACTTTGGTTTGGGCGTTGGTTTAGTAACCCTCACCTAGAAAAGGGAGCCAACTATGAAAAACGAAAGAAAAGGAAAACAAAACCATCTTAAGCTGACGAACCCCCGTTTTAAGGACCATGATATGCGAATCTGCACCTGGAATGTTCGCACTCTTTATAGAGAAGATGCAGTTTACGCATTGGCAGATGTATTTGAAAAGTACAAAGTCGATAACTGCCATACAATTAATACGATGGATTGTGAAAGGCATCACAACCACACCTAAACGTGACGGATGTGTAGTTGGTCGGAGGTTAAAACACCTAGTCTCCAGCTTCACACCAGTGTATGAAAGACTTGCTACAATTAGAATAAAAGCAAAATTCTTCAACATCAGCTTTATTTGCGCCCATGCTCCCACTGAAGACAAGGACGAACGGACCAAAGATATATTTTACGAGCGCTTTGAAGAAACCTATGACCGTTGCCCTGCCGGCGATTTTAATGCCAAAATGGGAAAGGAGAATATCTTTGTCCTAACAGTCGGGAAATTCTGTCTCCATAGTGAACCATCTGACATGGTAGTTAGTAGTACCAGATTTAAGCACCTCGATAGTCAACTTGACCAATAATCATGAAAATTGAAAATATTGTGTATCGTTACGTAATGCTATTTTAAAGGTTTTTAATGGATTTTATATATAGTCTGTATTGTTCGTTATTTTATGAATTTATTTTTATACATTCAATATTGAATGTACACATAAAATACAAATGCGACTTGTTACAAATAGATATTGAATACAGTGTTTAAGTAAGTTTATAATCCAGTATACAACATAGTCAATATTGCCACAAAGTGTATACATTCAATAGAGAGATCGCAATATTTTAGATACAAGATTGAAAATTGGAACTGATTATAATATATTAGTCCTTGGATGTTTAGACATGAAAATTAACCATATAAAATACTCCAACAGAATTGAAGTAATAACTAAAAAATCTTTTAAATGAATATTATCCATATAGAACTACGTTTTGGTGTATCCCAGAATTTTCAGCCACATTAGTTCCTATGTTTTCTATATCCCACAGCGAATAGCTTTCGAAAGATTTTCTATAATTCGAGGCTATTAGCATATTTTTTAAAAATATCATCAGTAATATTTTGGAAATCCTTTTGGTGGGAAAATTTCCATGCAAAAAGTGATGAAAATAGATCCACGTTCGAACACAAGGTTTGCATTCGCGAATATATCGAATGGATATACATATAACGTGTTTGCAGGATATAAATAGCTCGTCCCGAACATAACGTTTTTTATTCTTTAAAGTACCCAGCAAAAATTCGTATCCGTTAGTCATTATGTAACCCACTACAAAGTAATGTAAACAAAAATAAGTACAGTATGCAAAGTTCATATTCGTACCAACTTCAAAAATGAATAAAATCGTTATTAATTCCATATTTTATATGCAAATATGATACAATTGATGTTGCAGAAGGACTGCTATTAGCTGTTTTCGTCCAAAATTCGAGAATAAAATACCAAAGTTAATCGCATCTATCACATTTTTCTTAAGTATTTCGGATTTTCGTCCGACTTTTTATTCACGCAAAATATTTAATTAAATTATCGTTATTTTTACATTTTTCTACAGCAAAGGCACTCTATAAGAAGAAAACAACAAAAATTGGAGGTATTTTGCTTCAAAAATCCTTAAATACCACAAATATATAGTGCTTCTAGGTGTACGAATACGAACTTTGCCACCCACACAGGCGCCATCTATACCTAATTGATGGAATAAATTAAAAATTTGTTTTGTTATTTTTAAATCTTTCTTCGTTATAGTAATCCCCATCAATTGTATCATATTTGCATATAAAATATGGAATTAATAACGATTTTATTCATTTTTGAAGTTTGTACGAATATGAACTTTGCATACTGTATATACATTACTCCTTACTAAGTTATGAGTACGGTGGCACAGAGCGAGTGTGTCTGACTACAAAGCAGAGGATTGTGTATTCAACGCTAACCGCCAGCACATTTAAGCGATTAAACAACCCTTAATGTTCGTGTGTGTGGTCTAGCGTGTAATGTGCTCGGCTACAAAGCAGAAGTTTGTGTGTTCAAAACCAGCAAACAACGAAATAAAATAATAATATGAAGTGCGTTGAAATTGAAAACAAATTCCACCTCAACTGTTCTAAAAATAGAAAATATTTGTTTTATGAATGAAATGCTTATTCAACTTCCTGCGGCCGTAAAATAACTAGTTAATCTAGTGGCCATAGAATAACTACCCAGCAAAAAAGTCCTCCCAAAATCATGGGTTTCGTAAGGGATTTTTGGCAGACGTAACTACTCGCAAACCTCCTTTCTTCCCCATTATTTTTACAAGGGCATGTCGCACTCAGTTTGTAGTTATTTTATGACCACTAGAATAACTAGTTATTCTGTGGCCACTAGAAGTTGAAAAGTAAGTTGAAAAAAATTATATTTTTAGAACAGTTAATGCAGAGATTTTTTTTAATTTCATCACACTTCTTACTTTTATTTTATTTTATTTTATTTCGCTTGCTGTGCGAGTTGAACACACGAACCCTCTGATTTCTAGCCAAAGACACTACATACTATGCCATGCACACGAACATTAAGGGTTGCTTAAAAACTTAAATGTGCAGTGCACATGTGTACCACGAATTGTTATTATACCCTCAGCCTTTAGGCTATGAAGGGTATATACACTTTCATACGGGCAAAATGTGCCTCATCGAAATAATGGTTTTAGACCCCAAGTATGTTTGGACGAAATGTGTTTCAGACAATTTGGAGTCGATTGAGCAATGTCCGTCCGTCTGTCTGTCTGTCTGTCTGGCTGGCTGGAGCGCACGATAACTCTCGAAGGGATGAACCGATTCGGTTCAAATTTTGGCTTTCATAATATTTTGTCCAAACTTAGTTTAAGTTCGATGATGAGCTATATCGGTCCACTCCTCCCCCACAAAAGTTCGAAAATGTTCGGAAAATTTGTACGCACGATAACTCTTGAAGGGTGTAACCGATTTGGTCCATACTTTGCGCATCGTGGAGCGTGTACCAGACTTAGATCAGGTTTTAATATGGACTCAATCGGTCCACTCCGTCGGGTACCTCCCACACAAAATTTTGGAAAAGTTCAGTTTAGGAACATCTCTCGAATCGCTTCGATTTTTGCTTTAGCAACTTGTATTCACTGCCCTCCATACGACGGTATAAGTTTCATCAGGGGCAAGTCCATACTTCCTGAGAAAATAGCCTGAAAGTTGCAAAAAAAACCCTATGACACCGTGTGAGGAGGTTGGAGGGCAAAATAACTCTCGAACAGGTCTGCCGATGCGGTCCAAAGTTTGGCCTTAGAAATATTTTGTCCAAACATAGTTTAAGTTCGAAGATAAGCCATATCGGTCCACTCCTTCAGGTACGTTCCCCACAAAAGTTCAAAAATGTTCGGAAAAATTGTGCGTACGATAACTCTTGAAGAGAGAGGCCGAATTGGTCCATACTTTACACATCCTAATATATCTACCAGATATAGATCAGGTTCAAATATGGACTATATTTGTCCACTCCATCCGATACCTCCCACTCAAAATTTCGCATACATTTTCACTTTAAGACCTGCTTTCGAATCACTTTGATTTTTGTTGAAGCAACTTGCATTGCTGCCTCAATTGCGATGGTAAAAGTTGTTTCAGGGGCAAGTTCATACTTCTTGAGCAAACATCCCTGAAGTTCTAAAAAACCCCTATGGTACCATATGTAGTGGCTGGAGATCCATTCTTTTTAGTATCTCCTCCGCAAAACTTTTGATATTAAATCCTAATCAACATTTTTGTCAGTTCAAACGCCCAAATTTTTTAAAACTCCCTAAATACATGAGTTTTTTGGAAAAAAATTGTTTCAATATACACAGGCTGAGGGTATATCTCTGTCGGCAAAGCCGACTGATACTTTTTTACTTGTTTTTTATTTAAAAAAAACTCGCGTGCCGACAGGGAGCGTTGAACACACAACCCTAGGATTTATAGTCGGACACACACTCACTGTGCCACCGTCCTCATTACTTAGTGAGGAGCAAAGTAAGTAGATTTGCCTTGTAATTTTTTTAAGAAGTATCCCATTACTTTTCAGATTACTTGTAATGGGAAAAGAAGCTTGTTTACATTACTTTGTAATGGGTTACGTAATGACTACCGGATCCAAATTTTTGCTGGGTAGTAATTCAGTGCGACATGCCCTTGTTAAAATAATGGGTTAGTCGGGGGTTTTGAAAGTACAGTCGGACCTCGATTATCCGTGATGGTCGGGACCAGGGGCATAATCGATTTTCACGGTTAATGGAGTCAACGCTTTTTATGCGGCTTTTGAACACATTTTTTAGTAAAAATGACATAATATCGTCCACATTTGCACAAAAATATTAGGAATTCAAGAATTAACATCTGCATAAAAATATTTCGGGAACATAAAGCAAATTATGCTTGTTTTCTGATCACATAAATACACAAATTTTGTGAAACAGGAGAATTTTTTAATCAAATTAATTGAAAGTTGTGCATTTACTCCCTGATAGTGGAGTTTATGGATAATAGAGGCAAACGGATAATGGAGGTTCCCGGATAATCGAGGTTCGACAGAAGTTACGGCTGCCAAAAATTCATTACAAAAGCCATTATTTTGGAAGATTTTTTTTTGCTGTGTACATATGTATATCACACACTAAATTCAGTCCCATTAAAAAAGTTTTGTATTATTGTAAGAACCTAATATTCTTTAAATTCATAAAACGCTAAAACTTTACTATTTTACCAGAAATGATAGATCCCGTGAAAGCCAACTAAAAATTCAGAAAATTACATTAAAAAAAGAAAAAAAAAACATTACCGGTATCCGAGCGATGCAATTTACAACTCATTAACTCCGAATCCAACTCGCAGTACTGGCCAACAAAATATCTCTAAACAAGTAAAAAAGTATCAGTCGGCTTTGCCGACAGAGATATACCCTCAGCCTGTGCAAATTGAAACACTTTTTTCACAAAAAACTCATGTATTTAGGGAGTTTCAAAATTTTGTTCGTATGAACCGACAAAAATGTTGATTAGGGTTAAAGTTCAAAAATTTTGCGGAAAAGGTACTTAAAGGAATGGACCGACATAGACCATGGGGGTGCCATAGAGGGTTTTCACACCCTTCGGGCTGTTTTCTCAAGAAGTATGGACTTGCCCCTGAAACAACTTTTACCATCGTAATTGAGGCAGCGAATGTAAGTTGCTTCAACAAAAATCAAAGTGAGTCAATAGCAGGTCCTTAAGTGAACTTATCCAAAATTTTGTGTGGGAGGTATGGGATGGAGTGGACAAATATAGTCCATATTCGAACCTGATCTATATCTGGTACATATTATGAGAATGTGTAAAGTACGGACCAAATCGGTCACTCCCATCAAGAGTTATCGTGCGCACAATTTTCCGAATATTTTTGAACTCTTGTGGGGTAGGTACCTGAAGGAGTGGACCGATAAGCCATATCTACGAACTTAAAGTAAGTTTGGAAACAATATTACGAAGGCCAAATTTTGGCCGGAATCGGCATTTCCGTTCGAGAATTATTTTGCGCTTCCACCCATAAACATGGTGTCATAGGGTTTGTTTTTAAACTTTCAGGCTATTTTTTCAGGAAGTATGGACTTGCCCTTGAGGAAACTTGTACCTTCGTATAGGGGGCAGTTTATACAAGATGTTACAACAAAAACCAAGGCGATTCGAGAGCAGGTCCTAAACTGAACTTTTCCGAAATTTTGTGTGGGAGGTACTCGAAGGAGTTTACCGATTGAGTCCATATTGGAACCTCATTTAAGTCTGGTAGAAATTTTATAATGTGCAAAGTATGGACCAAATCGGTTACTCCCTTCAAGAGTTATCGTACGCACAAATTTTCCGAACATTTTCGAACTTTTGTGGGAGAGGTACCGGAATGGGTGGACCGATATAATCCATCTTTGAACTTGAACTGAGTTTGGACAAAATATTACGAAAGCCAAATTTTGGACCGAATCGGCAGATCCGTTCGAGAGTTATCTTGCGCTCCAACCACTACACGCGGTGTCATAGGGTTTTTTGTAACTTTCAGGCTATTTTCTCAGGAAGTATGGACTTGCCCCTAAACAAAATACGACTTGCTTAAACAAAAATCAAAGCGATTCGACACCAGGCCTAAACTGAACTTTTCCGAAATTTTGTGTGGGAGGTACCCGAAATAGTGGACCGATTGAGTCCATATTGGAACCTCATCTAAGTTTGGTAGAAATTAAGCGATGTGCAAAGTATGGACCCAATCAGTTATTCCCTACAAGAGTTATCGTGCGCACAAGTTTTGCGACAATTTTTGAACATTTGTAGGGGAGGTACCTGAAGGAGTGGACCTATATGGCCCATCTTCGAACTTAAATCGAATCTGGACAAAATATTTCGATACCCAAAATTTGAACCGAATCGATTTATCCGTTCGAGAGTTATCGTGCGCACCAGCCAGACAGACGGACAGACAGACAGACGGACGGACATTGCTAGATCTAAATGAACCGTTATATGGGGGCTATACCAAAACTTGGACCTATGTCCACAAGTTTTGTTATATAAGTTTATTGACACTTAAGAACCCTAAGTGTCAAAATATAGCTAAATCGGTCTGAAAATGTAGCTAAAACAGTCAAAATACCGTAAATCGGGTGTACCGTTATATGGGGGCTATACCGAAACGTGTACCTTTATCCACAACTTTTGTTATATAAGTTTATTGACATTTAAGAACCCTAAATGTCAAATTATAGCTACATCGGTCTGAAAATGTAGCCAAAAAACGTCAAAATACCGCAAATCGGAGGGTACCGTTATAGGGGGGCTATACCAAAACGTGGACGTATGTCCACAATTTTTTTATATTAGTTTATTGACACTTAAGAACCCTAAATGTCAAATTATAGCTATATCGGTCTGAAAATTTAGCTAAAAACATCAAAACACCGTAAATCGGGGGGCACCGTTATATGGGGGCTATACCAAAACGGGGACCTATGTCCACAACTTTTGTTATATAAGTTTATTGACACTTAAGAAACCTAAATGTTAAATTATAGCTACATCGGTCTGAAAATGTAGCTAAAAACGTCAAAATACCGTAAATTGGGGGGTAGCGTTATATGGGGGCTATACCAAAACGTGGACCTATGTCCACAACTTTTGTTACATAAGTTTATTGATACTTAAGAACCCTAAATGTCAAGTTATAGCTAAATCGGTCTGAAAATGTTGCTAAAAACGTCAAAATACCGCAAATCGGGTGGTACCGTTATATGGGGCCTATACCAAAACGTGGACCTATGTCCACAAGTTTTGTTATATATGTTTATTGACACTTAAGAACCCTAAATGTCAAATTATAGCCAAATCGGTCTGAAAATGTAGCTGAAAACGTCACAATACCGTAAATCGGGGGGTACCGTTATATGGGGGCTATACCAAAACGTGGACCGATGTATCCCATCTTCGAACTTGATCTTCCGACGGCTAAAAAAATTTTATTCCCCAATTTTCAGCGAAATCGGTCAACAAATGCGTCCTGTATGTTGCGAACGGACGGACGGACATGCATAAATCGACTCAGAAAGTGATTCTATGTATATCCCTAGAAGGAACTATGGGTCTATCTCGCTTCCTTTTGTATGTTACATACAAATGCACTAACACATAATACCCCTTAACACATAGTGGTGTAGGGTATAACAATGACTTTTACGGTCAATTTGTAAGTAGTTACAACTGCCAATATTTCCTGAATAAAGTCATTACTTGGTAATGACTTTTTTGCTGGGTTGTTCTCGCTTATTTCTATCTTAATGGTATGACGAGATGTTTATGGACTCGATGACCTTTAAAACTTTCCAAAGACCAATCAATTATGTCGGCACAGCGAAGGAAAACTTATGAAAATTCAAAATTTTCATTTTCTGGAAAACAAGTAAAAAGTAAACGTCAGGTTTGCCGGCAGAGATACTCGTATACCCTCAGTATGTGTGAGTTTAGACTTTTATAAATATACAGATCGAATACGGGCTACATAGCCAAACTTTTTCCTATGAATTGTATAGCCTGGAAGTTTCAGAATTTCGTCTCCTTTTTTGGACGTACAAACATCGAAACATTTGGGGTATACAACTTCACGATTGTTGGCGTTACGAATAAATGCGTATGTTGTGCTCAAAAATTTGACTTCGATGAAAGCGCTTAAGTTTTGCACTTTTGTACAGAAGATACCTGAAAGAATCGACTGGTATAGACCATTTTGGAAGTGTGCCTAAATAATTGGAAGTCATTCCGATTAGGATGTTTAAAATTTCGGTCATTTCAGTCATGTGTCTGAATATTTGAAAGACATAAAGGAAGAAATAAAGCGTCAAGGAATATCGTTTAACGAACCCTTGACTCAAGTTCTAAATATTGCTTTAAATCAAAGTTGTAAATAAATTGGATATAATAATATAAGCTAGCCTGTTTTTCTCTTCTTTGCTTGGGGAATATATATTGGGTGGTAATACAAATGAAGCAACCTCAACTAACTTAATGTAAACGTTTATAACTTCGAAACGAGTTCAGATTTTGTAACAATTCGAAACTTAATTTTTTGGGTGAAAAGCTGTCTTTAAATAGCATTTCAAAATGTTCCATTTACAGAACGGTTATACTAAAAGTTTATAGGAAAACAAAGTAGCATAATCGATTATCAATTAAAAACTTCTATGTTGTGGATATTTTATGCCAGATTAGTAATCAAATATTTTGTCATAATATTTATACCCTACACCACAATAGAGACAATGCACTGCCTGGGTGACGTAGGGGATGAATGATACCAAGCAACGGTCTTGACCGGCTTTAACATGGCAAAGCCCAGGATTTATCTTGGTCCCTCTTTCATCTCAAGTGGACACTGACCTCCCCGTGGTGTCACCTGGGGAACTGCCTTTAACACCCGTTAAAGGTAGTGAGCTAACATGTGCCGCGCGTTCACCCATAAGAACGTTAAAAACTTGGGTTTGGGCGTCGGGTTAGTAAACCTCCCCTAGAAAAAACATCCTACTATGAAAAAACAAAAGAAAAGAAAAACAAACCCCTCTAAAGTTGACGAACACCGCAAACGTTTTAAGGACCATGATCTGCGAATCTGCACCTGGAATATTCGCACTCTTTATAGAGAAGGTGCAGTCTTCGCATTGGCAGACGTACTTGAAAAGTACAAGGCCGATATTACTGCCATACAGGAAATACGATGGATTCGGAAAGGCGTCACAACAACACCTAAAGGTGATGCACTGTATTATAGCTGCCATGACGTAAAGCATGAGTTTGGTTGTGGATTCGTAGTTAGTCGGAGACTAAAACATCTGATATCCAGCTTCACCCCAGTGAATGAAAGACTTGCTGCAATTCGAATAAAAGCTAAATTCTTCAACATCAGCTTTATTTGCGCTCATGCTCCCACTGAAGAAAAGGACGAACAGACCAAAGATATATTTTACGTGCGCTTAGAAGAAACATATGACCGTTGCCCTGCCCATGACATTAAAATCATTCTAGGCGATTTTAATGCCAAAATTGGAAAGGAGAATATCTTTGGCCCAACAGTCGGGAAATTCAGCCTCCACAGTGAAACATCTGACAATGGTATGAGGCTGATAGACTTTGCAGCTGCAAAAAACATGGTAGTTAGCAGTACCAGATTTAATCATCTCGATATCCATAAGGGCACCTGGCTGTCTCCAGATCAGAAAACAAGAAATCAAATTGATCATGTTGTGATAGATGGAAGACATTCATCGAGCGTGTTGGACGTACGATCGTTCCAAGGCGCAAACATTGATTCGGACCACTACCTTGTTGCAGCAAAGGTACGCACCCGCTTAAACGTAGCAAACAAATTACGAACAGACACAACACGAAAGTTAGACATCGGTAAGCTGCAATCACTACAGATAGCCACAGCATATTCCACTAAACTAGCCCAATTGCTTAATCAAAGCACTCCTCCTCCCGATAATATATCAGCGCAATGGCAAAGCATTGCCCACTCCATGCAAACAGCCGCAAAATCCATACTTGGATACCAGAGGCCACCACCAAGGAATCCATGGTATGATCAGGAGTGTCGTGCTGCCACCGAAGAGAAAAATGCGGCATATAGGGCTACTTTACAATCCGTAGCAACGCGTAGCGCACGAGAGAGGTACAGGGAGAAAAGGAGAGAGGAGAAACGTCTTTTCCGCAAGAAAGGAAAAGCGGGAGTGTGAAAAAATTGAGATGTACAGGAGCCAGAATGAAGTCCGAAAATTCTACCAAAGAGTGAAACATCAAACAGATGGCTTTGGTACAGGCACATCCTCCTGTAGAGACCAGCAAGGTAATCTGGTAACAGATACAGATAGCGTGCTCAGGATATGGAAGGAACATTTCTCCAATCTGCTGGTATCCAATAGTAGCGAAGACGATGATACCACAGATCCAATTCCAGAAGATGGTATAGAATGTATACCGCCCGGCCAAGATGAGGTAAAAACAGCAATCAACCGGCTGAAGAATAATAAAGCAGCAGGAGCCGATGGCTTACCAGCCGAGCTGTTTAAAACCGGAGGCGACGCGCTGATAAGGTGTATGCATCAGCTAGTTAGCACCATCTGGCAGGAAGAACGCGTACCCGACGATTGGAACCTGAGCATCCTATGTCCCGTCCACAAGAAAGGAGATAAGACTGTATGCTCAAACTATAGGGGCATAAGTCTTCTCCCTATTGCCTATAAGATAGTGTCAGGGATATTGTGCGAACGACTAAAGCCAATGGTCAACGAAATAATTGGACCATACCAATGTGGCTTTAGACCTGGCAAGTCCACCATTGACCAGATATTTACCCTGCGGTAAATCCTAGAGAAGACCCAAGAGATGCAGATCGACACATTTCACCTTTTTGTCGATTATAAAGCAGCATTCGACAGTCCCCTCCGATCAAAGGTATTCCACGCAATGTCTGAATTTGGTATCCCCGCAAAGCTCATCCGGCTTTGTAAGATGACTTTAACTGATACTAGGTCCTCAGTTAAAATTGGAAAGAACCTCTCCGAAGAATTTTGTACCAAAAGAGGTTTCAGACAAGGAGACAGCCTTTCGTGTGATCTTTTCAACATTTTACTGGAAAAGGTAATACGAGATGCAAATGTCAAAAGAAATGGCACAATTTACACCAATAGCCAAATGTTACTTGCTTATGCTGATGACATAGACATCATGGGACGATCAGTAAAGGTAGTAACTGATACCTTTAGGAAGGTCGAAGCAGAATCTGCGAAAGTGGGTCTGGCGGTAAACGGCGAAAAGACCAAATTGATGGTGTCGACGCGCAAAGCGTCCATAGAGCTCGGACCAACTGTGGAAGTTGGTACCTACAATTTTGAGGTAGTTAAAGACTTCGTCTACCTCGGCACTGCCATTAACACAACCAACAACATCAGTTGTGAAATAAGAAGAAGAATTGTATTGGCCAACAGATGCTACTATGGTCTAAGTAAGCAATTTAAAAACAAAGCCACATCTCGTCAAACAAAAATAACACTATACAAAACGCTGATACTACCCGTGCTAATGTATGGCTCCGAAGCATGGGTACTTGCGCAAGCAGATAAGGCAGTGCTTGGTGTGTTTGAGAGGAAAATTCTTCAAAAGATCTACGGGCCGATTTGCGTTGACGGAGAATATCGACGTCGTATGAACAACGAGCTATTAAGCTATACAAAGACATGAATATAGTTAAACGTATCGAGATGCAACGATTGCGTTGGCTACGCCATATCATGAGAATGAGCGATGATGAACCCGCTAAAAAGGCGTATGAATACATGCCACATGGCGGTGCACGCAGAATCGGCAGGCCTAAGCTTCGATGGAGCACACAAGTGGATGAAGAAATGGAAAGGCGCGGTATTCAAAAAAGTCAAGCGAAAAACAGAGGGGAATGGAGATCTTTTCTTAGTTCGGTCTATGGAACAAATGTTCTGTAATGGGCCAACTAAGTAAGTAAGTACACCACAATTTTGAAAAGATATTATAAGTTTGTTTATCGAAAAATTCATGTAACACCGCGCAATATTCGTCGCAGACCCCTCCCCCAGAATTGATATCTCGACGAGATAAAGCGATTTGGAGATTTGTGTTCGTAGGTCCGTCCGTCTGTCCGTCCATTAAAAATTGTACGCACGCCACAGACCGCAATTATGGACTAATCTTAAGCAATGAAAAATGTTTCATTAATTTTGAACCAACGTAGAGTTTCATTGGATAAATGAAAAGTTTCATTAAATAACAATAACGAGTTTTTTTTATTATTCCAATGAAATTTCCGCAACTATGCAAAATATTTCTTTATTAACTCAATAAAGTAATTAGAAGCTCACGGTGTGCCTTAACCAAATTTAAATGGAAAGAGCTTACACCTGAGGAGTTTTTGCGGATTCTGAAACTGCAATGTTAATAGATGGGAAACATAAAAAAAAACTTTAAAATCGCCGGGGGGGTTTTAAATAAATCGCAGTCAAAATACACACTTTTAGAGTTTTTATAGATTTTAACGATTTTGCTTGAAAATAGGACTAAAGAAAATTTTGTAGCAGTGACAATTCCATACAAAATTGGCCTTCATGATATTTTCGTAGGTTTTACGTTTTTGAGAAATAGAAGTTCAAATAGGGACAATGCACTGACTGTATCGTCTCCTAATAAAACAATATCATGTACGTGCACCTTAACTAACGTTAAATGAAAACCGCTTATACCTAAGAATTTTTTTGCGGATTCTGAAACAGATATGTATGTTGAAGACAAAAATCCAAAAACAAGAAATAATCGCTGGAGGGATTTTTAAATAAATCGCGGTCAAAATTCACATTTTTAGGGGTTTCTTAGGTTTTAACGATTTTTCTTGAAAACGGTAAGTCCTATCGAAATGGGGCTAAAGAAAATATTGTACCTGAAAAAATTCTCTAGAGGATTGACCATTATGATTTGTTCGTAGGTTTTACCATTTTTGAGATATAGAAGTCTAGTCCACATTTTTAGGTTTTTTGTTAGGTTTTCACGATTTTACTTGGGAACGGCAAGTCTTATCGAAATGGGAGCAAAAAAAATCTTATAGCTGTGAAAAATCTCTACAAGATTGACTTTTGTAATTATTTCCTAGGTTGTACCAATTTTGAGATATATAATTTTATATTGGGAAATTATAGTCATGGCATTGTTTTATAAGGAGGCGATACAGTCAGTGCATTGTCCCAATTTGAACTTCTATATCTCAAAAACGGTAAAACCTACACGAACATCATGAAGGCCAATCTTGTACCAAATTTTCACTGCTACAAAATTTTCTTTAGTCCTATTTCCATAGGACTAAAAGTGTAAACTTTGACCGCCATTTACTTAAAAAGCCCTCCGACCATTTTTTTTAGTTTTTTGATTTTCCTCATCTATGAACATTGCAGTTTCAGAATCCCCAGAAACTTCCCAGGTGTAAGCTCCTTCCATTTTACTTTGGTTAAGGCGCACCGTGAGCAACAATTCTGTTATTGCTATGAAACTTTCACATTAGTACTATGGAACAATAATGAAAGTTATTTTATGAAACTCAATGAAACTTGTTCATTAACAAAATAAAGTCTTACGTTGGTTCAAAATCAATGAAAAATTCATTTATACAACGTAATTTTCTTTCAGTGTTTGAACCTCAAAAAAATTATTTTTAAAAATCCACATTTAAAGGTCTTTTAGATCTTCAAAAAATTATTTCTAAAATCCACGTTCAAAGGTCTTTTAGATCTTGAAAAAATTATTTTTAAAAATCCACGTTTAAAGGCCTTTTGGATCTTCCAAAAATTATTTTTAAAAATCAACGTTTAATGGTATTTTGGGCCTTAAATAAATTATTTTTAAAATGCACGTTTAAAGGTCTATTGTACCTTCAATATTTTTTTTTTTTTAAAATCCACGTTTAAAGGTCTTTTGGGCTATAGTTTTTGGCGATGATCGTGAAATATTTATGGGGTGAAATGGACCAAAAAACAAAATTTGTATAACATTTTATAGTGGTCTGTATGGTCTCTACGGTAGTCTAATAGGCCCAATTTTTTATGTAAGATGTGTGTTTACGACAGAGAAGTAGCTTGCAATTTAACGTGATGATGATAATATTTAGCGGGTGAAATTGACCAGAACTTTATTCGTGGAAACTCTGTAAAACCAATGTATGTTACATATATATATATATATATATATATATATATATATATATATATATATATATATATATATAGTGACAAATTTTTTCAAAGTTGTTGATAATGATCGGATAGTATTTAGCGTGTAAAATTTACCATAATTCCAAATTTGGTGTAAAGAAATAAGGCCTCATGAAATAACACCCCAAAAACACGACATCGATTTTTATACCCTCAGCATTTATGCTAAGGAGGGTACATACACTTTCATACCAACAAAATGTGCCTCATCATAATAATGGTTTTAGACCCCAAGTATGTTTGGACGAAATCCATTTTAGACAATTTGGAATTGATTTAGCCATGCCCGTCCGTCTGTCTTGCTGGCTGGAGCGGACGATAATTCTAGAACAGATCAACCGATTCGGTACAAAATTTGGCTTTCGTAATATTTGGTCCAAACTTAGTTTAAGTTCGAAAACTGGTTATATCGGTCTACTCCTTCCGGTACCTCCCCCACAAAAGTTCCAAAATGTACGAATTAATTTACACGATAACCCTTAAGAGAGTAACCGCTTAATCCATACTTTGCACATCGTAAAATGTGTACCAGATTTAGATAAGGTTTCAATCGGTCTACTCCTTCAAGTAACTCCCACACAAAATTTCGGAAAGTTCCGTTTAGGGTCTGCTCTCGAATCGCTTTGATTTTTGTTGTAGCAACATGTATTCACTGCCCCCCATACCTGAGGAAATAGCCTGAAAGGTGCAAAAACCCCTATGACACCGTGTGTAGTGGTTGGAGCGCAAGATAAATCTCGAACGGATCTGCCGATTCGGTCCAAAATGTGGCCTTCGTAATATTTTGTGCAAACTTAGTTTAAGTTTGAAGAAAAGCTATATCGGTCCACTCCTTCAGGTACCTCCCCCACAAAAGTTCAAAAATGTTCGGAAACAAAGTGCTTACGATAACTCTTGAAGGGAGTGACCGATTTGATCCATACTTTACACGTTCTAATATACCTACCAGATACAGAACAGGTTCGAATATTGGCTCCTTCGGGTACCTCCCAACCAAAAATTCATATTAGTCACTTTGATTTTTGTTGAAGTGAATTGAAGTTGCTTCCGCAATTACGACAGTAATAGTTTTTTCAGTGGCAAATCCATACTTCATGAGAAAACAGAACGAAACGTGTAAAACAACCCCATGGCACCATATGTAGTAGCCGGAGAACTGGTCAACCGACTTCCACAACTTCCAGTAATTTCCCCCCATATTTGAAAAAGTGTCACTAAAATGCTATGCACGATATCTCTTGAACGATCTGAGGGTATATCTCTGTCGGCAAAGCCGACTCATACTTTTTTACTTGTTATTTTTCTCATCCATGAACATTCTTGGTTTAGAATCCGAAAAAAAACTGCCCAGGTGTAGGCTTCTTTCATTTAAAGTTGGTTCAAGAGCACCGTGAAATTATTGCAATTTACGGTCTGTTATTTTTTAAAGACATTTGCACACTTTAAAACATAAAGTATAAATAGAATTTTTTTTTAATTTTTTCAAATGGTATTTCAAGAGAATTTTGGTTTTTATAAATTCCTATTTGAATTTTTTATCAATAAAATAAAACACTGCACAAAATTCTCTAACTTTTGAGCGAAAAGAAATAAAAAATAAGTTTAGCTTTCCTTCGAGAAAAATGCTAAATGTCCTTTGTTGCTTTTGAAAATATTAAAAAAGTCCTAATTGGCGCCTTTGACTCTGCTCTCCATGATTTTCATCCAACTTTGTGAATTTTTTAGACAATTACCCTCGTTTTACATTCATTCCAGAGCAGAGCATTTTAAAATTATGCAGTTCGTAAATAATTCACTAAGACTTGAACTTTTCACCACATGTTTGTTTTGTTGCTTATTTCTTCTTCTTGTATTCCATTATCATTGGTTTTATATTGTTTCTTTTGCTAAAGATTTGAACAAATTTGTTTGCAAAATATTTTTGTGAACGGATGTCCGTTTGGGAAAATCCAATCCCAGTGGTATTTTAAATTTTTGCTGAGGCGATTTGTACTCAACTTGAATGCATTCATTCAGTAGTGACGATTATTATATTCTTGGATACAACAATTCGACATTCGTCATGATTAGAATTGTTTTTTATTTTAATTTCAAGGTCTTTTCATATCAAACGGGAATTTTGCAGGATTTCTTTAATAACTAACATAATTTTTAGAGATTTGTGGGTTGACTTCATTCATTCAGTAGATTATTAAATGGTCGCTTTGAAATAAATTGGTCGGAAAAAATTTTCTGTTATGCCCTAAAACAATAGCATTTAGTAAGTGGCAAAAGAAGGTTCGTATGATCCCAACGTATATTTGTATGTCTTTGTGGGGTAGGTATCATGAACAGTGGGCCTGATTATTCGAATTTAATTGTTTTGACCAATTTCCACTGAAAATGCTTTTGTTAAAAAAATTTATAATCCTAATTTGGCAACCCTATTTCTTGTAGAATTATGAATACCCTTTTCGTTTTTAGTATAAATACTATGAGCTGTGCGGTATTTTCGTCAGTGTTTTAGAAAAATGCGAACATTAATTATTTTTTTGTGTTCCACCGTGATTTGTTTGACTCGGGCTGTACCAATTCAAAAGTGGCACCGCACCACTGATGGGTGTCTTTATTATGTGGATAATCAGGCATCGGTAAACAGTAATAATAATCAAATGAAAGGATTTGCAAATAATTTTTATTTTCTTGCAATTGTTTACAGGTCAACTGGTATCAAGCCTGGGAGGAATGTCTCAATAATAATATGACCTTAATTACCATCGATTCGTACATCAAACAGAAATATATCGACAATTTCATTGATATGTTTTATCGTAAGTTTTTCTAGATTAGATTTATTTCGATTTGTTTGCTTTTTATTTACATTTCGTTTCATCTTTTAGCAAATAAATTTCAATACTGGGTGGCTGCCCACGATAATGCTGTTGCTAAACGTCACGTCTGGGCGACAACTGGCAAACCAATGTATTTCACCAATTGGGGTAAAGGTCAACCAGCATATTCAACTAACTACCATTGTATTGGTAGCCTTATCGATGGTCAATGGTTCGATGCACCTTGTGCTAACGTATATAACTTCATATGTGAAAATTTACAATGTACCACCAATCAAAACAATGTTGACGAATTTGAATATGGAGGAGTGCCAAAGGAATTAAAAAAATACAATGTTAACATTTGGAATCATTTGGGACATCCTTAATAAATGTGATTTGTGTTGTGTAAGCATTATGTTCTAAAAGAACAAGATATTAATAAAGAGCATTGAAAAATATATATAATTTGATTTTCAAAAATTTTAAATGGGACAATATTTTGTTAACATTTGGAATCATTTGGGTAATCCTAAATAAATGTGATTTGTGTGGTGTAAGCAGTTCTAAGTTCTAAGTTCTAAGTTCTAAAGAACATTTTAAAATACAGAAATTTGAATTAGTTTGCATTAATTTTAAGTTGTTAAAAAATTAAAACAACGGCATAGATTGATTAGAGCTTAAAACGTTTTAAGTAAAGAGGAAATGCAAATAGCTGTCTGCTAGTCATGGCAACGTAGCTGCAGTACACATTAAAAACGTGGACAACGATTAGAAATGGATAATGGAAAAATACTCGGTAAATTGGGCAAATACGTTTTTTTGGGTATTTTTTGGATACATTTGTACAGTATAGTCTCGATAATCCGGACAACGCACAATGGGAAAAATGCAGATCTAGTATGCAGAAAATGGGTGACGTAGGAGATGAAAGATACCAAGGAACGGTCCTGACCGGCTTTAACATGGTAAAGTCCAGGATTTATCTTGCTCCCTCTCTCATCTCAAGTGGACTCTGACCTCCCCGTGGTGTCACCTGGTTAGCTGCCTTTAACACCCGTTAAAGGTAGTGAGCTAACATGAGCCGCGCGTTCACCCATAAGAACGTTAAAAACTTGGGTTTGGGCGTCGGATTAGTAACCCTCCCCTAGAAAAAACAGCCTACTATGAAAAAAACGAAAGAAAAGAAAAACAAACCCCTCTAAAGTTGACGAACCCCGCAAACGTTTTAAGGACCATGATCTGCGAATCTGCACCTGGAATGATCGCACTCTTTATAGAGAAGGTGCAGTCTTCGCATTGGCAGACGTACTTGAAAAGTACAAGACCGATATTACAGCCATACAGGAAATACGATGGATTGGGAAAGGCGTCACAACAACACCTAAAGGTGACGCACTGTATTATAGCTGCCATGACGTAAAGCATGAGTTTGGTTGCGGATTCGTAGTTAGTCGGAGACTAAAACATCTGGTATCCAGCTTCACCGCAATGAACTGCAATTCGAATAAAAGCTAAATTCTTCAACTTCAGCTTTATTTGCGCTTATGCTCCCACTGAAGAAAAGGACGAACAGACCAAAGATATATTTTACCAGCGCTTAGAAGAAACATATGACCGTTGACCTGCCCATGACATTAAAATCATTCTACGCGATTTTAATGCCAAAATTGGAAAGGCAAAGATATTCTTTGGCCCAACAGTCGGGAAATTCAGTCTACATAGTGAAACAACAGACAATGGAATGAGGCTGATAGACTTCGCTGCGGCAAAAAACATAGTAGTTAGTACTACCAGATTTAAGCATCTCGATATTCATAAGGGCACTTGGCTGTCTCCAGACCAACGAACAATAAATCAAATTGATCACGTTGTGATAGATGTAAGACATTCATCGAGCGTGCTGGATGTACGATCGTTCCGAGGAGCACACATAGACTCGAACCATTACCTCATTGCAGCAATGGTACGTACCCGTCTAAACGTTGCAAAAAAAGCACGGACAGACACAACACGAAAATTGGACATCGATAAGCTGCAAACACAGCATATAGTCAAAGCATATTCCACAAAGCTGACCCAATTGCTTAATGAAAGCGCTTCTTGTCCCGATAACATATCAGTGCAATGGCAAAATATTGCCCACTCCATGCAAACAGCCGAAAATTCAGTACTTGGTTACCAGAGACCTCCACCGAAGAATCCATGGTATGACCAGGAGTGCCGTGCTCCTACCGAAGAAAAAAATGCGGTATATAGGACTACTTTACAATCAGTAGCAACGCGTAGCGCACGAGAGAGATACAGGGAGAAAAGGAGAGAGGAGAAACATCTTTTCCGCAGGAAAAAGAGAGGGAGTGTGAACAAATAGAGATGTACAGGAGACAGAACGAAGTCCGAAAATTCTACCAAAGAGTGAAGCATCAAACTGATGGCTTTGGTACAGGCATATCTTCCTGTAGAGACCAACAAGGTAATTTGGTAACTGATACAGATAGTGTACTCAGGATATGGAAAGAACATTTTTCCAAACTGTTGGTATCCGATAGCAGTGAAGATGGCGAAGATACCACAGATCCAATCCCAGAAGATGGTATTGAATGTATACCGCCCAGCCAAGATGAGGTAAGGACAGCAATAAACCGGCTGAAGAATAATAAGGCGGCAGGAGCAGATGGCTACCAGCCGAGCTGTTCAAAACCGGAGGCGACACGCTGATAAGGTGTATGCATCAGCTAGTTAGCACCATCTGGCAGGAAGAACGCGTACCCGACGATTGGAATGTGAGCATCCTATGTCCAGTCCACAAGAAGGGTGATAAGACTGTGTGCTCCAATTACAGGGGCATAAGTCTGCTCCCTATTGCATTTAATATAGTATCTGGCATATTGTGTGCGAGACTAAAGCCTATGGTCAATGAAATTATTGGACCCTCTCAGTGCGGCTTTAGACCTGGCAATTCCACCATTTACCAGATATTTACCTTGAGACAAATCCTGGAAAAGACCCAAGAAATGTAGATCGACACCTTCCATCTTTTCGTCCATTACAAAGCAGCATTCGACAGCCCTATACGTTCAAAGGTGTTCCAAGCCATGTCTGATTTTGGTATTCCTACAAAGCTCATTCGGCTTTGTAGAATGACATTAACTGCGACGAGATCCTCAGTTAAAATAGGAAAGAACCTCTCCGAAGAGTTTATTACCAAAAGAGGTTTCAGATAAGGAGACGGCCTGTCGTGTGATCTATTCAACATCCTGCTGGAAAAGGTCATACGAGACGCGAAGGTCAAAAGAAATGGAACGATATACACGAACAGCCACATTTTACTGGCTTATGCCGACGACATTGACATCATGGGTCGATCGGTAAAGGAAGTAACTGACACCTTTGCAAAAGTCGAACGAGAATCTGCTTAAGTTATTCTGGCAGTAAACGGCGTAAAAACCAAGTTGATGGTATCGACACCTAATATGTCCCCAAACACCGCACCATCTGTGAATGTTGGTACCTACAATTTTGAGGTAGTAAAGGACTTCGTCTACCTCGGCACCGCCATAAACACAACAAATAACATCAGTTGTGAAATACGAAGAAGAATAGTGTTGGCTAACAGATGCTACTTTGGGCTGAGTAAGCAGTTTAGGAATAAAGCCACGTCTCATCAAACAAAAATAACACCTTACAAAACACTGATACTATCCGTTCTAATATATGGTTCCGGAGCATGGGTACTTGCTCAAGCAGATAAGGCAGTGCTTGGTGTGTTCGAGAGAAAAATTCTTTGAAAGATCTACGGGCCAATCTGTGTTGACGGCGAATATCGGCGTCGTATGAACAACGAGCTGTATCAACTATACAATGACATCAATGTAGTTGAACGAATCGAGATACAACGATTGCGATGGCTAGGCCATGTTATAGGAATGAGTTATGATGAACCCGATAAAAAGGCGTATAAATACGGGCCGCTTTGAGGTTCTCGCAGATCTGGAAGGCCAAAGCTTCGTTGGAGCGAACAAGTGAAACGAGATATCAGAAAGCTACATATCCCAGATTGGGAAAATACAGCAGCAAACAGAGAGGATTGGAGATTTTTTCTTAGTTCGGCTTATGGAACAAATGTTCTGTAAAAAGCCAGCTAAGTAAGTAAGTTAGCATGCAGAAAATAAAAGTCGATGTTTTATTGTAAGATTATACTTAACTAGCAAATGCCCGCTACTTCGTATGCGGAAAGGAAACGAAATATATATAAACAATATTTAATACGGGAATGGTGAATACTGGAGATTCTGGAGATTCTATTTTTATTACCAATATTTTTTCGATTGTAGTCAGAATTAAAAAAAAAAATTGCCGTATCGCATCCCTACACAGCTACCATATTTTTTATTTCGAATTTCCAAAACTACGCATCATATTGCAAATTTCAGATTTGACTCCTGGTTTTACCCCTTCACTAACACAGCGTTCTCTTCCAGTACGAATTTCCAAACACTAAACTTTATCTCACCCCTTCACAACAACAATCACGCACATTCACAATTCAACCTTCTAGCTTTAGCGGTTTCGCCCAGAACCCGAATAGGTCTGTTAAATTTTCGGCCACGTTTTCGTATATCCCCATATAACGGTACCTCTCGAATTAGTGTATTTTTAAAGAAGAACAAATGTATATTGTCCAATTTTCATTAAATTTGGACCTTGAATACTCAGAGGATATAGATGTTTAATTTAAAAATCTCCACTTCAATCCACGTTTATTAGAAGAGATATTTTGAAGATTTAGGATTTTTTTTAGGATTTTTTTAATATCAGGGGAAAATACCTTCTAGTTAACAAATTGTAGCATTGGACCACGTTTTCAAATTTACATACCAAAGCGGTCAGAACAAAAATCCTTTTTTGAAAAGATACTTCACGTTTGACTACTTAATTTCAGTACATTATTTAGAAACTCCTTGGCGTTAACATCAAATCAATGGGGCAATATTCAGTACAATTTTTCAAACTCAGAACTTTGTCTCAAACTTTAGAGCGATTTTCATAACAAATGTTTTCCATTTCGTATTTTTTGTACAAATAGCGCATTTTTAAATTATATAATCCCAGCTTTGTTCCTACACCCAACACCAAATTTAGTACCTTAGCTATTTAAAATGGTTTTGTATCAACATGTTACCCAACTTTTCCTACACATAGGTAAACGTTTAAAAATTACTTCCTTATATTCAACATATATCCTAACCCCAATTCAGTTTTCCAGTTTTACCAGTTCCCCTGAAACCCATTTGAGGACTATTTAGTAGTTTTTGTATAAATAAGTACGAATTTTCAAAACCTCCTCTCTACCTCTACTCTAAACACCAACTGCTAATCTAATACCGAATTTCAAAATTCCAGTTCTACCCTTTACAAAATCACAAATTGTACAAAATTCTATACCATATAGCAAATACCAAAAGGTACCAAATTTTGTACCATTTAGCACTTTTCGTACACGATTTTCCAAAATGTACTTTCATATATCAGCTCTATCCGTTCACCTCAACCCAAATTATAGCCAATGTAGTTCCATTTAGCACTTTTCCATAAGTACGAATTTCCAAAACTACCTCAATCCTACACTCCAACAATAATCTGTTCACGCAAATACAAATTATAGCGAATTTCGTACCATTTAGTACTACTTCGTGCACATTAGTACGATTTTCCAAAGCTACCTCCATATCTCAATTCTTTATTCCAACAGTAATCTTAATTCCAAATTTCAGGATTCCAGCTCTTCAAATCCAAATCATACTAAACTCTCTACCATTTAGGACTTTTCGACCTTTGGTACATCTGTCTTACTCTTCATCAGTGACCCCCATTCCAAATTTCAGGATTCCGGCCCTATTCGTCAACCCATACCCAAATTGTACTATATTTAGTACCAATTAGTATTTTTCGTATAATTTTAATTCGAATTTCCACAAACCTTTCTTTTTTATTCTCCATTATTCCAAATTTCAAGATTCCAGCTCTATCAGTTCACCCAAACCCAAATTGTACTAAATTTAGTACTTTTCGTACCCTTATAGTTTAGATTTCCAAAAACATTTCATTGTTACTCTTCATCAGTGACCCTCATTCCAAATGTCTGTATTCCAGCTCAATCCGTTCACCCAAATCAAAATTGTACTAAATTTAGTACCATTTAGTACTTTTTACTTTCTTCATCTTTTTACTCTTCATCAGTGACCTTCATTCCAAATTTCTGGATTCCAGCTCTATCCGTTCACCCAAACACAAATTGTACTAAATTTAGTACCATTTAGTACTTTTCGTACCTTTATAGTTCGAATTTACAAAAACCTGTCATTGTTACTCTTCATCAGTGATCCTCATTCCAAATGTCTGTATTCCAGCTCAATCCGTTCACCCAAATCAAAATTGTACTAAATTTAGTACCATTTAGTACTTTTCGTACCTTTATAGTTTGAATTTACAAAAACCTGTCATTGTTACTCTTCATCAGTGATCCTCATTCCAAATGTCTGTATTCCAGCTCAATCCGTTCACCCAAATCAAAATTGTACTAAATTTAGTACCATTTAGTACTTTTTGTACCCTTACAGTTCGAATTTCCAAAAACCTTTCATTATTACTCTTCATCAGTGACCCTCATTCCAAATGCCTGTATTCCAGCTCTATCCGTTCACACAAATCCAAATTGTACTAAATTTAGTACCATTTAGTACTTTTCGTACCCTTGTAGTTCGAATTTCCAAAAACCCGTTGGTACATCTTTCTAGCTCTCCATCACTTACCCTCATTCCAAATTTCAGAATTCTAGCTCTTACCGTTTGCCTAATACAAAGGGTACCATATTTAGTACCTTTTAGTACTTTTCGTACACTTCTAGGTCGAATTTCCAAAAACCCAGCCTTATCTCACCCCTGCACACCAACAGCAACCTACACCCAAAATTTCAACTTTCTAGCTTCAGCGGTTTGGTCTGGGCGCTGATGAATCAGTCAGTCAATCAGTCAGTCAGTCAGTCACTCACCTCACTACTCTTTTATATATATAGAAGATTATGATAAGAATAGCTTTAGATTGACAATTTTACTTCAATATTTGTGCAAGAAATGTTTTGCAACTGTTATAATGTTTTTCAAACTTTCAAAATGTCGAATATTTGTGAGTTCCGTTCTAGGGGACTATATAAAGACCTATACGGACAAATTTCTGGCGGAAAGTTTATTCCAGTGGTCTATTGAGGCAACAACCTTAAAAATACCGAAAATCGGGAAGTACTGCTCTATGGGGGCTATATGAAGACGTGGACCTATACCAACAAATTAAAGTTGGCAAATTTTATGTCACCAACAAAGACAAATTACCAAATTCCAGCTATGTTAAACATCTGGCGGAAAGTTTTGCTTATTGAGGCAACAACCTTCAAAATACCGAAAATCGGGAAGTACCGTTCAATGGGGGCTATATGGTGGAAAGTTTTAAATCCCTAACGAAGACCAAATACCAAATTTAAGCCATTTTGGTGGAATATTAAGGCTAAAACCTTTAAAATACCGAAAATTGGGAGGTACCTATGGAGTCTATATGAAGACGTTAACCTCTACCGAAAAATTTAAGGTAGACAATTTTATACCATAAACGAAGACTAAATACCAAATTCCAGCCATTTTAGTGGTATATTGAAGCTAAAATTTTGAAAATATCGAAAATCGGGAAATAGCTTCTGTGGGAGGTATATCAAAAAGTGGACCGATACCGACAGATTTACGTGGGAAAGTTTTGTAGCCCAAAGGAGGACTTAATACCAAAATTCAGCCACTTCGGTGTGATAATGAAGCTAAAGCTTTAAAAGTACAGAAAATCGGGATGTACCTTTCTATGAGGGGTATATTAAACCGAGGACCGATTCCGACAAATTTCTGGGAGAAAGTTTTGTGGTCCCACACCAGACTAAATACCAAATTTCAGCCATTTCGGTGGGATAATGAGGCTAAAACCATCAAAATACCGAAAATCGGGGGGCAACGTTCTATAGGTGGTACATCAAAACGTACACTGATACCGACCAAAATTTCAGGTGGAAAGTTTTGGTGCCACGAAAAAGTCTAAATACCAAATTTCAGCCATTTGGGTGTGATAATGAGGCCAAAACCATCAAAACACTGAAAATTGTGGGGCAACATTCTATGGAAGGTACATCAAAATGTAGACCGATACCGGCAGATTTCCGTGGGAAAGTTTTGTAGCCCAAAGGAGGACTGAATACTAAATTTCAGCAACTTCGATGCGATAATGAGGCTAAAACCTTCAAAATACCGAAAATCAGGATGTGCCGTTCTATGGGGGGTATATCAAAATGTAGACCGAAACCGACAATTTCACATGAAAGAGTTTTGTACCCCAAAGGAGAATAAAATACCAAATTTCAGGCATTTTTGTTGGATACTATATCTTAAACCTTCAAAATACCGAAAATCGGGATGTACCGTCCTATGGGGGCTATATGAAGGCGTGGACCTATACCTACAAATTTCCGGGGGAAAGTTTTATACACCCAACGAAGACTAAATACCAAATTTTAGCGATTTCGCTGCGATAATGAGGCTAAAACCTTTAAAATACCGAAAATCGGGGGATATCGTCCTATGGGGGTTATATCAAAACGTGGACATAAATAAACATTTTATGGTAGAAATGTTTCTTAGCCTCTGCAATCACAAAATACAAAGTTATAGCCGATTCGGTGGTCAAATGGGACTAATACATTCAAAATCCACTATCTTATGGTGGAGGGTATAAAAAATGTTAAAGGGACGGAACGGGACGGGTACCAAAGTATACACAGAAAAAAAAAATGGCGATAAAAAATAATTATCATATTGACGAAATTCGATCAAATTATTGGATACAAAATAATTTTAATATTGACTAAAATATTTATCGATTTTTTTATATTGAACTGATAAAATATTTCACATATTGACATATGAAGCAAAATGTTGAATATTTGATAAATATTTTTGTCAATATGTGAAATATTTTATCATTTGTATTTTTACTCTGTGATAAAATAATTTTATTGAATTTTGTCAATATGACAATTTCTTTATCGCAGGAAAATCGATAAATTTTTGATTGAATCTTTGAATTTTAATATCAAATGGCTTAAATTTTTTTCTGTGTATATGGACTGAAAGAGGACAATTTCAGGAATCTTTCTGAGAGAACGAACGAATGTTCTAGTCCACTAAATTTGGAATTTCACCATTGAGGAAAAACAAAATCGTTCACTTGGTGTAAACGCTGCGCTATTTTATTAAAACGCTTATTTGATTGAACCGACATGTGAAAATGTGGGGATAGTCTACGGCTATTGTTCAGTGAATATACATCTGACATATGAATCCTAACATCCACAAATTTATTTTGTTCAGAGACTCATAATGAAATTTGATTTGGAATCTTCCGTTTTTTGGCACAATTTCCAAAAGTGAAGTATTTAGGAGATTTTGAGTATGGAGTAAATTTTAATTAAGAGTCTAAAAGTTGAACAAATCATTTCTACCTATAATATCTAATTGTGTAACGTTATTTTCTTAACAAAGTATTTAACTTAGATATCTAGTTTGTTCTGGAACTTACAGTGACATTTTGTGTAGAATATTTTTTCTTTTAACACCTTTCGTCTTAAACAAAATTTCATGTTACTTTCATACATCAACTCGAAAAAAGAACAACACAGATTTATTCAAAAAAAAAAAAAAAAAAATATTTGGGTATTTTGTTGGCAAATTTTATGTATATATTTTCGTGATATATATTGTAAATACGAGTACATATTTCATTTGTTCGGCGACTTATATTGAAATTTGATGGAGAATATTTTTGTCTTTGGCGTCTTCTATCTAGAATCAAGTTTTGTGGGACAAAACAACATTAACCCTAAAACATGATTTTACTTTTGGCAGATTCCTGGCGTTTAGGTGTGATTGCGAGTTTTGGTGTATTCGGGGACCTATAGTAAAATTTTATGACAAATAATTTTGTAGAATATTTTGATCCGATACGATCACATTTTAAAAGATTTTTTTAAACGGTTTTGAAAAAGGGACCAAAAAGATCCCTTTAGTGACTCGCATGAGGGTTATTTTTTTTTTTCATAAAAAGATACCCCGCATTGTTGTCAATACTATTGTCAAAGACACTTTATACCTAAAATGCGAGGAGTCCAAAGAATCTTATGTCGAATATTTCACAACCTGTAGAAATGGACGGAACTTGCCACGCCTACTTAGGTTACTTCCCGACGTAAACTTTGAAAACGCCGATACACGTTTCTTCTTTTTTCAGTCCTTTTTCATAATCTGTGCGGGGTTTCTTATAATTATAAAAAAGTTTAACTTTGTTTTACTGTGTTATTGAAAAAATATCCAAATTTAATTTTTGGCTCAAATTTTAGATTTTTATTTATTCCGAAAAATACGAACACAAAACTTGAAAACTAACTCTTTACCTCTACTTTGATGTTAATTATAACAATAATAAATTATGCAAAAATATCAAATTATTATATCAATAACATAATGTGTCACAATAATATAAAATAAATTGCGTGTTTTTTTATTGTCCGGTTATTCTAAATGTATTTTACATACATTGTATGCACCGCTGCTACTCTTTCTTCTATCAAAATTATTAAAATACAGGAAATGCAAGTTTTACTATTTTTTTTTTGTTTCTTTGTTGTTTTTTCCGGCATTTATTTTTCCATAGCGCCTAATCAAAATCTCTGCAAACGGATGCCCGTTCGGAAAATAGCAAACTCGGTGACAGTTACGATTCTTGGCGACGTTATTTCAACTCACTTCTAATGCATTCGGTGGTATTAGTTTATCAAATTGCTGGGCACAATCAACCGGCATGTGTTTTGATTTCCAATTTTGTTACTTTCGATTTAAGGGCCCTTTCATGGCAAATGCATGCAGCGAGCAAATGGCGCAGCATTTCTCTCAGAGTAATTTATCTGAAAATGTTGTAAGTTCACTTCAATACATTGCCAAATGTACGTTTCCAAAACAAATTTGGTCGGAAAAAATGTTTGTATTAAAAATATTGGTCGTGTATTAGGGCTTGGATTTTTTTGTTGAGAATCTGCAACTGGTCCGTTTTTATTTTTAAATAGGAGTTATTTTTTTAAGGACTGTAAAGAAAAATGACACCTGGAATCCATCCAACCAAGGAGATATCATCGTTTTGCTTGTGGTTTAAGATACAGTAATTATCGGGGCTATCCCCAAAATTTGGACCCATGTCTTTGTTTTTTTATTGGAGCATCTGTCGACTAAATAATGCAATATTACAGTTGTATTAGTTTCAAAATGTATCTAAGACCCTTAACTAAGCTAAAATCGGGTGCATTAATATATCGGAATGCTATATTAAATTGTGGACCCATGTCTTCAATGGTTTATAGATGATTGCTATGTGCTAAAAACTTGAAATTAAAGCTGTTTTTTTTTTTTTGGAAATGTGACTAAACCCCTAAAAATACATACCGTTATACATGTGGGGACTATACCAGAATATGACACATCTTCCAACTCAATTTACCTGCAATCAAAAAAAAAAAGCATTTAATTTATTTATTTGCATTTTAACGTCATATGTCAATTAGTACTACATGGATAGAGTAATGCATGGCATCAATTGTTTGAACGACTCAGCAACAAACACCTTAAACTCGGCCGAACCGAACTTTTTTGGCCCTTCACCACGAGTTATATTGAAGTAAAATGGAAAATTAGTTTCCTATGGATTATGAAAGTACAAAACTTTACCCCATGTCAAGGCTTATTCCTAGGAGAAATGACACCTTCAAAGCACCGAAAATCGGGAGGTACCCTTCTATGGGGGCTATCATATAATGATAATTTTCTTTTGAATTTACAAACGATACAAACAAATTTCTTGTGGAAAGGTTTATACCCCCAAAGAAAAATACTAAATAGCAAATCTCAGCCGTTTCTGTGCGACATTAAGGCCACAACCTGCAAAATAGCGAAAATCTGGAGGAAGCATTCAATTGGGGCTATATCAAAACGTGGACCTGTACAGCCAAAATTTCATTGCCCAAAGAAGACGCAATGCCAAATGTCAGTCCTGACCGAAATGCCTGAAATTTTGTAGTTCGTCTTCTTTGAGGCTACGAAGCTTTCCTCTAGACATATGGCTGTATATAATGCGGCGAAAGCCTTCAAAATACCGAAAATCGGGAGGTACCATTCTATGGGGGCTATATCAAAACGTTTACCGATATAGCCCATTTTCAATACTAAAAATTTTAGGATTAATAGAAATATCTGTACCAAATTATAGAGCTCTATCGTAAATATTTCGAGGTGTATCCTGATTTCAACAGATGGATGGACATGGTTATATCGAATTAGAACTTTATGTTGATCATATTATGGTGGATGGTATACAAATGGAACGAGTAAAAATTCGTTAAGTTCGGGTGGGCAGAAATTTTTATACCATTCACCATAAAATAGTATTCACTAAAATAAAATTGTTAGTTCCCTTTCACAATTGTAGGTGGAAACATTTTGTGACCACGCTTATGACCCCCAAGAAACCTTGAAAAAATATTATTTAAAAATCCACGCTTATGACCCCCAAGAAACCTTGAAAAAATATTATTTAAAAATCCACGCTTATGACCCCCAAGAAACCTTGAAAAAATATTATTTAAAAATCCCCGCCTATGACCCCCAAGAAGCCTTGAAAAAAATATTATTTAAAAATCCACGCCTATGAGCCCCAGGAAGGCTTGAAAAAAATATTATTTAAAAATCCACGCTTATGACCCCCAAGAAGTCTTGAAAAACTATTATTTTAAAATCCACGCTTATGACCCCAAGAAGCCTTGAAAAACTATTATTTTAAAATCCACGCTTATGACCCCCAAGAAGCCTTGAAAAAATATTATTTAAAAATCCACGCTTATGACCCCCAAGAAACCTTGAAAAAATATTATTTAAAAATCCACGCTTATGATCCCCAAGAAACCTTGAAAAAATATTATTTAAAAATCCACGCTTATGACCCCCAAGGAACCTTGAAAAAATTATTATTTAAAAATCCACGCCTATGACCCCCAAGAAGCCTTGAAAAAATTATTATTTAAAAATCCACGCCTATGACCCCCAAGAAGCCTTGAAAAAATTATTATTTAAAAATCCACGCCTATGACCCCCAAGAAGCCTTGAAAAAATTATTATTTAAAAATCCACGCCTATGACCCCCAAGAAGCCTTGAAAAAATTATTATTTAAAAATCCACGCCTATGACCCCCAAGAAGCCTTGAAAAAATTATTATTTAAAAATCCACGCCTATGACCCCCAAGAAGCCTTGAAAAAATTATTATTTAAAAATCCACGCCTATGACCCCCAAGAAGCCTTGAAAAAATTATTATTTAAAAATCCACGCCTATGACCCCCAAGAAGCCTTGAAAAAATTATTATTTAAAAATCCACGCCTATGACCCCCAAGAAGCCTTGAAAAAAATATTATTTAAAAATCCACGCCTATGACCCCCAAGAAGCCTTGAAAAAATTATTATTTAAAAATCCACGCCTATGACCCCCAAGAAGCCTTGAAAAAATTATTATTTAAAAATCCACGCCTATGACCCCCAAGAAGCCTTGAAAAAATTATTATTTAAAAATCCACGCCTATGACCCCCAAGAAGCCTTGAACAAATTATTATTTAAAAATCCACGCCTATGACCCCCAAGAAGCCTTGAACAAATTATTATTTAAAAATCCACGCCTATGACCCCCAAGAAGCCTTGAAAAAATTATTATTTAAAAATCCACGCCTATGACCCCCAAGAAGCCTTGAAAAAAATATTATTTAAAAATCCACGCCTATGACCCCCAAGAAGCCTTGAAAAAAATATTATTTAAAAATCCACTCCTATGACCCCCAAGAAGCCTTGAAAAAATTATTATTTAAAAATCCACGCCTATGACCCCCAAGAAGCCTTGAAAACATTATTATTTAAAAATCCACGCCTATGACCCCCAAGAAGCCTTGAAAAAAATATTATTTAAAAATCCACTCCTATGACCCCCAAGAAGCCTTGAAAAAATTATTATTTAAAAATCCACGCCTATGACCCCCAAGAAGCCTTGAAAAATTATTATTTAAAAATCCACGCCTATGACCCCCAAGAAGCCTTGAAAAAATTATTATTTAAAAATCCACGCCTATGACCCCCAAGAAGCCTTGAAAAAATTATTATTTAAAAATCCACGCCTATGACCCCCAAGAAGCCTTGAACAAATTATTATTTAAAAATCCACGCCTATGACCCCCAAGAAGCCTTGAAAAAATTATTATTTAAAAATCCACTCCTATGACCCCCAAGAAGCCTTGAAAAAATTATTATTTAAAAATCCACTCCTATGACCCCCAAGAAGCCTTGAAAAAATTATTATTTAAAAATCCACGCCTATGACCCCCAAGAAGCCTTGAAAAAATTATTATTTAAAAATCCACGCCTATGACCCCCAAGAAGCCTTGAAAAAATTATTATTTAAAAATCCACTCCTATGACCCCCAAGAAGCCTTGAAAAAATTATTATTTAAAAATCCACGCCTATGACCCCCAAGAAGCCTTGAAAAAATTATTATTTAAAAATCCACGCCTATGACCCCCAAGAAGCCTTGAAAAATTATTATTTAAAAATCCACGCCTATGACCCCCAAGAAGCCTTGAAAAAATTATTATTTAAAAATCCACTCCTATGACCCCCAAGAAGCCTTGAAAAAATTATTATTTAAAAATCCACGCCTATGACCCCCAAGAAGCCTTGAAAAAATTATTATTTAAAAATCCACTCCTATGACCCCCAAGAAGCCTTGAAAAAATTATTATTTAAAAATCCACGCCTATGACCCCCAAGAAGCCTTGAAAAAATTATTATTTAAAAATCCACGCCCATGACCCCCAAGAAGCCTTGAAAAAATTATTATTTAAAAATCCACGCCTATGACCCCCAAGAAGCCTTGAAAAAATTATTATTTAAAAATCCACGCCTATGACCCCCAAGAAGCCTTGAAAAAATTATTATTTAAAAATCCACGCCTATGACCCCCAAGAAGCCTTGAAAAATTATTATTTAAAAATCCACGCCTATGACCCCCAAGAAGCCTTGAAAAAATTATTATTTAAAAATCCACTCCTATGACCCCCA
Source organism: Musca autumnalis (assembly GCF_047663935.1). Classification (NCBI taxonomy): domain Eukaryota; kingdom Metazoa; phylum Arthropoda; class Insecta; order Diptera; family Muscidae; genus Musca; species Musca autumnalis. Next base: position 227,182,643 of record NW_027411755.1, read on the forward strand.
AGAAGCCTTGAAAAAATTATTATTTAAAAATCCACGCCTATGACCCCCAAGAAGCCTTGAAAAATATTATTTAAAAATCCACGCTTATGACCCCAAGAAGGCTTAAAAAAATATTATTTAAAAATCCAAGCTTAGGGGTGTTCAGGCTTTGCTTTTGGAACACCCCTTATAGAAGGCCCTTTTTCTCCACATACGTTTTTTGCCCAATCCGACCATCACCAAATTAATAAGCTTCTTTCTCTCTGGGATCTCCATCCCAATTCCCTGACGGCCTGTAGGGTGATTATAATTTTTTGATGTACGGATTATGTTGATAAAGTTTCAATGTAAATGTTTTTCGTAAAAATCGATGTTATTTTATTGGCAACCCTATTTCTAACTAGGAAACCCCTTTTTAATTTTGGTATAAATACTACGAGCAGTAATGAATTCTCTTCAGTGTTTTAGAAAAATGCGAACATTAATTATTTTGTGTACCGTAATTTGTTTGACTTGGGCTGTACCAATTCAGAAGTGGCACCGCACCACCGATGGCTGTCTTTATTATGTGGAGAAACAAATATCGGTAAAATATACGAACAAAAGGACTTGTGGAAATTTCTTGATTTAATTCAAATTTTTAACAGGTCAACTGGTATCAAGCCTGGGAGGAATGTCTCAATAAAAATATGACCTTAATTACCATCGATTCGTATAATAAACAGAAATATGTCGACAATTTAATTGATATGTTTTATGGTAAGTTTCTTTTTTTCTGGAATCAATATTGTTTGTCTTTTATATTATACATATTTTTGTTTCATGTTTCAGCAAGTAAATTTTCATACTGGCTGGCTGCCCACGATAATGCTGTTGCCAAACGCCACGTCTGGGCAACAACTGGCAAACCAATGTATTTCACTAATTGGGCTAAAGGTCAACCAACATATTCAACCAACTACCACTGTATTTATAGTAGCTCCAACGATGGTCAATGGTATGATACTATTTGTACTAACACACAGTACTTCATATGTGAAAATTTACAATGTACCACCACTGAAAGCAATGATGATGACTTTGAATACGGAGGAGTTCCGAAAGAATTAAAAAAATACAATGTTAATATTTGGAATCATTTGGGACATCCTTAATAAATGTGATTTGTGTTGTGTAAGCATTATGTTCTAAAAGAACAAGATATTAATAAAGAGCATTGAAAAATATATATAATTTGATTTTCAAAAATTTTAAATGGGACAATATTTTGTTAAACCAATTACGAAAGGCTATAGTTAGGATGGGCCGACTATGTAATACTCTACAACATCACTATCCCTGTGCATAAGCTTTTCTCCGATTAAAGTTGCTTGTATTCTTTCAGAAGAAGAGTAATATTGAAAACATGTTTTGGATTCCACACAAGGTATGTTCTAAAGCTTAAAGCAATATATTCCGGTAGTATGGATAATTGAGGGAATTTAAATATAACACCAACCAACCCCCAAGAAGTCCAAAACCTTGAAAAAATATTATTTAAACATCCACGTTTATGACTCCCAAGAAACCTTGAAAAAATATTATTTAAAAATCCACGTTTATGACTCCCAAGAAACCTTGAAAAAATATTATTTAAAAATCCACGTTTATGACTCCCAAGAAACTTTGAAGAAATATTATTTAAAAATCCACGTTTATGACTCCCAAGAAACCTTGAAAAAATATTATTTAAAAATCCACGCTTATGACCCCCAAGAAACCTTGAAAAATATTATTTAAAAATCCACGCTTATGACCCCCAAGAAACCTTGAAAAAATATTAATTAAAAATCCACGCTTATGACCCCCAAGAAACCTTGAAAAAATATTATTTAAAAATCCACGCTTAAGACCCCCAAGAAACCTTGAAAAAATATTATTAAAAATTCAAGCTTATGACCCCCAAGAAACCTTGAAAAAATATTATTTAAAATCCACGCTTAAGACCCCCAAGAAACCTTGAAAAAATATTATTTAAAAATCCACGCGTAAGACCCCCAAGAAACCTTGAAAAAATATTATTGAAAAATCCACGCTTAAGACCCCCAAGAAACCTTGAAAAAATATTATTTAAAAATACACAGTTATGACCCCCAAGAAACCTTGAAAAAATATTATTTAAAAATTCACGCTTAAGACCCCCAAGAAAGCTTGAAAAAAAATATTATTTAAAACTGCACGCCTATGACCTCCAAGAAAGCTTGAAAAAAATATTATTTAAAAATACACGCTTATGACCCCTAAGAAGCCTTGAAAAATTATTATTTAAAAATCCACGCCTATGACCCCCAAGAAGCCTTGAAAAAAATATTATTTAAAAACCCACGCCTATGACCCCCAAGAAGCCTTGAAAAAAATATTATTTAAAAATCCACGCCTATGACCCCAAGAAGCCTTGAAAAAAATATTATTTAAAAATCCACGCTTATGACCCCCAAGAAGCCTTGAAAAAAATATTATTTAAAAATCCACGCCTATGACCTCCAAGAAAGCTTGAAAAAAATATTATTTAAAAATCCACGTTTATGACTCCCAAGAAACCTTGAAAAAATATTATTTAAAAATCCACGCTTAAGACCCCCAAGAAACCTTGAAAAAATATTATTTAAAAATCCACGCTTATGACCCCCAAGAAACCTTGAAAAAAATCCACGCCTATGACCTCCAAGAAAGCTTGAAAAAAATATTATTTAAAAATCCACGCTTATGACCCCCAAGAAACCTTGAAAAAATATTATTTAAAAATCCACGCTAATGACCCCCAAGAAACCTTGAAAAAATATTATTTAAAAATCCACGCTTATGACCCCCAAGAAACCTTGAAAAAATATTATTTAAAAATCCACGCTTATGACCCCCAAGAAACCTTGAAAAAATATTATTTAAAAATCCACGCTTATGACCCCCAAGAAACCTTGAAAAAATATTATTTAAAAATCCACGCTTATGACCCCCAAGAAACCTTGAAAAAATATTATTTAAAAATCCACGCTTATGACCCCCAAGAAACCTTGAAAAAATATTATTTAAAAATCCACGCTTATGACCCCCAAGAAACCTTGAAAAAATATTATTTAAAAATCCACGCTTATGACCCCCAAGAAACCTTGAAAAAATATTATTTAAAAATCCACGCTTATGACCCCCAAGAAACCTTGAAAAAATATTATTTAAAAATCCACGCTTATGACCCCCAAGAAACCTTGAAAAAATATTATTTAAAAATCCACGCTTATGACCCCCAAGAAACCTTGAAAAAATATTATTTAAAAATCCACGCTTATGACCCCCAAGAAGCCTTGAAAAATATTATTTAAAAATCCACGCTTATGACCCCCAAGAAGGCTTGAAAAAAATATTATTTAAAAATCCACGCTTATGACCCCCAAGAAGCCTTGAAAAAAATATTATTTAAAAATCCACGCTTATGACCCCCAAGAAGCCTTGAAAAAAATATTATTTAAAAATCCACGCTTATGACCCCCAAGAAGCTTTGAAAAAAATATTATTTAAAAATCCACGCTTATGACACCCAAGAAGCCTAGAAAAAAATATTATTTAAAAATCCACGCTTATGACCCCAAGAAGCCTTGAAAAATATATTATTTAAAAATCCACGGTTATGACCCCCAAGAAGTCTTGAAAAAAATATTATTTAAAAATCCACGCCTATGACCCCCAAGAAGCCTTGAAAAAATTATTATTTAAAAATCCACGCTTATGACCCCCAAGAAACCTTGAAAAAATATTATTTAAAAATCCACGCTTATGACCCCCAAGAAACCTTGAAAAAATATTATTTAAAAATCCACGCCTATGACCCCTAAGAAGCCTTGAAAAATTATTATTTAAAAATCCACGCTTATTACCCCCAAGAAACCTTGAAAAAATTATTATTTAAAAATCCACGCCTATGACCTCCAAGAAGCCTTGAAAAAAATTATTTTTTAAAAATCCACGCATATGACCCCCAAGAAGCCTTGAAAAAATTATTATTTAAAAATCCACGCCGATGACCCCCAAGAAGCCTTGAAAAATTATTATTTAAAAATCCACGCCTATGACCCCCAAGTAGCCTTGAAAAAATTATTATTTAAAAAACTACGCCTATGACCCCCAAGAAGCCTTGAAAAAATTATTATTTAAAAATCCACGCCTTTGACCCCCAAGAAGCCTTGAAAAAATTATTATTTAAAAATCCACGCTTATGACCCCCAAGAAGGCTTGAATAATATTATATGACCCCCAAGAAGCCTTAAACAAATATTATTTCAAAATTTTTTGATGTACGGATTGTGTTGATAAAGTTTCAATGAAAATGTTTTTGGTAAAAATCGCTGATCTTTTGTTGGCAATCCTATTTCTAACTTTGAAAACCCTTTTCATTTTTGGTATAAATACTACGAGCAGTAATGAATTCTCGTCAGTGTTTTAGAAAAAATGCAAACTTTAATTATTTTGTGTACCGTGATTTGTTTGACTTGGGCTGTACCAATTCAGTAGTGGCACCGCACCACTGATGGGTGTCTTTATTATGTGGATAATCAGGCATCGGTACACAGTAATAATAATCAAATGAAAGGATTTGCAAATAATTTTTATTTTCTTGCAATTGTTTACAGGTCAACTGGTATCAAGCCTGGGAGGAATGTCTCAATAAAAATATGACCTTAATTACCATCGATTCGTACATCAAACAGAAATATATCGAAAATTTTATTGATATGTTTTATGGTAAGTTTTTCGGTAAACGATTCGTTTAATTTGTTCTGTTTACATTTTGTTTCATGTTTTAGCGAATAAATTTGTATTCTGGATGGCTGCCCACGATAATGCTGTTGCTAAACGTCACGTCTGGGCAACAACTGGCAAACCAATGTATTTCACCAATTGGGCTAAAAATCAACCAACATATTCAACTAACCACCATTGTATTGGTAGCCATACCGATGGTCAATGGTTCGATGCACCTTGTACTAACGGATATAACTTCATATGTGAAAATTTACAATGCTCCACCACTGAAAGCAATAATGAAGACTTTGAATACGGAGGAGTTCCGAAAGAATTAAAAAAATACAATGTTAATATTTGGAATCATTTGGGACATCCTAATTAAATGTAAATTGTGTTGTGTAAGCATTATGTTCTAAAAAAAAACATATTAATAAAGAGCATTGAAAAATATATAATTCGATTTTCAAAAATTTACAATGGGACAATATTTTGTTAAACAAGTTAGGAAAGGCTATAGTTAGGATGGACCGACTATATAATACTCTACAACATGACTATCCCTGTGCATAAGCTTTTCACTGATTAAAGTTGCTTGTATTCCTTCAAAAAAAGAATCATATTGAAAACATGTTTTGGATTCTACACAAGGTATGTTGTACAGCTTAAAGCAATATATTCCGGTGGTATGGATAATTTAAGGAATTAAAATATAACACCAACCAACGGGTTGACGTTGTCAACCTGGCTTATGACACCGGATGACTTAATGCTAATTGAAGGGAAATAATTTGACATTTAAAACGGCAGAGCTATAATCTACGGGATGAAAGATACCAAAACGGCCCTGACCGCCTTAAACATGGCAAAGACCAGGATTTATTTCTTTCATCTCAAGTGTACACAGACCTCCCGTGGTTTCACCTGGGGAGCAGCCTTTAACACCAGTAAAAGGTATTGAGCTAACATGTGCCGCTCGTTCGTCCATAAAGGCGTTAAAAACATGGGTTTGGGCGTCGGGTTAGCAACCCTCCCCTAGAAAAAGCAGGATACTATGAAAAAAACGAAAGAAAAGAAAAACAAACCCCTCTAAAGTTGACGACCCCCGCAAACGTTTTAAGGACCATGATCTGCTAATCTGCACCTGGAATGTTCGCACTCTTTATAGAGAAGGTGCAGTTTACGCGCTGGCAGATGTACTTGAAAAGTACAAGGCCGACATTAATGCCATACAGGAAATACGATGGACTGGGAAAGATGTCACAACAGTACCTAAAGGTGACCCACTGTATTATAGCTGCAATGACACAAAGCATGAGTTTAGTTGCGGTTTTGTACTTGGTCAGAGGTTAAAACATCTGGTCTCTACCTTCACCCCAGTGAATGAAAGACTTGCTGCAATTCGAATAAAAGCTAAATTCTTCAACATCAGCTTTATTTGCGCTCATGCTCCCACTGAAGAAAAGGACGAACAGACCAAAGATATATTTTACGAGCGCTTAGAAGAAACATACGACCGTTGCCCTGCCCATGACATTAAAATCATTCTAGGCGATTTTAATGCCAAAATTGGAAAGGAGAATATCTTTGGCCCAACAGTCGGGAAATTCAGTCTCCACAGTGAAACATCTGACAATGGTATGACGCTGATAGACTTTGCAGCTGCAAAAACATGGTAGTTAGCAGTACCAGATTTAATCATCTCGATATTCATAAGGGCACCTGGATGTCTTCAGATCAAAGAACAAGTAATCAAATTGATCATGTTGTGATAGATGGAAGACATTCATCGAGCGTGTTCGTTGTACAATCGTTCCGAGGAGCAAACATTGATTCGGACCACTACCTTGTTGCAGCAAAGGTACGTAAACGTAGCAAACAAAGTACGAACAGACACAACACGAAAGTAAGACATCGATAAGCTGCAATCACAACAGATAGCCAGATAATGTTCCACTCAATTTTCCCAATTGCTTAATGAAAGCACTGCTCGTCCCGATAACATATCAGCACAATGGCAAAATATTGCCCACTCCACGCAAACATCCGCAAAGTCCATTATGGGATATGACTAGGAGTGTCGTGCTGCTACCGAAAAGAAAAATGGGGCATATAGGCCAACGCGTAGCGCACGATTGAGGTATCGAGAGAAAAAGAGAGCAGAGAAACGTTTTTTTCGCAGGAAAAAGAGAGAAATGGAAAGGCATGAGTGTGAAAAATCGAGATGTACAGGAGCTAGAATGAAGTCCGAAAGTTCTACCAAATAGTGAAACATCAAACTAATGACTTTGGTATAGGCACATCCTCCTTTAGAGACCAGCAATGTAATTTGGTAACTGAACATGGAAATGTTTTCCAAACTGTTGGTATCCAATAGTAGCGAGGACGGCGAAGCTACCATAGATCCAATCCCAGAAGATGGTATAGAATGTATACCGCCCAGCCAAGATGAGGTAAAGACAGCAACAAACCGACTGAAGAATAATAAGGCAGCAGAAGCCGATGGCTTACCAGCCAAGCTGTTCAAGATTAGAGGCGACACGCTAATCAGGTGGATGCATCAGCTAGTTAGCACCAAGTGGCAGGAAGAACGCGTACTCGACGATTGAAACGTGAGCATCATATGTCCCGTCCACAAGAATGGAGATAAGGCTGTATGCTTTAACAATAGGGGCATAAGTCGTCTCCCTATTGCCTACAAGATAGTGTCATGGATATTGTGCGAACGACTAAAGCCTATGGTCAACGAAACAATTGGACCATACCAATGCGTCTTTAGACCTGGCAAGTTCACAATCTACACTGCGGCAAATCCTGTTGAAGACCCATGAGATACAGATCGACACCTATCAAATTTGTGTCGATTATCAGGCAGCCTTCGACAGCTCCCTACGCCCGAATGTATTCCAAGCAATGTCTGAATTTGATATCCCCGCAAAACTCATTCGGCTTTGTAAGATGAGTTTAACTGATACTAGGTCTTCAGATAAAATAGGAAAGAACCTCTCCGAACAGTTCAGTACCAAAAGAGGCTTTAAACAAGGAAACAGCCTTTCGTGTGACCTATTCAAGGTTATACGAGATGCAAATGTCAAAAGAAATGGCACAACCTATAGCAACAGTCATATGTTACTTGCTTATGCTGATGACACTGATGGGACGATCAGTAATGGAAGTAACTAATACTTTTAAGAAGGTTAAAGGAGAATCGGCAAAAGTGGGTCTGGCGGTAAACGGCGAAAAGACAAAGCTGATGGTGTCGACGCCGAATGCGTCCATAGAGCTCGGACTACCAGTGGAAGTTGGTTCCTATAATTTTGATGTAGTAAAAGACTTCGTCTACCTCGGCACCGCCATAAACACAACAAACAACATCAGTTGTGAAATAAAAAGAAGAATTGTTTTGGCCAACAGATGCTACGAGTACTTTGACAGTTTAAACATTTTTAAAACAAAGCCACATGTCATCAAACAACGCTTTACAAAACACTGATACTACCCGTGCTAATGTATGGTTCCGAAGCCTGGGTACTTGCGCAAGCAGATAAGGCAGTGCATGGTGTGTTTGAGAGAAAAATTCTTCGAAAGATCTATGGGCCAATCTGCGTTGACGTTGAATATCAATGTCGTATGAACCACGAGCTGTATATGCTATACAAAGACATCAGTATAGATAAACGTATCGAGATGCAACGACTGTGTTAGCTACACCATATCATAAGAATGAGCGATGATGAATCCACTAAAAAAGCGTATAAATGCGGGCCACTTGGCGGTACTCGCAGGACTGGAAGGCTAAATCTTCCATGGACCCAACAAGTGGAAAAAGAGATGGAAAGACGCGGTATTCCAAAAAGCGAAGCAACATACAGAGAAAATGGAGATATTTTCTTAGTTTGGCTTATGGAACAAATATTCTGTAATGGGCCAGCTAAATAAGTACGTATATTGGTGCCGTGACATAACAAAAAATCGCACGAATACAAAAAACAATAAAGAAAAAATTATATTTACATGTCTATATCAAAAAAAAAAAAAATAATAATAATAATAATAATTAATATGTATACGGAAAGTCTTCGTCGAGTACCATAGTCTGATAAAACTTCTTCGATCTGTTGGGAGTTATGTCCGCGTTTTTGAGGACGAATTGTGGAAGTTATGTCCGCAAAACAAAGCGGACATAAAGGCCAAAATCATTTTGGATGTTATGTCCGGGCATCAGCTATATAGGACCCAAAATACACAAAATCTCCTTACCTCTATTCAGTATAGAGGTATACACCGATGGCTCCAAGATGGAAACGGGGACAGGAACAGACGTCTGTCTACAGTGATACCCTCAACTTACGGCTCTCATAAAGGTTGGGTGAAAATTGCAAGCCGAGATCTTTGCAATCAAACAAGCCGGAGAACAGATAGGTAATATGAAAAGGGAATGGATGAAGGACAACACGGTCTCCGAGTGAAGTAGCTTTCTATTACGACAACTACGCGTCCTTTAATCTAGCGTAACCTAATCGATTGGGTCAAAACTTTATGAAACCCAATATTTGTTTCAAAGATACAGACAGACCGCTTCTTCAAAATTCACAAAATTCATTTTTTTTGGAAAATTTGAAGTTTAGGACCACCTGTCTGTTCGCTTTCAAACTTTTACATTTACGTATTATGATGTAAAAATTTTTTTGGAGGGCAAATCCATACAAACACTTAAAGCCCCTTTGGGGCTTCCAATTGAATTGAGTACCCGATTTGGGTCTATATTTTACACGTGAAAAAGTTTGTACTCAGGTCCATTTCTTCCGTAGATCAAGTTCAGAGATGGACAATAACCGCGCACTCTCTGCTACACACAAACCCCCACAATAAAATGTTTAATTTTGTTCTGTCCGAGAGTTGCCTTGGATTTTTTCCAGAAGGATGTCTTTGTGATGCTGTTTTCATCGATATGTTTTTTGTGGGCAAGTCCATGCTTGGTGACATAATATCCCGAAAACTCTAAAAATGGCTGTTGGGCACCAGAATTTTTTTTGAAAGAAGTGACGCTTAAACTTAGATCAATTTCTCAGATGATACTTTAGATGCCTTTTCCACAAAAATTCAACACATTTGTATTTGAATCCTGTATAAAAGGCAGGGACGCGCTTCTTTGCCTAGACAGTATAGTGAGGGCACCCACTGAGTTGTTTTTGCATTTGCTTCTCTCTCTCTCTCACGTATAGTGTAAGTGCCCAGCAAAATAAATTGGAAGTAGTGCAATGTGGACTAGTTCTGTCACGGCATGTTTTGATGCAGTTCAACCGGAGTCGTGAAAAAGGCACTCCAGTCCTCACATTTTAACCGCATTTGGATGCAATCCAAAGAATCACATCCACCTGTCAAATTTTAACAACATCCGGATGCAGTTCAGCGGAGTCGTGAAATAGGCACTCCAATTCCTCACAATTTAACAGCATCCGGATGCAGTCCAAACGGAGTCGTGAAAAAGGCACTCCGTTCGCTACATATTATTAGCAGTTGTTAGAGATCCCTACATGTACATAAATCAGTTTGTACATCTCTACAGGCAGCGGCATACATTTTTCAATAAGAGATAAGCGTGTTAACATTTTCAAACATTTGTTAATACAAACTAAATAACATTTCATTTGTGAACATTTTTCCGGTAACTCAAGAGAAGAAAATTTCCGAACGGAGTGCTGTTGGAGTACGTTTAGCAAACGAACAAACGAAGCAAAAACAGTTCAGTTAAAATGCAGTGCCAGAGGGTCGGTTAAAATGCAGTGCCAAAGGGTCAGTTAAAATGCAGTGCAATGGTGTGCCTCTTTCCGTAGTCACGCTCTTGTAAAAATCATGAGTGAAAATGCATAATTTGATGCCCTTCCAGATCACTTGTACATATCATTTAACTGTCTCTGTGGAGGCAAACTTTTTGCTGGGTGTACATAAACAAACTATGAACATTATGTGGTTGTTGTTTTTTTCACTCATGCATACCCACATGCTTTAGTATTGATGGAAATATAGTGGACGACACTGATATAAGGTCACTTCTCAAATCGTATGGTTCTTGTTTCCATTTCTACACACATCCGCTGCATAAATGTGTAGTGAAGTTAAGGTTTTTACCAGGGTTTAAAAGCCAGCATCTAAAAACATTAGCATTAGCTGTACACTTCAACTGCTACACAATATTCACACACACGGCTAAATAAGCAACCGAACGCATTTATTTTTGTACATTTTTGCTTATTTCGTTTTTTACGCCTAATCTTTTTTTTCGTTAGGCATAATCGACAACCACGCTACATATTTAGCAGTCGGCTGACCATTCGTCGCAGCGAATTAGCCAGAGAGGGTGTTTTTTGTCATTAGAGTTGCCAACGCAGTAATAAACAAGTAAAAAGTCGTTAAGTTCGACCGGGCCGAACTTTTTATACCCTCCACCATAAAATAGTCTTAATTAAAATGGAATAATTAGGGTCCTTTTACAATTTTAGGTGGCCCTTGGTGTGTGTATATTAAAAACACCGAAGGACAGATGCGCCGTGGTTCGAACTTCCGCGTTATGGCGTGATGAAGTTTTTGCACGAGACCCTGTAAGCCATCATGAATTAGCATTATATCTTTGTTTGTTGTTTTTGTAGAGCACTTAAGCAACAGTGAACAAAGATATAACGCTAATTCCTGAAGGCCCTAACAAAAATTTCATCACGCCATAACGCGGAAGTTCGACTCACGGTGGATCTGTCCTTCGGGGTTCATAATATACTCACCAAGGCCTTTCTTCCCCAAGAGGAATTTTCCGTGCCCCAGACTTTCACCTCCATTTTGTTGCACAGTGTTATCTGATCTAATCTAAAAACATGTGTTCAGCTAGGTGAAAGGTACCACCTACGGAGCTATCAATATCATCAATCAATATCAAAGAGTCAACCTATCTTTAAATTTTTTGGCGGAAAAGTTTTATAGCTGCAGGGAACTTCAAGAGGGTAGTTTCATCAAATTGAGGGTAGTTTCATCAAAACAATGTAGACCCTCAAAAATGGACCCATGTTGACGAATTTTAGTGAAGAAATTTCGTGACCACTGAAAATTCCCGAAAATCGGGAGGTACAGTTATATGGGGGGATATACCAAAACATGAACCTATATTGACGATTATTTTTGAATAGACAAAATTGTAGCTAAATTTCTCAAAATACCGATCATTACAGCTAGTTCGGTTAAAAATTGCAGCTAAAATTCTCAAAATACCGAAAATCGGGAGATACCGTTATATGGAGGCTATACCAAAACATGGACCTATGTTGACGATGTTTCGTTGGAGATGTTTTATGACCACTGAGAACTTCAAATGTCAAATTACAGCTATTTCGGTTAAAAACTGTAGCTAAAATTCTGAAAATACCGAAAATTGGGAGGTACAGTTTTATGGGGGGCTATACCAAAACATGGACCTATGTTGACGATGTTTGGTGGAGATGTTTCATGACCACTGAGAACCTCAAATGTCAAATTGCAGATATTTCGGTTACAAATTGTGGCTAAAATTCTCAAAATACCGAAAATCGAGAGGTACCGTTATATGGGGGCTATACCAAAACATGGACCTATGTTGACGATGCTTGGTGGAGATATTTCATGACCACTGAGAACCTCAAATGGCAAATTATAGCTAGTTCGGTTAAAAATTGTAGCTAAAATTCTCAAAATACCGAAAATCGGGAGGTACCGTTATATGGGGACTATACCAAAACATGGACCTATGGTTACGATGTTTCGTGGAGATATTTCATGACCACTGAAAACCTCAAATGTCAAATTGCAGATAGTTCGGTTAAAAATTGTGGCTAAAATTCTCAAAATACCGAAAATCGGGAGGTACCGTTATATGGGGACTATACCAAAACATGGACCTATGTTGACGATGTTTGGTGGAGATGTTTCATGACCACTGAGAACCTCAAATGTCAAATTGCAAATATTTCGGTTACAAATTGTGGCTAAAATTCTCAAAATACCGAAAATCGGGAGGTACGGTTATATGGGGGCTATACCAAAACATGGACCTATGTTGACGATGCTTGGTGGAGATATTTCATGACCACTGAGAACCTCAAATGGCAAATTACAGCTAGTTCGGTTAAAAATTGTAGCTAAAATTCCCAAAATACCGAAAATCGGGAGGTACCGTTATATGGGGGCTATACCAAAACATGGACCTATGGTTACGATGTTTCGTGGAGATGTTTCATGACCACTGAAAACCTCAAATGTCAAATTGCAGATAGTTCGGTTAAAAATTGTGGCTAATATTCTCAAAATACCGAAAATCGGGAGGTACCGTTATATGGGGACTATACCAAAACATGGACCTATGGTTACGATGTTTCGTGGAGATGTTTCATGACCACTGAAAACCTCAAATGTCAAATTGCAGATAGTTCGGTTAAAAATTGCAGCTAAAATTCTCAAAATACCGAAAATCGAGAGGTACCGTTATATGGGGACTATACCAAAACATGGACCTATGCCCATATCCTTTGGGATATAAGTTTGTTTATCACTAGGAACCCTAAGTGCCAAATTATACCTAATTCGGTCTGCAAATGTGGCGCAGAACGTCAAAATACCTCAAATCCGGAGGTTCCGTTATATGGGGGCTATACCAAAAAGTGGTCCGATATAGCCCATCTTCGAACTTGACCTGCCTATGGAAAAAAGACTCTCGGGTGCATAATTTCAGCACTCTATCTCAATTATTGCGGACGCTAGAGTGATTACAACAGACGGACAGACGGGCAGACAGACGGACAGACTGACATGTCTAGATCGTCTTAGAATTTTATCCTGATCAAGAATATATATACTTTATAGGGTCGCAAATGATTAGTTCGATGTGTTACAAACAGAATGACAAACTTAATATACCCTCCATACTATGGTGGAGGGTATAAAAATATGTAATTTAATGTCAAAATGATTCCATCATATGGTAGAACCTAAAGAATACTAATTATTATTGTTTAAAAATAAAAAATATATATTTTGAACGGCTTCACCAAAAATTCACATGTTCTTTGAACGAAGAAGTGGAATTAATTATATCGTGATTTTTAATGCATTACACTGGTAACCCTGATCTCAAAAACAATTGTTTGCTGAAAACATGGCTAAGCCGTTGAAACTTTGTTGCTTATTGTCTTTTCTGATATGTGTTGATCGTGTGTGCTGCAAAATATGAGTATGCGTGTCCGATGCTTTTTTATTAAAGCAACAATAGGCCTGTTCGATAACTTCGCAAGTAAAAAGTATTTGCAACTTCTTGGAAGTACTTGCAACAACTCCCAGTTTTCTTTCATTGAACAAGTTTGTTATCGAACAGCATTTTGTAAAAGTTTGTACAAATTTGCACAAACTTTTGAGTTATCGTACAGACCTAATATCAAATAGCATTAGCATCGTGAAATTTGTTGCTACATGTTGTCGTTGTTCATTGTTGCTAAACATATTTCGAAGAAATTTTAAGCTGCAAATATTCGGTGCTTTTGCTAATATGGCGTTAGCATTTTAAACCCTGGTTTTTACAGCATTTTAGATTTTGTGGTTTCGGCTCATGACGCCACCACCGTTACTGTTTTTGCTAAGCATGTATATAAGGTATAACAAATGTGATAAAAGTGTAGCATAATTATAGCTTTGTTCCTTTACGTTAGAGTTTCTTAAAGTTTTACCACTTTTACCGTTTTTAGCTCGGAAAGCGTTCCTTAACCTCAAAAAGTAGTAAAACTTGACAAATTTCTTTGTGTAAAAAATGGAAAATCTGTCAAGGAAAAAAAAATATGTATAAATTATCAAAAATGTTAACCAATGAAATAACAAATAAAAAGCAGTGACATTTATTTTGTTTGTTGTTATTTTATTTAGGAGCCATGTTGGTTTTTTTTTTGACATCGCTGCAAAATCTACTATTTTTCCGTCCCTTTACTTTAGTGCAAAACTTGTTACGTGAGAGCAATTTTGGCACTTTTCTCTTTTGTTACTTTTACTATTAAAAAAGTAAAGGAACAAAGCTTATGTTGTGTGATCAATACGCAATGGTCATAGTATTTTGTTTTTACTTTATGTGTACGGTGGAATACTGACCTCCCCGTGGTGTCACCTGGGGAACTGCCTTTAACACCCGTTAAAGGTAGTGAGCTAACATGTGCCGCGCGTTCACCCATAAGAACGTTAAAAACTTGGGTTTGGGCGTCGGGTTAGTAACCCTCCCCTAGAAAAAACAGCCTACTATGAAAAAACGAAAGAAAAGAAAAACAAACCCCTCTAAAGTTGACGAACCCCGCAAACGTTTTAAGGACCATGATCTGCGAATCTGCACCTGGAATGTTCGCACTCTTTATAGAGAAGGTGCAGTCTTCGCATTGGCAGACGTACTTGAAAAGTACAAGACCGATATTACTGCCATACAGGAAATACGATGGATTGGGAAAGGCGTCACAACAACACCTAAAGGTGATTATAGCTGCCATGACGTAAAGCATGAGTTTGGTTGTGGATTCGTAGTTAGTCGGAGACTAAAACATCTGGTATCCAGCTTCACCCCAGTGAATGAAAGACTTGCTGCAATTCGAATAAAAGCTAAATTCTTCAACATCAGCTTTATTTGCGCTCTTGCTCCCACTGAAGAAAATGACGAACAGACCAAAGATATATTTTACGAGCGTTTAGAAGAAACATATGACCGTTGCCCTTCCCATGACATTAAAATCATTCTAGGCGATTTTATTGCCAAAATTGGAAAGGAGAATATCTTTGGCCCAACAGTCGGGAAATTCAGTCTCCACAGTGAAACATCTGACAATGGTATGAGGCTGATAGACTTTGCAGCTGCAAAAAACATGGTAGTTAGCAGTACCAGATTTAATCATCTCGATATTCATAAGGGCACCTGGCTGTCTCCAGATCAGAAAACAAGAAACCAAATTGATCATGTTGTGATAGATAGAAGACATTCATCGAGCGTGTTGGATGTACGATCGTTCCGAGGCGCAAACATTGATTCGGACCACTACCTTGTTGCAGCAAAGGTACGCACCCGCTTAAACGTAGAAACAAAGTACGAACAGACACAACACGAAAGTTAGACATCGGTAAGCTGCAATCACAACAGATAGCCACAGCATATTCCACTCAACTAGCCCAATTGCTTAATCAAAGCACTCCTCATCCCGATAACATATCAGCGCAATGGCAAAGCATTGCCCACTCCATGCAAACAGCCGCAAAATCCATACTTGGATACCAGAGACCTCCACCAAGGAATCCATGGTATGATGAGGAGTGTCGTGCTGCCAGCGAAGAGAAAAATGCGGCATATAAGGCTACTTTACAATCCGTAGCAACGCGTAGCGCACGAGAGAGATACAGGGAGAAAAGGAGAGAGGAGAAACGTCTTTTCCGCAGGAAAAAGAGAGAGATGGAAAAGCGGGAGTGTGAAAAAATCGAGATGTACAGGAGCCAGAATGAAGTCCGAAAATTCTACCAAAGAGTCAAGCATCAAACTGATGGCTTTGGTACAGGCACATCCTCCTGTAGAGACCAGCAAGGTAATTTGGTAACTGATACAGATAGTGTACTCAGGATATGGAAAGAACATTTTTCAAATCTGTTGGTATCCAATAGAAGCGAAGACGACGAAGATATAACAGTCCCAATCCCAGAAGATGGTATTGAATGTATACCGCCCAGCCAAGATGAGGTAAAGACAGCAATAAATCGGCTGAAGAATAATAAGGCAGCAGGGGCCGATGGCTTACCAGCCGAGCTGTTCAAAACCGGAGGCGACACGCTGATAAGGTGTATTCATCAGCTAGTTAGCACCATCTGGCAGGAAGAACGAGTACCCGACGATTGGAACCTGAGTATCCTGTGCCCCGTCCACAAGAAGGGAGATAAGACTGTATGTTCTAACTATAGGGGCATAAGTCTACTCCCTATTGCCTACAAGATCGTGTCAGGGATATTGTGCGAACGTCTAAAGCCTATGGTCAACGAGATAATTGGACCATACCAATGCGGCTTTAGACCTGGCAAGTCCACCATTGACCAGATATTTACCCTGCGGCAAATCCTGGAGAAGACCCAAGAGATGCAGATCGACACCTACCACCTTTTTGTCGATTATAAAGCAGCCTTCGACAGCCCGCTGCGTTCAAACGTATTCCAAGCCATGTCTGAATTTGGTATTCCCGCAAAGCTCATCCGGCTCTGTAAAATGACTTTAACTGACACGAGGTCCTCAGTTAAAATAGGAAAGAATCTCTCTGAACAGTTTGGTACCAAAAGAGGTTTCAGACAAGGAGACAGCCTTTCGTGTGACCTCTTCAACATCCTGCTAGAAAAGGTTATACGAGAGGCAAACGTCAAAAGAAGTGGCACAATCTACACCAATAGTCACATGTTACTTGCTTATGCTGATGATATAGACATCATGGGCCGATCAGTAAAAGAAGTAACTGATACCTTTATAAAGGTCGAAGGAGAATCTGCTAAAGTGGGTCTGGCGGCAAACGGTGAGAAGACCAAGTTGATGGTGTCGACGCGCAATGCGTCCATTGAGCTCGGACCGACTGTGGAAGTTGGTTCCTATAATATTGAGGTAGTTAAAGACATCGTCTACCTCGGCACCTCCGTAAACACAACAAACGACATCAGTTGTGAAATAAAAAGAAGAATTGTATTGGCCAACAGATGCTACTTTGGTTTAAGTAAGCAGTTTAAAAACAAAGCCACATCTCGTCAAACAAAAATAACGCTCTACAAAACACTGATACTACCCGTGCTGATGTATGGCTCCGAAGCCTGGGTACTTGCGCAAGCAGACATAGCAGTGCTTGGTGTGTTTGAGAGAAAAATTCTTCGAAAGATCTACGGACCAATCTGCGTTGACGGTGAATATCGACGTCGCATGAACCACGGGCTGTATCTGCTATACAACGACATCAATATAGTTAAACGTATCGAGATGCAGCGATTGCGTTGGCTAGGCCATATCATAAGAACGAGCGATGATGAACCCGCTAAAAAGTCGTATGAATACATACCACATGGCGGTGCACGCAGAATTGGCAGGCCAAGGAATAGATGGCGCAAACAAGTGGATGATGAGATGAAAAGGCGTGGTATTCCAGAGTGCAAGGCAACAAATAGAGAGGAATGGAGATCTCTTCTTAGTTCGGCCTATAGAACAAATGTTCTGTAATGGGCCAGCTAAGTAACTAAGTACGGTGGAATATCCAAAAATTTGCTTGTTGGATTTTCCCGTACATAGTTGTTTAATTTATTTCGTTATTGTCACACTCTGTATAATTGAATATAAATAGAATAAGATTTTTTGTGGTTTTTGTTATTTATATTATAGAATATACTTTTGTTGTATTAAATATTGTTTAGTAGTGAGAACAAATAAAACTGTGTACTTGGAATTTCATAAATATCATTACTAGACATCGGATTTTTGCATGTTTTTTATTTCTCATCCGATTGGACTCAAATTTTCGATCTAGGCGTTTTAAGGGTCAATTTTTCGATATTTGGGGTCATATCAAAAACATGCAAAAAATATGCAAAAAATATGCAAAATATATGCAGAAAATATGCAAAAAAATATGCCAAAAAATATGCAAAATATGCAAAAAATATGCAAAATATGCAAAAAATATGCAAAATATGCAAAAAGTATGCAAAATATGCAAAAAATATGCAAAATATGCAAAAAATATGCAAAATATGCAGAATATGCAAAAAATATGCAAAATATGCAAACGGTTTTTGGCCGAAAATCGTCATAAAAGTAGTAAAATTTTCAATTAATGTTAGAAATATCGTCAAAAATCTTCAAAGTGTTCTAAATTAAGATAGTTGGCCGTTTAACGTCGATTTTTTAGCAGATTATTGTGTTATCGAGACCTCTTACTACAGTGTGGTGTAGGGTATAAAAGTATGGTATTGTAATACAACTGTTTTATTATTAAACTATGCAAAAATATAAAATTTGATAATATACCAACGTTCTATGTAAAATTCAATATTTTCTTTGTTATAATTTGTAGCGTTGGGCTGGTTATTGTTCAAAGGGAACAAGTCGATATCGGATTTTTTAAGGCGGCAAACGCATAAAGTTTTTAGTTTGGTCCGATTTTAAGACTGTCAAAGTTTGAGCACAATTGGAATATGTTAGCATGTGCCACTGGGGCCTCGACGTTATGAAAATCGAGATAATAAAGCCAATGTCCCGAAAAACGTGACTACGTAAGCCTTTGTGCGAAAAAGTGTTTTACATTTTGTTCTAAATTAAATTTATTCGAGAGTCAGACATCATGTGGTTTTGGAGCTTTCTGGGTACAGCTGACTACTTGAAGAACGCTCTGCTATGTAGTTTGCAACTTTCAAGTTGTTTACCATCCTTTGCGCCTCATGAAAATTCGGAGTTAATGTTTAATCCCTTGAACAACAAGAATTATGCCAAACCTTTTTCTAGGATTTTCGGCAGTTGCTCTTTTGGATGTTTGGATCGAATATTTCTGAAGAAATTTGAATCTTTGCGTTTTGCACCGTTGGATCAAACAATGCCAGGTCAGCAAGTTCAGGACTAAGATACCACAGATTATTAATTATGTTGTTATTTCCTTTTTCTGAAATTTGTGTGTCAATGTTTTCATATTTCAATACATTTTCAATGAGGTCTAGGTCTTGTTTTGATGCTAAACGTATCGTAGAATCTGAAGTAAATCGTAACTATGCAATTGTCATTGGTGCTGGACCCCTGTAAGGTGTATAGGAACGTTACTAGTATCATTATGGCTACAGTAGAAGCTATCACAGAGGATCCCTACAAATATAAGATCTCTAGAAGCTTTATCCGTGAACAGCGGAGAATAAACCGTGAAAAATAAACTCAACAGCTTCAAGGAACGAGGCTATTTGTGTGCACTGGCATGGAAAACTATTACCAAATATTCTCAAAACAGAGAAGAAAAAATGGGTTGCTGTTCTGGTATCACATGGGGGTAAAAAACAGCTCCTAGGCGTTCCTGAAACTGACAGTAGCTCATGGGAGAAATAAGAACTAGCAGTGTACAAATGCCTAGAAAAATGGGGTCTCACCAGCTCGAGCAGATATTAGGTCGAGAGCTTCTGTACCACCGTACAAACTTGTTAGAAAATTGTCGAGAGGGATTTTTGACTGCAAGTTTGGAAGCACATCCGGACATCAAACAAACATATTCAAGCGATTTTTATAAGAATAGTCTGCGATTGACAAATCCAAATTCCAAGTAGGCGAGAGTGTTTTAAAACTACTGCCCAGCCCACTTCCCAAGAACAAGAGGCCGTAGAAGCACCTTGAGTTTAAATCGTTCGAGACTGGACGCCCCCAGAATGTTTTTTCTATTTTATTTATTTGGTATCCCACACTACAACAACTGAGTGTTATAAGTGAGAGTTTGGGTTATTGATTTTACAAAACGTATAAAACGTATAATGAAAAGATAATGTTTATATAGATTTAATATAGGATATATTGGTAAACATTATCAATAGGTTAAAGAGAAATAGAGACAATAGATTGAGTTTAATACAAAAAATAGTGAAAACGATATTCAGAAATATTTCTAGGCCCAAAACAAGACCTACACCGCATTGAAGATTTACGTAATACGAAAGGCATTCACAAACAAATATCAGATAAAGGAAATAACAAAATGATAAATCATATGTGGTACCTTAGTCCTGAACTTATTAGTCTGGCATTGTTTGATCTGATAGTGCAAAACACCGTAAAGATCCAAACGGCGACAAAAATCTTAACAAAGCAAAGATAGAAATTTCTCCAGAAATAATCGATCCAAACTTACAAAAATCAACTGCCGAAATTCCTAGAAAAAGGTTTACCAGGCATAATTACAAGTGAGACTTAATTGTTGTTCAAGAGATTAACTTTAACTCCGAATTTCTTGAAAAAGATCCTGCAACTTGACCACAGAACATCAATTACCAGGAGAGGTAAAGGGTGGTAAACAACTTGAAAATTGTGAGCGACATAGCAAGGAGTCGAGTTCATCACAAAGTTGTCATCTGTACCCAGATGGCTCCAAAACCACATTATGTCAGTCCCTTAATGCCCGTAATTTCAAAGCGTAGTTATCTATGAGTTCACAGATACATATCTCCCGTGTAAGCAACATTTTATAATTTCAACGCATAGGTAACGTTACCGAGTCAAAAACGGCCGTGTTACTTACACCAAGGATTTTACATGGTTAACCGTTGCCAATGTGTTAAAAAATGTAAAACACTTCTAAGTGGCAATAATTTTGTGAAATCATGAATGAAAAATCACCAATATTACCACATGATTTCAAAATTTACACGCCTCGGTAAATGGCATGTAGAAATTACCAAACGCGACGTTGAAATTACGGGCATAAGTAAATTAAAATATGTATGTATGAACAAAAGTAAGCGTTTGTCATTGAAGCCATACAATGAATGTACAAATGTCCATCTTTTTAAAAACAAAATTGAATTTGGAAAAAGGAAATGCTTGATGGATAGCGATGCCATTCACGGATGAGTCTCTACAAAAGGCGAAACATGTCACATAATGGTGGTTGGGTGGTTCGAATCTTCGGCTTTCCTTTTTCACTTGCAAACATCATCGATCATTAAGCTCGACTCCAACGAGAAATTAATTTAAAATTAATATTAAAATAGATCTTCGCCCTAATAGGCAGCATTTCAAATAAAGTAAAATATATTCGTTTTCATTCGCAAAAATTTGCCCTAAGGCCTTTTTCCGGACATTGGGCTTATTGTCTCGAATTCAGTAACACTTACGTTCTTTGTTGTTCAGCAAGAAATGATAAGAACAGAATAGCTTTTAATTAAATGCGTAATACGGGCAAGTAGCTTTACCGTTCCACATATATGGGCCGTCGAAGTCGCCAAATAGCAAACAAAATAATTTTTCATAACTTTGAGGTCCCAGTACCACGTGCTAACATATTTGAATTGTGCTCAAACTTTGGCAATCTTAAAATGTAACAATACTAAAAGGTTTAGGCGCCTCCTTGGCTAAAAACTCCGAGATCGATTTGGTCCTTTTAGTTAAAACCAGCCCAATAATACAAATTAAATTAATATGCTACAAAAAAGAAAATATTGAATTTTACATAACACGTTTGATATTTTATCAATTTTTTTTTATTTTTACATAGTTTAATAATAAAAAATGGTATTACGATACCATATTTTTATACCCTACACCACACTGTCGTAAATGGTCTCAATAACAAATTAATCTGCTGAAAAAATCGACGTTATACGGTCAACAGTCTTAGTTTAGAACACTGTTATGTACTTTTTGATGGTTTTTCTAACTTTAAATGACAATTTTACGAATTTTATGACGATTGTATGTTTGCATATTTTGCATATTTTTGCATATTCTGCATATTTTTTGCATATTTTGCATATTTTTGCATATTTTGCATATTTTTTGCATATTTTGCATATTTTTTGCATATTTTGCATATTTTTTGCATATTTTGTGCATATGCAAAATATGCAAATATGCAAAGTAAATACGAAATATGACCCTGCCATTGAATTTAGATTCTTTGAAACGAATTTTGGTCCAATCAGAATCTTCGTATCTTCAATATTAAAAAATATGCAAATATGCAAAATCCGATGTCTAATCATTACTTATCCTAAAACCCGTGATTTGTGGACGAAAGTAAACTTATGTGTGTCTGAATTCGGTCTAAAAATATATGTGTTAAATTAAATCGAAATCGGTTCAGATTGGATATAGCTTCCATACATATTTTAAATGTTCACAGTGGTGTAGGGTATCATATAGCCGGCCCGACTTTGATTCTGTCCTTACTGTGTTTTGGGAAAAAGGTAATTCAATTAACATAGGCTCTTTCGGCAAACCCAACATTGGAGCCGGCTGTAATAAACTACAAATCTGTCGGAATGCTGCCCTGAGAACAGCTACAGGGTGTCACCTCATGTCTGCAGTGGACCATTTACATGAGGAGACAAAGATCCTTCCTGTGAGTCGTCACAACAGGATGTTGACGATGCAGTACTTGCTTGGATGCTATAGGCAAGACCACCCAAATCACCATCTTGTGGATATGCCTGAACCCCCCAGGCGAGTAAGGGAGGATTATAGAGATCTAGAGAGAGAGGTCCAAAGATATAAAAGAGAACCTCTAGATCAACGTGCATACCAGGCAGGTTTTAAGAGACATTCATACTGATTGCGGTTGCAGAGGCTCTGGCAGCCTACAGTGTGAATATAGTCCTCGAAGATCATCCACCACCCGTGGCAGCGGAAGAGCAGCAGCTGCCAAGACAAACGAGAGTCGTGTTGGCGCAACTTAGAACTGGTTGGTGCAGCCGCCTTAATTCTTACTGGGCCAGGATTGATGGCACGCGGAATATCTGCCCAGCATGTGGCACCGGTCCGCATACTACGCAGCACCTGTTTAACTGCCCAGCCAACCCGACTGACTTAACTCCTCTCTCTCTTTGGACTAATCCAATTCAGGTGGCGTCCTTTCGGGGCTTGGAACTGGAATATAAATTGTTTGGTCAAGCTAAGATCAGCCCTATGTTTTCCATTCTTTTAGCTTCCTCTCACTACAAAAGTCAGATCGAATGGTCCTTGTGGCCACTCCTTAGTACATCTCCTGCCCAAAAGTGCAGTGAGGTTCAGGTTTTTACGTCATGTAATTTCTATGGTTTCGACTCATGTCGCCATACCCGTTATTATTTTTGCTGAGCACATACACTTTTCATTCATAACGCTGGACGCTGGTGCGATAAGAGTTAGTCATAACTAGGTTTTGTGGTCATTGTTCATTGGCCAGAGTCCATTGTTTTATTAATTTATTACACTTGGACACAAAATGACAGTTAAAATCAGGGCAGAGATAATTCCTTTTGGGGATGAGAGTCGTACCTAAAATTTTCTGAGCGACATTTTTGCAGAACATTTCGAAGCTAAAAAACGTCATCTTGTGGTACTTTTATAGCGGATCTTAAAATAGGGACGAAAAGGACATTGAAGCAAGCGAATTAGAAGGTCGAAATGCTCTACGAAAATAATCCTCATTCAATTTGACTGAAGACATGTTATCTCATAAATAATCTAAAACAACAGTTAACAAAGATAAAACGCTAATTTCAGATGCCTTACAGAGTCTTCAGCAGAAGCTTCATCACGCCATAACTCGGAAGTTCGACTCACGGCGGATCTGTCCTGCCGGATTCTTAATATACTAACCAAGAGCTTTCATCCCCAAAAGGAATAATCTCTGCCACAAAATTTCGGTTCACAGTGTTATTATTATATTATTTTTTTTTTTGTTGAGGGTGCGGTTGGATTATCCAGAAATATGAGTAATGGATAGAGATAATTTCATTAATGTTTATATTGTCGCAAACTTTATATTTTCGCATATAAATAGAGTAACAATTATTCAATTTATGTTTCAGTTCAAGAATTACAATGCTGCAAATAACATACTTTGGATAGCTGTGGCTGTGACTCAACTATATTCGGCTAACAGTTTAGGAAGTTTTGAAACAGTTGGCGGTGATAAATTTTATGTGGAGACATCAGCAGAGGTAAAGGATACTCAATTTTACAAAATATTTCGATGATATTTTAATAAAGCTTTTAATTTCAGTACACCTGGTTTGAAGCCTTAAACATATGCCTCAAGCAAGGTATGACACTTGTCACCATAGAGTCGTGGGAAAAACAACTAAAACTACTGGAAATAACACCGCGTAAGTACTTCACTATATCAACAATCCAATAACACAATAAATTTTTTATTTATTTATTTTTTTTGCAGAGCAAAAAGTTTGGATTGGCGGACATGATTTGATAACCCGGAATAAATTTGAATGGATATCAAACGGTCAAAAATTTAATTTCACCAATTGGCTTAACGGCCCACCACCCAACAATAATGGCACGGCACATTGTGTGGAAATGTTGTTTGTCAACTTGAAATGGAATAGTCTGGATTGCAATGAAAGGCGGGGATTTATTTGTGAGATTCCTGTTGTAAAGGACATGAACAGAGAAATCACAGCCTTAAAGGAGACACATGACAAACAATTATCGATTTTAAAGATAAATTTGGAAAAATGCAGTGCAATGGATGTCAATATTAGGAAACATATTGAAGAAAATATCTCAGCATATGCCAAGGACACTAAGAACGAAATAAATCGCCTAGGATTATTGATAAACGAACAAATTTCCCAACCAACATGTCAACCAACAAAAGAAATAAATGTCAATGGCCTAAAGGAAGAAATAAAACGCCAAATAAAGGAACCATTAAACCAATTACTTAATATTGCTTTAAATCAAACTAACGGCATTACTTTGGCCGATGTTTATAAGCAATTAAAACTACTCGAATCATCTATCAATGAACAATATTCTCTATTGTTGGAACCAATTGATATGACTGACACAGACATTACTAATAAACGTGTATCAACAGATTTTAGCGACATAAAGGAGTTATTTAAACGTCACGAAATTTCGATTAATGAACGCATAAACCAATCAATGAATATGATCCTTAATCAAATAGACTGCAAATCTTCACCGAGTGATAACAACACACCGATCGGGACAAATCAAATATTTAATTCACATTCAGCAACAACATTATCCCTAACAGCAGATGAAAATCATGCAACTGGGTCCAATGAACTTCCGAGTTCGACCGAAAAGCAGAGAGGAAGGGCTGGCATAGATGATTGGGATTCAGATGAAACGACAACAACAGCAGCATCAACATTGTCGTATATATCAAAAGAAAGTCAATCAACTGAGTCTCGTGAAACAACAGCAACAACATTATCCTTCACAACGGAGTCCAATGGAATTCAGAGTTCGACCGAACAGCAGACAGGAATGCATGATACACATGAATCTAATGAAATATTTGATTCGAATAAATCGACAACAACAGCATCAACATTATCCTATACATCGGAAGAAAGTGAATCAACTGAGTCCCGTGGAACAACAGCAACAATATTATCGTTAATATCAGACGAAAATCAATCAACTAAGTCCAATGCAATTCAAGGTTCGACCGATCAGCAGATAGCAGGAAAAGCTGACGTAGATGAAACCAATGAAAAATTAGATTCAGATGAAGAGAAAGAAATAAGAACAACAACATCATATTTAACACCAAGAAAATATCAATCACCTGGGTTCAACAGATTTCAGACGGGAAGAGGTGATATAGATGAAACCTATGACATGGTTTATTCAGATGAAGTGGTAGAACCAACAACAAAATTATCCCTAACATCGAGAGAATATCAATCACCTGGGTCTAATGAAATTCAGACAGGAAATGGTGACATTGATGAAACAAATGACATATTTGATTCAGACGAACAGGTAGAACCAACAAGTAGATCATTCTTAACAACGGAAGAAAATCAATCTACTGAGTCCGATAACACGACAACAACAGCAACATCTTCGATAGCCACTCCCTCAACAGTAAAAATAGCAAATAATAAGTCAAATAATGTATTTGATAGAATTAGCGCAAAATTTGAAAAGGTTATGAACTATTTGGGCTGGTTGTGAAACTCTTCAAGTAGAGAATTTTACAACAGTCTACACGGTGCGCCTTAACTAATTTTAAATGGAAGGTGCTTACACCTGGGAAGTTTTTGCAGATTCTGAAACTACAAGGCTCATAGATGAGAAATATCAAGAAACAAAACAAGTAAGAACGGCGTTAAGTTCGGCCGGGCCGAACTTGTTATACCCTCCACCACAAGTAGTATTGAAGTAAAATGGAATAATTAGTTTCCTTTCGTGTATGAAGAAGACTTAATACTTAATTTCAGAAATATGGGGCACCATTCTATGGGGGTTATTTCAAAACGTCGATCTATACCGACAAATTTCTTACGGAAAGTTTTTAGGGTCAAAGAAGAATAAATACCAAATTTCCTATATTTCGGTAAGAGAATGTGGCTAAAACTTAAAAAATACCGAAAATCAAGAAGTACGCTTCTATGGGGATATAGGAAGACGTGGACCTATACTGATACCACTCTTCTGGAATATTTTATAACTCTTGGAAGACGAAATAACGAATTTCAGCCATTTCGGTTGGATATTGACGTCGCAATCTTCAGTATTACGAAAATCGGGAGGTACCGTTCTATGGGGGCTATATAGAAACGTGGATATGAAAGCGTGGACCTGTACAGACATATTTCTGGCGAACAGTTTTATATCATCACATTGATGACTACATACCAAATTTCAGCCATTTTGGTGGAATATTGAAGAAACACCCTTCAAAATACGAAAAATCGGGAAGTACCTTTCAATGGGGGCTATATGAAGGCGTGAACCTATACCGACAAATTTAAAGGGGAAGTTTGAGTACCCCCAACGAAGTCTAAATACCAAATTTCAGTCATTTGGGTGGAATATTGAGGCCAAAACAAAATACCGAAAATCGGGAGGTACCGTTCTATGGGGGCTATATGAAGGCATGGACTGATACCGACAAAGTTCTGGGGGACAATTTTATACCACCAACGTAGACTAAGTACCAAGTTTCAGTCATTTCGGTGTGCTAATGAAGCGAACACCTTCAAAATACCGAAAATCGGGAGGTACCGTTCTATGGGGGCTATAGGAAGGTGTGGACTGATACCGACAAAATTCTGGGAGAAAGTTTTGTACCCCTAAAGAAGACTATTTAACAAATTTCAGCCATTTTGGTAGGATAATGAAGCTAAAACCTTTAAAATACCGAAAATCGGGAGGTACCGTTCTATGGGGGCTAAATGAAGGTGTGGACCGATACCGACAAAATTCTGGGGGAAAGTTTTATACCCCTAAAGAAGACTACGTACCAAATTTCAGCCATTTTGTTAGGATAATGAAGCTAAAACCTTAAAAATACCGAAAATCGGGAGGTACCGTTCTATGGGGGCTATATCAAAACGTGGACCGATATATCCCATTTTCAATACCAACCATCCTGCAAGTAATAAAAACTTCTGTACCAAATTGTGACTCTCTATCTTTAAAATTGCGAGCTGTATCTTGATTTCAACAGACAGACGGACGGACTGACGGACGGACAGACGGACATGGTCAAATCGACATAGAATTTTATGCTGATCAATAATATATATACTTTATAGGGTCTCCGACGAATATTTCGATGTGTTACAAACGGAATGACAAATTTAATTATACCCTCCATATGGTGGAGGGTATAAAAATCGCCGGAGGGATTTTCAAATAAATCGCGATTTAAGATCACATTTTTATACCCTCAGCCCTTAGGCTAAAGAGGGTATTTACATTTTGATACGACCAAAAATGTGTCTCATCGAAATAATGGTTTTAGACCCCAAGTATGTTTGTAGGATATCCGTTTCAGACAATTTTGAGTAGATCTAGCAATTTCCGTCCGTCTGTCTGTCTGTCGGTCTGTCTGTCTGGCGGGCTGGTGCGCACGATAACTCTCGAACGGATCAATCGATTCGGTCCAAATTTTGGGTATCGAAATATTTTGTCCAGATTCGATCTAAGTTCGAAGATGGGCCATATAGGTCCACTCCTTCAGGTACCTCCCCCACAAATGTTCAAAAATTGTCGCAAAACTTGTACGCACGATAACTCTTGTAGGGAAAAACCGATTTGGTCCATACTTTGCACATCGTGTAATTTCTACCAAACTTAGATTAGGTTTCAATATGGACTCAATCCGTCCACTCCTTCGGGTACCTCCCACACAAAATTTCGGAAAAGTTCAGTTTAGGACCTGGGCTAGAATCGCTTTGATTTTTGTTTACGCAAGTTGTATTCGCTGTCCTCTATACGACGCTGTAAGTTTCATTAGGGGCAAGTTATTTTTTTTCCTGAGAAAATAGCCTGAAAGTTACAAAAAACCCTATGACACCTTGTGTAGTGGTTGGAGCGCAAGATAACTCTCGAACGGATCTGCCGATTCGTCCAAAAATTGGCTTTCGTAATATTTTGTCCAAACTTAGTTCAAGTTCAAAGATGGATTATATCGGTCCACTCCTTCCGGTACCTCCCCCCCAAGGAGGTCGAAAATGTTCGGAAAATTTGGGCGTACGATAACTCTTGAAGGGAGTAACCGATTTGGTCCATACTTTGCACATTATGAAATTTCTACCAGACTTAGATGAGGTTCCAATATGGACTCAATCGGTAAACTCCTTCGAGTACCTCCCACACAAAATTTCGGAAAAGTTCAGTTTAGGACCTGCTCTCGAATCGCCTTGGTTTTTGTTGTACCATCTTGTATTCACTGTCCCCTATACGAAGGTACAAGTTTCCTCAGGGGCAAGTCCATACTTCCCGAAAAGATAGCCTGAAAGTTGAGAAACAAACCCTATGACACCATGTTTATGGGTAGAAGCGCAAGATAATTCTCGAACGGAAAAGCCGGTTCCGGCCAAAATTTGGCCTTAGTAATATTGTTTCCAAACTTAGTTTAAGATCCTAGATAAGCCATATGGGTCCACTCCTTCACGGACTGTATTGCCTCCTTATAAAACAATGTCATTACTGCAATTTCCCAAATTAAACTTATATATCTTAAAAATGGTACAACCTAGGAAAAAATAAATCATCCACTCTTGTTGAGAATTTTCACAGTCTCAACATTTTCTTTAGTCCCATTTCGATATGACTTGCGGTTTCCAATCAAAATCTTGAAGACTTAAGATAAAAACCTAAAAAATTTAACTGAACCTCTGTATCTCAAAAATGGTAAAACCCACGAAAAAACCTAAAAGTCAGTCTTGTATGAATTTTCACAGCTACGACATTTTCTTTAGACTCATTTCGATACGACTTGCGGTTTCCAAGCAAAATCGTGAAAACCTAAAAAACCCCCAAAAATTGTGAATTTTGATCGCGATTTATTAAAAAATCCCTCCGACGATTTTTTCTGATTTTTTTTTTAATTTTTCTTATCTATGAACATTGCTGTTTCAGAATTCGCGAAATCTTCCCATGTGTAAGTGGTTTTCATCAAAAGTTAGATAAGGCGCACTGAGCATGATATTGTTTTATAAGGAGGCGAAACAGTCAGTGCATTATCTCAATTTCAACTTCTATATCTCAAAAACGGTAAAACCTACTAAAATATCAGAAAGGTCAATTTTGTGGAGAATTTTCACAGCTACAACATTTTTTTAGGCCCATTTACATAGCACCCGTGATTTGCCAGTAAAATCGTGAAAACCTTAAGAACCCCTAATAATGTGAACTTAAATCGCGATTTATTTTAAAATCCCTCCGGCGATTTTTTTTTGTTTCTTGATATTTCTCATCTATGAGCATTGTAGTTTCAGAATCTGCAGAAACTTCCCAGGTGTAAGCACCTTTCATTTAAATTTGGTTAAGGCACACCGTGTCTACCCATATATGACATAATATTTTATTTGTATCTATAACTAATATCTAAGTAGTATGTATAATTAAACTCAAAATAAATGATGTCCAATAAAATGAATCCACTAAATTGGACACCTTAAAAACTCAAAAAAAAAAAACAATACAAGTAAAAATACAAATAAATAAAATATATTTGCTATGAACATTCCAAAAGAGAGACTAAGAGGCGCTGGTAACGGTTGCAGGATCAAGTTATTTAAAAATGCATCATTCTAAAATCGTCATAGCAGAAATTTTGAACATGTTGGTTTGTTTTGTAAAATCCTTTATGTTTGTGGTGGACTTATTGAGGGAGTGAAATTTATTGGAGGTGAAATTTCTAAAGCACACAGTGGTTCAGAATTTGATTTTCTTTGGCAAAAATCAAAATTTTGTTTTGTCAAAGATATTTAATATCTATATGGGATTCGATAGCAAACATATTAAAACTAAGGAAACCAAAAAATTTGGCCAAAACATATTAAAACTAAGGAAACCAAAAAATTAGATCAAAATATTGGAACATTTATCATCCCATTTTTGCGAAATATATTATTTTGGCAAAATTATAGAGAATTACAGCATTTTTACACAAATGGAAAGCTTTTAAGCATATGAGTTTTTATACGAGTTAAATAAGTTTTGTGAAAACCCAAGGGGCACTTTTTAATTATTAAAAATTTAAAATTTTTTGTAATTTTTTTTTTCAAATTTGTGAAAATATTATCGATTTTTTTTAGTTTTGTGGTATTTTTATAGTTTATTTATTGGCGTTTTACCATCCTTAATATATAGGACGATGTAAAAAAAAACAAAAAACACTGATATTTTGATGAAAAAATAGTAAAAAAAACTCAAAAGTTAAATTTTGACCTTGCATTAGGTTATAGGTTCATTGTAGAATTTTTTAAATACCGACTGATTATGAAAATCATATGTATATGTGGATAGG
Organism: Musca autumnalis; assembly: GCF_047663935.1. Taxonomy (NCBI): domain Eukaryota; kingdom Metazoa; phylum Arthropoda; class Insecta; order Diptera; family Muscidae; genus Musca; species Musca autumnalis. Next base: position 227,213,929 of record NW_027411755.1, read on the forward strand.
CCTATTGAGGCATAAAGTTGTCAGTATTGAACTTCAGCGTGAATGTAATTACACTGCACATAATTAAAACTGTGAGATCCTTGTATATAATAGGGTGCAGCTTTGTTATCTGACCACGTACATCAACATAACTGACATCAATGGAAAGGTTAAAAGATCGTCTTTTTAATATTACTCACGTTGTCGTTGAGGATATAATACAAATTTTACACAAAAGTTTTGGTCGATTGAACACTGTAAATATCGTCTGATCATCATGTTAAATTGCCAGCTTCTTCTTCTTCTTCGTCATAACCTTAACCTTACTTTCGAGCCGATCAGAATATAATTGCAAATTTATAGCATCGGAGTAAAATATGGTTTTCTATACAAAACCCATTATATGAAAGGTAATTTGCAATTTACATCAGGCGAAAGGTCAGTAGTTCCTTTTCCATACGTAGGCTACTTTGCCGGTTTGATATTTTCATATTTTTATACACTTTTTTCAGATGTAATTTGATTATTTTAATTGCGTTTCGAGAATTTTATTTGTAATTCGTAACAAAACAGTTGTAATACAAATTATTCCACTTGTAATTCGAGTTATTCCATTTGTAATTCGAATTATTCCATTTGTAATTCAAATTAATCTATTTGTAATTCGTATTATTCCAATTGTAATTCTAATTATTACATCTGTAATTCGAATTTGTAATTCGTAGAGCACAGTAGTTCAGAACTCGATTTTCCTGACCAAAACGCCCCACCTATTGTTATCACCGATTGTTAGTAATCAGAGTGAAACTCAGGAAACAAAAAAATTACGTCAAAATGTTGAAAGGTGTGGGCGTGGCGTGCTCCTAAAGACATTATTTTCCCAATTTTGAAAAATACGTAATCTTTTCAAACTTCTGGAGAAAGAAATATTTATTTCTTGGAAACTATAACAGATATTGTGTGACCTGCTTTTTTATTAGTAAGGTGGGATTGATGCCCTTAAGAATCGTTTTAACAAATTACCGTAGCGTTTACACGAAATGAGCTATTTTATTTTTTCCCAGGTACTAAATTTAAGTGAAACTCCAAACTTTGTGGACTGTAATTTTTTTACTCTCAGCCTTTAGGCTAAAGAGGGTATTTACACTTTGATACGACCAAAAATGTGCCTCATCGAACTAATGGTTTTAGACCCCAAGTATGTTTGTACGATATCCGTTTCAGACAATTTTGAGTAGATCTAGCAATGTCCGTCTGTCTGTCTGGCTGGTGTGCACGATAACTCTCGAATAAATCAATCGATTCGGTTCAAATTTTGGGTATCGAAATATTTTGTCCATTCGATTTAAGTTTGAAGATGGGCCATATAGGTCCACTCCTTCAGGTACCTCCCCCACAAAAGTTCAAAAATTGTCGCAAAACTTGTGCGCACGATAACTCTTGTAGGGAATCTACCAAACTCAGATGAGGTTCCAATATGGACTCAATCGGTCCACTCCTTCGGGTACCTCCCACACAAAATTTCGGAAAAGTTCAGTTTAGGACCTGGTCTCGAATCGCTTTGGTTTTTGTTTACGCAAGATGTATTCGCTGTTCTCTATACGACGCTGTAAGTTTCATTAGGGGCAAGTCCATACCTACCCCACAAAGGTTCAAAAATATTCGGAAAATTTGTGCGCACGATAACTCTTGATGGGAGTGACCGATTTGGTCCATACTTTACACATTCTCATAATAACTACCAGATATAGATCAGGTTCGAATACGGACTATATTTGTCCACTCCATCCCATACCTCCCACACAAAATTTTGGATAAGTTCACTTTAAGACTTGCTCTCGAATCACGTTGGTTTTTACTGAAGCAACTTCCATTCGCTGCCTCAATTACGATGGTAAAAGTTGTTTCAGGGGCAAGTCCATACTTCTTGAGAAAACAGCCCGAAGGGTGTAAAAACCCCCTATGGCACCCCCATGGTCTATGTCGGTCCATTCCTTTAATTACCTTTTCCGCAAAATTTTTGAACTTTAATCCTAATCATCATTTTTGTCGGTTCATACGATCAAAATTTTGAAACCCCCTAAATACATAAGTTTTTTGTGAAAAAAGTGTTTCAATTTGCACAGGCTGAGGGTATATCTCTGTCGGCAAAGCCGACTGATACTTTTTTACTTGTTAAGGAACAGTTTGGAACAAAGTTCTGTTTTCACAGAATAATGCCCACGAGTGTCCTCCTCAGCCCATATATGCTTTTGTACCCGTCCCGTTTAACACTTTTTTAATTTTATTGAAATTACGTGGGTAAAAATGTGTGTGTTTTTCCATACCGTTTCCATGTAAATTATAGCTTTTTTGCACAAACGGATTTTTTTAATCTTTGAATTTTATAAGAGTAATAAGAGTTTATGAAAACCCAAGAAGTTTTTTTTTTAATTTTGGAAAAAAATTAAATTTTCTGCAAACAAAATTTTTAAAAAAGTCCAATTTTCAAAAACAAAAAAATTTTTTTTTTGTATTTTTGTGGTTTGTTTATTGGAGTTCGACAATTTTTAATAGTTACAACATATGAAAAACTCAAAAACACTCCTATTTCAATACAAAATATGAAAAAAAAAATCAAATTTTTAACTTTGACCTTGAATTCCTCAGCCGAATTCGAATTCCGAATGCTTTTAATGCATCGTTAAGTGGATTATGTTATCTGTCGAACAAAAAAATATGAATACTTGTCTATCCATTCAAATGTTACAGAGTTTTGACCGGGAAAAAGCGATGCTAAAACAATGTGCAGCGGTAAAATTTTTTTCGGGTGCACGGCCATACTATTTGAGAAATTGGCAAAAAACAAAAAAAAAAGGTCTGAACTATTGTGTTCACTTATTTTGTCCCAGGCTGAGGACATATGTAACTGTGTCTGCACATATGTAACCGTGTCTTCTATTCATCGATTTTAATAACCCTTAAGGAACAAATAAGAAAGTATAAAGGCCTCGACACATAAGAAGCATGGCATTCTTGCTGAAGTCATATCTGATAACAGACTAAAACCAAGTTCGACCTAATAAATAGATTTCAGCATCACATTTGAATTAGGTCGAACTTGGTCTTTAGTCATTTACCAGATATGACATAAGCAAGAATGCCATGCTTCTTACGAAGCCTTAATACTTTCTTTTTTTTGTTCCCTTATGCTTCTCATATGGCATTTCGTCTGATGGTTCGAAGGATTATTAAAATCGATGAGAAGAAGACACGGGGGTTATGACATTCTATAAATTGTTCTATTATTAGGAATCTGTCCATAGGAATTTAGTTCCACCACTCCTGTTATTATTTTTGCAATCATAAGCGGAGGTTATTTAGTTGTCGACAAACCGACTCATACTTTTTATACCCTCCACCATAGTATGGAGGGTATATAAAGTTTGTCATTCCGTTTGTAACACATCAAACTAATCATTTGCGACTCTATAAAGTATATATATTCTTGATCAGGATAAAATTCTAAGACGATCTAGCCATGTCCGTCTGTCCGTCTGTTGTAATCACTCTAGCGTCCGCAATAATTGAAATAGAGTGCTGAAATTTTGCACCCGAGGGTCTTTTTTCCATAGGCAGGTCAAGTTCGAAGATGGGCTATATCGGTCCACTCTTTGGTATAGCCCCCATATAACGGTACCTCCGGATTTGAGGTATTTTGACGTTCTTCGCCACATTTGCAGACCGAATTAGCTATAATTTTGCACTTAGGGTTCCTAGTGATCAACAAACTTATATCCCAAAGGATATGGGCATATGTTCATGTTTTGGTATAGTCCCCATATAACGGTACCTCCCGATTTTCGGTATTTTGAGAATTTTAGCCACAATTTTTAACCGAACTACCTGCAATTTGGCATTTGAGGTTCTCAGTGGTCATGAAACATTTCCACGAAACATCGTCAACATAGGTCCATGTTTTGGTATAGCCCCCATATATAGGTACCTCCCGATTTTCGGTATTTTGAGAATTTTAGCCACAAATTGTAACCGAACTATCTGCAATTTGACATTTGAGGTTCTCAGTGGTCATTAAACATCTCCACGAAACATCATCAACATAGGTTCATCTTTTGGTATAGCCCCCATATATCGGTACCTCCCGATTTTCGGTATTTTGAGAATTTTAGCTACAAATTTTAACCGAACTAGCTGTAATTTGCCATTTGAGGTTCTCAGTGGTCATGAAATATCTCCACCAAGCATCGTCAACATAGGTCCATGTTTTGGTATAGCCCCCATATAACGGTACCTCCCGATTTTCGGTATTTTGAGCATTTTAGTTACAATTTTTAACCGAACTAGCTGTAATTTGCCATTTGAGGTTCTCAGTGGTCCTTAAACATCTCCACTTAACATCGTCAACATAGGTCCATGTTTTGGTATAGCCCCCATATAACGGTAACTCCTGATTTTCGGTATTTTGAGCATTTTAGTTACAATTTTTAACCGAACTAGCTGTAATTTGCCATTTGAGGTTCTCAGTGGTCATAAAACATCTCCGACGATACATCGTCAATATAGGTCCATGTTTTGGTGTAGTCCCCATATAATGGTACCTCCCGATTTTCGGTATTTTGAGAATTTTAGCTACAGTTATTAACCGAAATAGCTGTAATTTGACATTTAAAGTTCTCAGTGGACATAAAACATCTCCAACGCAACATTGTCAACATAGGTCCATGTTTTGGTATAGCCCAGTGGTCACGAAATTTCTTCACTAAAATTCGTCAGCATGGGTCCATTTTTGAGGGTCTACATTGTTTTGATGAAACTACCCTTAATTTGACTCTAAAAGTTCCCTGCAGCTATAGAACTTTTCCGCCAAAAAATGTAAAGATAGGTTGACTCTTAATAACCCCGTAGGTGGTACCTTTCACCTAGCTGAAGACATTTTTTAGATTAGATAACACTGTGCAACAAAATGGAGGTGAAAGTCTGGGACACGAAAAATTCCTCTTGGGGAAGAAAGGCCTTGGTGAGTATATTATGAACCCCGAAGGACGCGGAGGTTCGACTCACGGCGCATCTGTTCTTCGGGGTTTTTAATATATTCACCATTGTCGAAAATTTGTTACACCTAAAATTTGGAAAGGACCCTAATTATTCCATTTTAATTAAGACTATTTTATGGTGGAGGGTATAAAGAGTTCGGCCCGGCCGAACTTAACGACTTCTTACTTATTATATTTTATTCGCAATTATTGTTCTTAGTAGTCTTTCCTGCCAGCTTATCTCGCATTCTAATTAACACTCAACGAAAGCTGTGTACTTCCCAACAAAGCTGATAACAACATTCTCTTTGAAGAAAACCAAAAATATCCCCTTTCCATTTGAATATCCATACCGATGTGGTATAAATAATTTGGAATTTACCGAGTGTCCATTAGTCTGTCAAAAAATATGAAGGCAGTAATTGTTGTCTTTACGCTTGTGGTGGCTTTCGCTTGTGCTTTGCCAATCGAGAAGTGGCACAGAAGTAGTGATGGTTGCCTTTATTATGTGGAAGAAAATATGAAGGTAAGATAACTACATCCTGATCAATCACATTTGATCCCAACAATGGATATTTCATTGCAGTTCAATTGGTATCAAGCCTGGGAAGAGTGTATAGCTAAAAATATGACCCTAATTACCATTGATTCCTTCTATAAACAGCAACAATTCGATGGTCTAATACAAATGCATTATCGTAAGTGGTGGTGGTGACTAGTGGCTAACGAGGAAAGCGATTTTTTATTTAATTTGTTTTATCTTTCTTTAAATTTGCAGCTAAAAAGTTAACTTTTTGGTTGGCTGCCCATGACAATGCTGTTGCACAACGTCATGTCTGGGCAACAACTGCCAGGCCATTATCTTTTACCAACTGGGCCAAGGATCAGCCGAATTATGCCAACAATGATCATTGCCTTTTGATTCATGAAAGCACCGGCCAATGGCATGATTTTCCATGTTCTTCGAATTTAGGATTTGTGTGTGAAATACAGGCGTGTACAAATAAAAATGCTGGAGATTGGGAAAGTGTTGAATTGTCAAAAGAATTAAAAAAATATAATGTTAATGTTTTTAATCTATTTGGAAACTCGAAACCGTTGTAATTTGTGAAAAAGAACGAGGTTAAATAAAAGTCGAAAGTTAGAAAAAAAGTAAGCGACTTTTAAGGGATTCGTGAGTATCAATAAAAGTGGATTTCTAAAAGACTCCACAGATGATTCATTGCTATCGAGAAAAGATTTTGTAAATTTTTAATCAATCGTAAGTATTCTACAAAATATCAAACGTGGATTTTGAAAAGACTTTCAAAGGGATTCATGGCCATCAATAAACGTGGATTTTTAAAGGACTTTCAAAGGGATTCATGGCCATCAATTAACGTGGATTTTTAAAAGACTTTCAAAGGCTTTCACGGGCATCAATCAACGTGGATTTTTAAATAACTTTCAAAGGGATTCATGGCCATCAATAAACGTGAATTTTTAAAAGACTTTCAAAGGGATTCATGGCCACCAATAAACGTGGATTTTTAAAAGACTTTCAAAGGGATTCATGGCCATCAATAAACGTGGATTTTTAAAAGACTTTCAAAGGGATTCATGGCCATCAATAAACGTGGATTTTTAAAAGACTTTCAAAGGGATTCATGGCCATCAATAAACGTGGATTTTTAAAAGACTTTCAAAGGGATTCATGGCCATCAATAAACGTGCATAAAACGTGGATTTTTACAAGACTTTTAAGGGGATTTTGTGACCATCATAAAACGTGGATTTTTACAAGACTTTTAAGGGGATTTATGACCATCAATAAACGTGGATTTTTACAAGACTTTTAAGGGGATTTATGACCATCAATAAACGTGGATTTTTACAAGACTTTTAAGGGGATTTGTGACCATCATAAAACGTGGATTTTTACAAGACTTTTAAGGGGATTTATGACCATCAATAAACGTGGATTTTTACAAGACTTTTAAGGGGATTTGTGACCATCAATAAACGTGGATTTTTAAAAGACTTTTATGGAAATTCATGACCATCAACATTATTTAAAGACGTTTAATTTATAAAATACGCACACACATTATCCTGCTTTGCAAAATATAAGCATACGTTTAAAATATTGCCAACCACGCTTGATAACGAGTGGGCAGCTTATAACATTGTAAAGAATATGATAAAGTTATTTTTGTTCCAGAATTTATCGTATTTTTGCTCTAGTTTTAGAAGAATTAAAATTTCAATTTAGATTCAGTTGCAATATTGAAATGGTGCGAACAACAATTGTGCTGATAGCAGTGGCTGCTTTTTTCTATACCGTAGCTGGTTCGGCATTTGTTAAAACTGAAGATGGCGATACGTTTTATATAGAAAAGTCGGAGAAGGTTAATTGTTTTCTGTTCCACAATGAAAATATGCACTTCTTATTTTGTGGTTTTTTTAAATTAATTACAGTATTCCTGGCACGAAGCCTTGAGTGAATGTATCCGTTTAAAAATGACATTGGTAGCCGTAGATTCAGATTGTAAACGTCAAAAAATGGCCGCCTTAAGCATGTGTAAGTATTAAAAAAATACAAAAATGTTAAATTGGCATCAATTACAAAGCAAATATTTCTTACAGACGAAACTCCACGAGTGTGGATAGGTGGTCATGATCAAATTAAAAGTCGACAATTCCAATGGATATCCAATAGTCAGATATTTGAATACACTAATTGGAGAGAACGCGAACCCAATAATAATAATGAACATTGTGTGGAAATGATATACCCCAGTCTGAAATGGAATGATGCTAGATGTGATGCAAAACATGGATTTATTTGTGAAGATATGCCAGCAGTAAAAGAAAAAAATAGAGAAATAAAACTGTTAAAAGAAGCATATGAAAACCAAATCGGGCAACCAACCACTGAAATAAATCTGAGAGAAAATGTCGAGGAATATATGTCCAACTATGTGTTAGAACTTAAAAAGGAAATTCAACATTTGGGAAATTCAATTAATGAACAACTCGCAAAATTAACTAAAATTTCTTTAAATCAAAGTAATTGTGAAGAAAAGAAGATTTATTTGCTAAATAATAATCAAATTCAGACGAACCAACGGATGAATCGCCAACAACAACCTTATCATCGCCTTTTTATTGAAACGAAATTAACATCGAATTTACACGAATTTATTGTAACAACCGCTGAAGGAATGTCTCCTCACTGTAAAAAAAAATTATATTCACAATAAAATACTTTATTTTATAAAACTAATCAATAAATATACCACGGTGCTCTCCTTACTTACACCTGGGAAGTTCATAGATGAGAAAAACTAAAAATCAAAGTTCCCATTTTTGGGTTTTTTAGGTTTTCAGGATTTTGCTTGAAATTGGTAAGTCTTATCAAAATACTAGGATTAGAGAAAATCTTATAGCTGTGAAAATACTCTGAAAAATCGGTTTTTATAATTCTTTCGTAAATCGTAGTCAAAGTTTAAATTTAGAGTTTTTTTTTAAGTTTTCGCAATTTAGCTTGAAAGTGCTATCAAAATGGCCTTGAGGTGAAAACACCCAAAACAGAAAACAGAAAACACCCAACGATGGGAAAGAAACACTGAGGAACACGCGAACATAGACTTGATTGCGCTATAATCCCGTCGGACTTCAATAAGCAAAAACTGTGCTTTCAAACCACAGGTGATATTTTGGCTGCCCATGTCTTGTCTGGGCTGCAGCAGTTTTTATTGCTGGTCCAGTATTATTGCTGAACATTCAGCCTTTGGATATGCAGGTTTAGCATTAGGTTTATAAAGATACAAATATGGCGTTGGGCATGTTAAAAACTGTTATGTAACCAGGTTTAGCTAAGTGACAGAAAGGATGAAACAGTTTACATTTCGGAAACCCTGTATTATGACACAACTGACGTAAACATATCAGATAGAAATGAATGGGTTCAGAACAGACCAATTTTTTTTTATCAAATTTTGTTGGGTTCCGCTGCACTGCAATTGGTGAGGGAAATTATATACTTGATGAACTTACAAGACGAAGTTCTCAGTCTCCTGATATACAAATAGAGCCAGGTCAGGCAACCAATACGAATGCATCGGCTTTGAATGTGTTGTGTACGTGTGAGTCACAGCGAGAGGGTAACTTTTTTCTCTGAATAAACTGTGAGAAATTGTGTGTGCATAACATCAGTTCGGTTGACATATAGAATTTCGTTGATATTGTTAGTTTATGTTTAAAATTTAAACTTTAAATCATAAAATGATTGAATAATGCTATTGCAAATAAAAAAAATTTGGTATTTAATATTTTTAAAGGTTTGTACATATACAGTGAATCACAGTCAAAAGTATCCACTTCACTTTCTTACATTACTTTTCACTGTGAGGTAAAAATCGATGTTGTATAACAATTTTTAATTTTTTTATCTAAATTTAACTGAATTTCGTTAAATTTATTTTATAATATTTAGGTCAAGACACTAATGTTTAAAAAGAAAAAAGAATGAAGTCGCAATTAGCTCTTTGCAATCGCAGTTTTAATAAAAAAAATTAAGTGGATACTTTTGACTGTAATTCACTGTTGTATGTTGCGTAAATCTTTAAAGTAAAGATTTTCTTTCACTGTCACTTTGATTTTGATAATCTTTGTGACAACTAAGAAAATGTCTTCTCATATAAAACGTTCTTTGGCGTATTAATGTTTTTTGGCACAACAAACATTCATAATCACCGAAAAAATTGTCGGCGAATAAAAAGTCGTTTTCATACTGGTCAGTCATTTCTCTATGTGTATTCATACGTACAATCAAGAAAAATAGCGACTACATCACCTTCTTCGTTGATCAGACAAGACTGCGTGTTTCTTTGTTATTGGAAAACGAACAAGCTGTTCGGTGGTGAGTGCACATCGTATTTCCTCGCTCAGTATACACAGAGTGTGCTTGTGTTTGTACTCTCAACAAGCGCACACGGGCGCCTAATTGCCTGACCTGGAAATAGAGCGACATTGATATAACATGTTGTAATGGGGCTGCTTCGTTTCTCATGGAGCGTCAGTGAAGATCTTGGGGTCAGTGATCACAATCTGATCCGGATTGAGGTCTCATTATATGCTCAGCAACTTAGCGATGCCTTTAGCGTTGTTTCGTTGCATGATTTCTCTTCTCTTCCAGTGAATGAGCAAGTGAGGTTTCTGACTGACACTATTTCTAGTGTCAATGATTCATTGTTTGAGAGGTACAGCCGAAGAAGTTCTAGGAAACTGTCATGGTGGAAAAGAACTTTGAGTCAGAAGCGAAAAGTAGTTAGGCTCCTCCGGAAGAAATTCCAGAGAGCCAAACGACGGAACGCTGATGATGTTGGCGTTCATTCAGCAGCCTATAGGCAATGCTTGAATGAGTACCAGGAGATGATGTCAGTGGCAATCTTTTGTGGAAAGAAACCGTGAGGACCCTTGGGGTCGACTGTATAGGCTATGCAGACCGAAGAAGACTCTTGATGTCTCTGGCATCAAAGTAGGTGATAGAGTTCTGACTATGTGGAGTGATTGTGTTTATGCCATGATGTCCTCATTCTTCCCAAGGACGGAGCTGGAGGTACCTCCTCCACTGGAGGGGCTACCTATTGTACCAATTCTGGAAAGATATGAGATCAATCAGGCTGTAGCGTTAGTCCGCTGCAGTAAGTCGCGTGGGTAAGACGGTTTGACCGGAGAGATGTATAAAGCATCTGGAGGGCCATTCCGGATTTCCTAGAGGCTTTGCTGTGTAAATGTGTGAGTATGGGTGTGTTTCCACGAGAGTGGAAATCTGCTAAAGTGATTGTCCTCTTGAAGTCGCCATATAAGGTCAGGAGTAATCCTCGATATTATCGCGGCATCAGTCTTCTTCCAGTGCTTGGAAAAGTATTGGAGAGGACAATGGTGCATCGGCTTCAGGAAAGACTTACTGGCGCAGAGTCTGAATGGCAGTTTGGGTTCAAACCAGGCCGTAGTATAGAAGACGCATGGTTGCATGTTAAGCGCTGTGTGTCTGAGTCTTCGAGCCGATAGGTCTTGGGCATATTCGTCGACTTCAAGGGTGCTTTTGACTACCTTTGTTGGTCAAGAGTACTTGTTCGTCTACAGGAAGTACGATGCCAGGAGATTAAGCTTTGGCAACGCTATTTCTCAGATCGGGTGGCTCCTCTTTTGGTGCAAACAGTAGAGTCTCCATTGATGTTGTTCGGGGTTTTCCGCAGGGGTCCATTTATTTGGAACCTAATGATGGATCCACTACTGCAACAACTCAGCTCGCTTTGCAAGGTCTGTGCTTTTACAGACGATTTGCTCGTTCTGGTGGAGGCTCAATCTCGTTCTGAGATGGAACAGTTGGGCTCCAGAATGATGTCTATTGTTGGCACTTGGGGTACCAGGTTTGGTGTCCAATTTGCTACAGAGAAGAGTGTCACAATGCTACTCAAGGGTAGATTGTCTGGCAATCGACATACGAGCGTCGTCTTCGATGGTCGAGGTCTCTCGTAAAAGACTGAAGTGAGGTATTTGGGCACCACAATGGGTGAGAAGATGAATTTCATCACTCACTTAGATCGGCTCAAAGAGAAAATGTGCAGCGTTGTAAGTCCTGTTCGTCGCATTTTTGCGCTTGGATTGGGGTCTGTGTAGACGTGCGTTGCGGGTGGTATGGTGGTCTGCTTGTTGCCTGTGCAACATACGGTGCCCCCATATGGCACATTGCAGTTACAGGGTATGGGTATCGTAAGATTCTGTCATGTCAGCGCATTATGATGCTGGCGTGTCTCCCTGTATGCCGCACAGTGTCTACTGAGGCTATGCAAGTGTTGTTGGGTGTCCCTCCTCTTGACCTGGAAGTGATACGTTCAAACGTGTCATTTTTAGCCAAGAGATGTTTGCCGATTGTTCCCACTGATTGGGCAGTAGAAGATGTGGTGAGCTTGGATGCCTTGAAGCGCAAGACGCGGCTGCGCGAGCTCGTAACATCTAGATGGCAATCTAGATGGAACCAGTGCGAGAATGGGCGAGTAACATTTAGGTTTATCCCGGATGTTACTTTTGCCATGACGAACCCCGATTTTGGTTTCGGCCTTCATTTGGGATACTTGTTGACTTGGCATGGGTCTCTCACTGCATTTTTGCATAGTAGAAACCTTTCTGGCACTTCATCGTGCAGTTGTGGGGCTCCAGTCGAAGACTGGCTGCATGTTTTGTGTGAGTGTCCTCATTATGGGGACTTCAGGAACCTAGATTCCATGGGTATCACCAGAGTTGATGGCCAATGGGATGTGAGTCATGTGCTCTCTACTAGCTCTACTCGTGTTAGTCCTGGGGATGCAAATAGGGCGTTCCGCCTTCGCAGAGCGTTAGTGCAGGTGTCGTCGTAGGTGTTGTTTCTATGTTGTTGTGTTGGGGCTTTATAGGCTTAACCGCGTATATTGCAACGGGGGTCGCATGGGACCGAAACTGGAAGTAACTCGGTTACGAGATTTGACGAGAGGTCATTATTCTGGTACCGCAGGTGGTATGGAATAATGGGGAATCTCAACTCTCCACCATGCCATCACAGATCTTTTAGATCTTGTCGGGGGCTTTCAAACATAATCGGTTGCCGTTCGCCAGCTTCAGAGCGGAAGAGGTGAATGGGCCTCGCAATGAGAAAGCTACGTCCATGTAAACGTGGTGACTAGACTGCTACATCAGTGTAACACTTGTGTTACACTCTTCCCATTTCCCGATCGTGTCTAAACTCTCTCTCTCACTTTGGGCGACCAGTCCCGTGTTGTATGGAACAAAAACTGGTAGTAGTTTCGACTACGAAGTCTGACCGGAGACTTTCTGGTACCGCGGGAGTCAGGAGTCCCTAGATCTGTTCATCTAGCCTGACTATGGAGAGGCACCTATTGGTTTCAACGCGGTGGTTGTGGTTTGGACCGACATTGCGGGTAGAGCTTCGGCTCGATGTGGAGTTGCATTATTCACCGGAAGCTGCGACCCATAGAGCAGCAGAAGTGTAAGATAGCCCTCAACCCCTTACCAAGAGGAAAGTGAAGCCCATAATTGTGGATCTTCGAATTGGTACCTGCGGGATAGACTTGGGGACTCTGTGGAGAGCTACCACTCTCTAAGAGTACTCTGGGTAATTCCAAAGGGGCGCTGGCCGACGCATGGAATCGCGACCCCCGGTGCAAGGGTGCATCATGGTTAGAGCCGTCAAGGCGAGAATCATGTCTCAATATAACGCTCGACAATCCTAAGAAGTTCTGATTTAAGAAAATCATAAGGATCTGGCAAGACGAACCTGGAAGTAAGGTATCGAAGTCTATATGACCGATAATCTCAGTACGGAGAACTGCACTCATTAATATGAGTGCACCCCGATACTACTATAGTCGAGTTCAAACGAAGTGTTCAAACGACACCACTTATGGGAAAGTTATACATAACTGAAAGTCTCAGGAAATATCATCAACATTATGCTGAGGAGTATTTTTTCCACCGTTGAAAATATGATTTTGTCTGGCCTTGAGAATCGAATCCGGGCGTGTGTGCTTCCCATTGTATCACGGTGCCACCCATAGATCTACTTAACTTCGATGAATTTCTTCACCTAGTTCGATCAATGTCATCATCATCTTGCCTTTGCGGTTTTATACACTTCCCTACATTCTTCCTTGCAGTTTACTTTTTTTCATCATTCTCCCCGTATCACTCTTTTCAGTCAGAATACAATGAACCGCACGAAGTAGCGGTCTCAAAAAAAAAAAAACAAAAACGACAGCTTCGCATCATACAACCTAACCTAAAAGTGATCCATACCAGATATCAAGCGTACATATTTAGATTTCCAAGAAGACCCAAACAAATTTTTTAAAGCTTTTGAGAAAGATCTATAGCGTGAAATTTTAAAGAAGGACCTACAACCGGTAGTAAACTTTGATTTTTAAAGCTTTTTAGAAGCACATATAGCCACCAGTAAACGTGGATTTTTTAAGCTTTTAGAGACACATATAGCCACCAGTAAACATGGATTTTTTAAAGCTTTTTAGAAGCACACCAGTAAACGTGGATTTTTTTAAAGCTTTTTAGAAGCACACCAGTAAACGTGGATTTTTTTAAAGCTTTTTAGAAGCGCACCAGTAAACGTGGATTTTTTTAAAGCTTTTTAGAAGCACACCAGTAAATGTGGATTTTTTTAAAGCTTTTTAGAAGCACACCAGTAAACGTGGATTTTTTTAAAGCTTTTTAGAAGCACACCAGTAAACGTGGATTTTTTTAAAGCTTTTTAGAAGCGCACCAGTAAACGTGGATTTTTTTAAAGCTTTTTAGAAGCACACCAGTAAACGTGGATTTTTAAAGCTTTTTAGAAGCACACCAGTAAACGTGGATTTTTTAAAGCTTTTTACAAGCACATATAGCCACCAGTAAACGTGGATTTTTTAAAGCTTTTTACAAGCACATATAGCCACCAGTAAACGTGGATTTTTTAAAGCTTTTTACAAGCACATATATCCACCAGTAAACGTGGATTTTTTAAAGCTTTTTTGAAGCACGTATAGCCACCAGTAAACTTGGATTTTTTTAAAGCTTTTTAGAAGCACATATAGCCACCAGTAAACGTGGATTTTTAAAGCTTTTTAGAAGCACATATAGTCACCAGTAATCGTGGATTTTTAAAGCTTTTTAGAAGCACATATAGCCACCAGTAAACGTGGATTTTTTAAAGCTTTTTAGAAGCACATATAGCCACCAGTAAACGTGGATTTTTTAAAGCTTTTTAGAAGCACATATAGCCACCAGTAAACGTGGATTTTTTAAAGCTTTTTAGAAGCACATATAGCCACCAGTAAACGTGGATTTTTTAAAGCTTTTTAGAAGCACATATAGCCACCAGTAAACGTGGATTTTTTAAAGCTTTTTAGAAGCACATATAGCCACCAGTAAACGTGGATTTTTTAAAGCTTTTTAGAAGCACATATAGCCACCAGTAAACGTGGATTTTTTAAAGCTTTTTAGAAGCACATATAGCCACCAGTAAACGTGGATTTTTTAAAGCTTTTTAGAAGCACACCAGTAAACTTGGAGTGTTTAAAGCTTTTTAGAAGCACACCAGTAAACATGGAGTGTTTAACGCTTTTTAAAGCTTTTTAGAAGCACACCAGTGAACGTGGAGTTTTTAAAGCTTTTTAGAAGCACACCAGTAAACGTGGAGTTTTAAAAACTTTTTAGAAGCACACCAGTAAACGTGGATTTTTTAAAGCTTTTTAGAAGCACACCAATAAACGTGGATTTTTTAAAGCTTTTTAGAAGCACACCAATAAACGTGGATTTTTTAAAGCTTTTTAGAAGCACACCAATAAACGTGGATTTTTTAAAGCTTTTTAGAAGCACACCAATAAACGTGGATTTTTTAAAGCTTTTTAGAAGCACACCAATAAACGTGGATTTTTTAAAGCTTTTTAGAAGCACACCAATAAACGTGGATTTTTTAAAGCTTTTTAGAAGCACACCAATAAACGTGGATTTTTTAAAGCTTTTTAGAAGCACACCAATAAACGTGTAAACGAGGATTTTTTAAAGCTTTTTAGAAGCACATATAGCCACCAGTAAACGTGGATTTTTTAAAGCTTTTTAGAAGCACATGTAGCCACCAGTAAACTTGGATTTTTTAAAGCTTTTTAGAATCACATATAGCCACCAGTAAATATGGATTTTTTAAAGCTTTTTAGAAGCACATATAGCCACCAGTAACGTGGATATTTTTAAGCTTTTTAGAAGCACATATAGCCACCAGTAAACGTGGATTTTTTAAAGCTTTTTAGAAGCACACCAGTAAACTTGGAGTGTTTAAAGCTTTTTAGAAGCACATATAGCCACCAGTAAACGTGGATTTTTTAAAGCTTTTTAGAAGCACACCAGTAAACTTGGAGTGTTTAAAGCTTTTTAGAAGCACACCAGTAAACATGGAGTGTTTAAAGCTTTTTAGAAGCACACCAGTGAACGTGGAGTTTTTAAAGCTTTTTAGAAGCACACCAGTAAACGTGGCGTTTTACAAACTTTTTAGAAGCACACCAGTAAACGTGGATTTTTTAAAGCTTTTTAGAAGCACATATAGCCACCAGTAAACGTGGATTTTTTAAAGCTTTTTAGAAGCACATATAGCCACCAGTAAACGTGGATTTTTTAAAGCTTTTTAGAAGCACATATAGCCACCAGTAAACGTGGATTTTTTAAAGCTTTTTAGAAGCACATATAGCCACCAGTAAACGTGGATTTTTTAAAGCTTTTTAGAAGCACATATAGCCACCAGTAAACGTGGATTTTTTAAAGCTTTTTAGAAGCACACCAGTAAACTTGGAGTGTTTAAAGCTTTTTAGAAGCACACCAGTAAACATGGAGTGTTTAAAGCTTTTTAAAGCTTTTTAGAAGCACACCAGTAAACTTGGAGTGTTTAAAGCTTTTTAGAAGCACACCAGTAAACATGGAGTGTTTAAAGCTTTTTAAAGCTTTTTAGAAGCACACCAGTGAACGTGGAGTTTTTAAAGCTTTTTAGAAGCACACCAGTAAACGTGGCGTTTTAAAAACTTTTTAGAAGCACACCAGTAAACGTGGATTTTTTAAAGCTTTTTAGAAGCACACCAGTAAACGTGGATTTTTTAAAGCTTTTTAGAAGCACATATAGCCACCAGTAAACGTGGATTTTTTAAAGCTTTTTACAAGCACATATAACCATCAGTAAACGTGGATTTTTTAAAGCTTTTTGGAAACACATATAGCCACCAGTAAACCTGGCTTTTTTAAAGCTTTTTAGAATCACATATTGCCACCAGTAAACGTGGATTTTTTAAAGCTTTTTACAAGCACATATAGCCACCAGTAAACGTGGATTTTTTTAAGCTTTTTAGAAGCACATATAGCCACCAGTAAACGTGGATTTTTAAAGCTTTTTAGAAGCACATATAGCCACCAGTAAATGTGGATTTTTTAAAGCTTTTTAGAAGCACATATAGCCACCAGTAAACGTGGATTTTTTTAAGCTTTTTAGAAGCACATATAGCCACCAGTAAACGTGGATTTTTTAAAGCTTTTTAGAAGCACATATAGCCACCAGTAAATGTGAATTTTTTAAAGCTTTTTAGAAGCACATATAGCCACCAGTAAACGTGGATTTTTTTAAGCTTTTTAGAAGCACATATAGCCACCAGTAAACGTGAATTTTTTAATGCTTTTTAGAAGCACATATAGCCACCAGTAAACGTGGATTTTTTTAAGCTTTTTAGAAGCACATATAGCCACCAGTAAACGTGGATTTTTTAAAGCTTTTTAGAAGCACATATAGCCAACAGTAAACGTGAATTTTTAAAGCTTTTTAGAAACACATATAGCCACCAGAAAACGTGGATTTTTTAAAGCTTTTTAGAACCACATATAGCCACCAGAAAACGTGGATTTTTTAAAGCTTTTTAGAAGCACATATAGCCACCAGTAAACGTGGATTTTTTAAAGCTTTTTAGAAGCACATATAGCCACCAGTAAACGTGGATTTTTTAAAGCTTTTTAGAAGCACATATAGTCACCAGTAAACGTGGATTTTTTAAAGCTTTTTAGAAGCACATATAGCCACCAGTAAACGTGGATTTTTTAAAGCTTTTTAGAAGCACATATAGCCACCAGTAAACGTGGATTTTGTAAAGCTTTTTAGAAGCACATATAGCCACCAGTAAACGTGGATTTTTTAAAGCTTTTTAGAAGCACATATAGCCACCAGTAAACGTGGATTTTTTAAAGCTTTTTACAAGCACATATAGCCACCAGTAAACGTGAATTTCTTAAAGCTTTTTAGAAGCACATATAGCCACCAGTAAACGTGGATTTTTTAAAGCTTTTTAGAAGCACATGTAGCCACCAGTAAACGTGAATTTCTTAAAGCTTTTTAGAAGCACATATAGCCACCAGTAAACGTGGATTTTTTAAAGCTTTTTAGAAGCACATATAGCCACCAGTAAACGTGGATTTTTTTAAAGCTTTTTAGAAGCGCATATAGCCACCAGTAAACGTGGAGTTCTTAAAGCTTTTTAGAAGCACACCAGTAAACGTGGAGTTCTTAAAGCTTTTTAGAAGAACACCAGTAAACGTGGATTTTTTAAAGTTTTTTAGAAGCACACCTGTAAACGTGGAGTTCTTAAAGCTTTTTAGAAGCACACCTGTAAACGTGGAGTTCTTAAAGCTTTTTAGAAGCACGTATAGCCTGTAGTAAACGTGGATTTTTAACGCTTTTTAGAAGCACAAGCGACATTTCTGACAAAAATCGGGAGCTTTTAAATGGATTGAAAAGACCCGAACAAAAATTTAAGTTTTTAAAGTAGACTTTAAGCCCAACCGAAGGCGATAAAAAAAATATTTTTTTTTTCTTTTTGCAGTTTCCAAAGGGTTAATTGAACAACAACAAATTATTTAAATTCAAAGATTGTGTAATTGTTTTATGATTACAAAAAGAAGATATTAATTATATATATAAAAAAATAGGAAAAAAAAATAAAAACAAAAAGAGTATAAAATTCTAAAAGCGTATGATAATGTTGTTTTTGGTTTGGACTTTATCGCATTTGTCGTTCGTTGTTATGTGAAGCCAACACCCAACTGTAGCTTCAGTTGCAAAGTTGAAATGATTCGAACAACAATTCTTTGGGCAACTTTGGCTGGCTTTTTCTGTGCCGTAGCTAGTTCTGGATTTGTTAAGACTCAAGATGGTGATACTTTTTATATAGAAACATCTGCCAAGGTAATCATAATGAAATCACTGACATCCACAATACCACAGGGGAGGAACAAAAAGATCTTATAAAATTATCACTACAAATTAATTCCAGTTTACCTGGTATGAAGCCCTAAGCGATTGTGTACGCCTAAAAATGACATTGGTGGCCATATATTCGCCTGAAAAAAGTCAAAAATTGGCCAATTTAGGTTACGGTGAGTGTATACTAAACCAAAGTTTTCAAATTAATAAAAACACATTTTATTCCAGCAGTTGACAGTGTTCGAGTTTGGATAGGTGGCCACGATCTAACAAACGGTCGACAATTTCAATGGATATCCAACAGTCATATATTTGATTATACCAATTGGAACAAAGGCGAACCGAATAATAGAAATGAACATTGTGTGGAAATGTTTTACCCCAGTATGCTGTGGAATGATGCTCCTTGTGATCATCGTCGAGGATTTATATGTGAAGAAATACCAGCAGTGACGGAAAAAGATAGAGAAATTAAACTATTAAAGGAGTCATATGAATACCAAATAAGACAATCGGCCAAGCAAAATAGTGACAAAAAGGAACATGCCAACAAAGACGATGCCCTGCCTACACATGTTTCAGAAGATTTAAAAAAAGAAATACGGCATTTGAAATTTTCCATTAATGACAAACTATCGCAGATATTAAAAATGTCCGCGAAACAACGTAATTGTGGTGCATATGAAAATGATGATGTTCCACTAACAACAATACCAACATTTGCGGATAAATTTGATGAAACACAAATTACAACTGATGAAATATATGAGTTTTTTGAGGAAACCCAAGCTACCACTGATGCAACAGATGAAACATATGACACACATGAAGATACAACGCCGACCGTTAATCATCAACCATTATTAAAAGTTCAACAATTGCCCTTTTGGTATCATCGGTATTACAACAACATACCCTATCAGAGTGAACAGGATACAACTGAAAAATCGAATATCGATGAAACAACAGCAACAGCATATGATGAAACCCCATTACCTTATTGGTATACTCATTACAATAAGTATTTTCCCCATCAACACACATTTGAAACCACTGAAACATGGGAAGATACCACAATGACACCAGAGATCTCCGGAACATCAAAACAGCTATCAACATTTGATACCAAACAATTGACTATGGCATTGCAAGAGACCAACGAAAAACTAAATCTTTTATTTGAAAAACTTAGAGAAATTCAAGAGATGAAATTAAAGGAACAACCTTCAAAGATATTTTACAATTTCTATTAGCCGGATAATAAGTTCTCTCCCCAGAGAATGAAAAATATCTCTATTACAAAAATATATTTCATATATTCATATATACATACATATGCGCTACTGTTATTAACATTATTCCCAATAAAAACGGATGTTTTTTAAACGTCACATATTGCATTTTTAAGAATTTTTTCTCAACCACCATCAGAGTCACAAACGTGGATTTTTTAAAGAATTTGTTCTCAACCACCATCAGAGTCACAAACGTGGATTTTTCAACGAATTTTTTCTCAACCACCGTCAGAGACACAAACGTGGATTTTTTTAAAGAATTTTTTCTCAACCACCATCAGAGTCACAAACGTGGATTTTTTAAAGAATTTTTTCTCAACCACCATCAGAGTCACAAACGTGGATTTTTTAAAGAATTTTTTCTCAACCACCATCAGAGTCACAAACGTGGATTTTTTAAAGAATTTTTTCTCAGCCACCATCAAAGTCGTAAACTAGGATTTTTTAAAGAATTTTTTCTCAACCACCATCAAAGTCACAAACGTGGATTTTTTAATTCTTTTTCCCAGCGATCATCAGTCACAAACGTGGGTTTTTAAAGAATTTTTTGTCTACGATCATCAGAATCACAAACGTGGATTTTTTAAAGAATTTTTTCTCAACCACCATCAGAGTCACAAACGTGGATTTTTTAAAAATTTTTTTTCTCAACCACCATCAGAGTCACAGACGTGGATTTTTTAAAGAATTTTTTCTCAACCACCATCAGAGTCACAAGGCGTTGATTTTTTAAATAATTTTTTTCTCAAACACCATCAGAGTCACAAACGTGGATTTTTTAAAGAATTTTTTCTCAACCACCATCAGAGTCACAAACGAGGATTTTTTAAAGAATTTTTTCTCAACCACCATCAGAGACACACACGAGGATTTTTTAAAGAATTTTTTCTCAACAACAATTTTTTCTCAACCACCATCAGAGTCACAAACGTGGATTTTTTAAAGAATTTTTTCTCAACCATCATCAAAGTCACAAACGTGAATTTTTTAAAGAATTTTTTCTCAACCACCATCAGAGTCACAAACGAGGATTTTTTAAAGAATTTTTTCTCAACAACAATTTTTTCTCAACCACCATCAGAGTCACAAACGTGGTTTTTTTAAAGAATTTTGTCTCAACCACCATCAGAGTCACAAACGTGGATTTTTTAAAGAAATTTTTTCTCAACCACCATCAGAGTCACAAACGTGGATTTTTTAAAGAATTTTTTTCTCAACCACCATCAGAGTCACAAACGTGGATTTTTTAAATAATTTTTTTTCTCAACCACCATCAGAGTCACAAACGTGTATTTTTTTTTAATAATTTTTTCTCAACCACCATCAGAGTCACAAACGTGGATTTTTTAAAGAATTTTTTCTCAACCACCATCAGAGTCACAAACGTGGATTTTTTAAAGAATTTTTTCTCAACCACCATCAGAGTCACAAACGTGGATTTTTTAAAGAATTTTTTCTCAACCACCATCAGAGTCACAAACGTGGATTTTTTAAAGAATTTTTTCTCAACCACCATCAGAGTCACAAACGTGGATTTTTTAAAGAATTTTTTCTCAACCACCATCAGAGTCACAAACGTGGATTTTTTAAAGAATTTTTTTCTCAACCACCATCAGAGTCACAAACGTGGATTTTTTAAAGAATTTTTTCTCAACCACCATCAGAGTCACAAACGTGGATTTTTTAAAGAATTTTTTCTCAACCACCAACAGAGACTCAAACGTGGATTTTTTAAAGAATTTTTTCTCAACCACCATCTAAAAGCACAAACGTGGATTTTTTAAAGAATTTTTTCTCAACCACCATCTAAAAGCACAAACGTGGATTTTTTAAAGAATTTTTTCTCAACCACCATCAGTGTCACAAACGTGGATTTTTAAAGAATTTGTTTTCTCAACCACCATCAGAGTCACAAACGTGGATTTTTAAAGAATTTTTTTCTCAACCACCATCAGAGTCACAAACGTGGATTTTTTAAAGAATTTTTTCTCAACCACCATCAGAGTTACAAACGTGGATTTTTTAAGAATTTTTTCTCAACCACCATCTAAAAGCACAAACGTGGATTTTTTAAAGAATTTTTTCTCAACCACCATCAGTGTCACAAACGTGGATTTTTAAAGAATTTGTTTTCTCAACCACCATCAGAGTCACAAACGTGGATTTTTAAAGATTTTTTTCTCAACCACCATCAGAGTCACAAACGTGGATTTTTTAAAGAATTTTTTTCTCAACCACCATCAGAGTCACAAACGTGGATTTTTTAAAGAATTTTTTTCTCAACCACCATCAGAGTCACAAACGTGGATTTTTTAAAAAAAATTTTTCTCAACCACCATCAGAGTCACAAACGTGGATTTTTTAAAGATTTTTTTCTAAACCACCATCAGAGTCACAAACGTGGATTTTTTAAAGAATTTTTTTCTCAACCACCATCAGAGTCACAAACGTGGATTTTTTAAAGAATTTTTTTCTCAACCACCATCAGAGTCACAAACGTGGATTTTTTAAAGAATTTTTTCTCAACCACCATCAGAGTCACAAACGTGGATTTTTTAAAGAATTTTTTTCTCATCCACCATCAGAGTCACAAACGTGGATTTTTTAAAGAATTTTTTTCTCATCCACCATCAGAGTCACAAACGTGGATTTTTTAAAGAATTTTTTTCTCAACCACCATCAGAGTCACAAACGTGGATTTTTTAAAGAATTTTTTTCTCAACCACCATCAGAGTCACAAAAGTGGATTTTTTAAAGAATTTTTTTCTCAACCACCATCAGAGTCACAAACGCGGATTTTTTAAAGAATTTTTTTCTCAACCACCATCAGAGTCACAAACGTGGATTTTTTAAAGAATTTTTTTCTCAACCACCATCAGAGTCACAAACGTGGATTTTTTAAAGAATTTTTTTCTCAACCACCATCAGAGTCACAAACGTGGATTTTTTAAAGAATTTTTTTCTCAACCACCATCAGAGTCACAAACGTGGATTTTTTAAAGAATTTTTTTCTCAACCACCATCAGAGTCACAAACGTGGATTTTTTAAAGAATTTTTTTTTCAACCACCATCAGAGTCACAAACGTGGATTTTTTAAAGAATTTTTTTCTCAACCACCATCAGAGTCACAAACGTGGATTTTTTAAAGAATTTTTTTCTCAACCACCATCAGAGTCACAAACGTGGATTTTTTAAAGAATTTTTTTCTCAACCACCATCAGAGTCACAAACGTGGATTTTTTAAAGAATTTTTTTCTCAACCACCATCAGAGTCACAAACGTGGATTTTTTAAAGAATTTTTTTCTCAACCACCATCAGAGTCACAAACGTGGATTTTTTAAAGAATTTTTTTCTCAACCACCATCAGAGTCACAAACGTGGATTTTTTAAAGAATTTTTTTCTCAACCACCATCAGAGTCACAAACGTGGATTTTTTAAAGAATTTTTTTCTCAACCACCATCAGAGTCACAAACGTGGATTTTTTTAAAGAATTTTTTTCTCAACCACCATCAGAGTCACAAACGTGGATTTTTTAAAGAATTTTTTCTCAACCACCATCAGAGTCGCCAACGTGGATTTTTTAAAGAATTTTTTCTCAACCACCATCAGAGTCGCCAACGTGGATTTTTTAAAGAATTTTTTCTCAACCACCATCAGAGTCACAAACGCGGATTTTTTTAAAGAATTTTTTCTCAACCACCATCAGAGTCACAAACGTGGATTTTTTTAAGAATTTTTTCTCAACCACCATCAGAGTCACATACGTGGATTTTTTAAAGAATTTTTTCTCAACCACCATCAGAGTCACAAACGTGGATTTTTTAAAGATTTTTTTCTCAACCACCATCAGAGTCACAAACGTGGATTTTTTAAAGAATTTTTTCTCAACCACCATCAGAGTCACAAACGTGGATTTTTTAAAGATTTTTTTCTCAACCACCATCAGAGTCACAAACGTGGATTTTTTAAAGAATTTTTTCTCAACCACCATCAGAGTCACAAACGTGGATTTTTTAAAGAATTTTTTCTCAACCACCATCAGAGTCACAAACGTGGATTTTTTAAAGAATTTTTTCTCAGCCACCATCAAAGTCGTAAACGTAAATATTTTTAAGATTTTTTTCTCACGACTATCAACGTCATTAACGTGAATTTTTGTAAGAATATTTTTTCAACGAACGTCAGAGCCACAAATGAGGATTTTTTTTCTCATAGACAATCACAGCTTCAAAAGTGGATTTTTAAAGAATTTTTTCCCATAGACAATCAGTGCTTCAAACTTGGATTTTTTCTTATGGACAATCAGAGTTTCAGACGTGGATTGTTTTAAGATTTTTTCTCAATGACAATCAGAGCTACATTCTTAAAATTTTTTCTCAAGGGGAAACCGATCTAAACAAATATTTAGATTTTATTAAAGACACCAATAATAGTGAAGAAAAAATTGGAACTTGTATACCTACAGCGTTTAAACTGTGCCTAGTTGCAAAATTTCGGACCCATATACATATGTTTTTCTTGCGAAAAAATCTTAAAAAATATATGTTTGAAGCTCTGAGAGACCTTGAGAAAAAAATCGTAAAAATCCACGTTGGAAGCTCCTAGAGAAAAGTTTAAAAAATCCACGTTTGAATTCTTGAATTCTTTAAAAACTCCATGTTTAAGGCTCTCATTGTCCTCGAGAAAAAAAAAAATTCTTAAAAAAATCCACGTTTGAAACTCCGATTGACCATAAGAAAAAAATCTTTAAAAAATCCATGTTTGAAGCAGCGACTGTCTATGAGAAAAAATTTCAAGTTTGATCAGTGATTTTCTATGAGAAAAAATTCTGTAAAAATCAAATTTAAAAGCCTTGATTGTCTATGAAAAAAAATTCTTTAAAAAGTATTGATTGTATTTTATTGTGTATTAATCAGAAAAAATATTTCCCTGGTGGCTCTAAACGCCCACTAGCTTTTTAAAAGATTACCCAACTGTAATGCTTTCTATTTATCTTAAGTTTATAATTCTGAAGAATTTCATAGCGATAAGTAATAATATTGTTTTAAAACGATTAACTCACATTGAAAACAAAAATTCTCATTCAAATGATTGCAAATATGCGAACTTTATTTCAGTTGAAATCTAGAAATGCAGCAAAGAACACTTCTGTTGATAACCTTGGCTGTTGTTCAGCTATATTCGGCCGTTAGTTACATGACAAGTTACAATGGTAAAGAGTATT
Organism: Musca autumnalis; assembly: GCF_047663935.1. Classification (NCBI taxonomy): domain Eukaryota; kingdom Metazoa; phylum Arthropoda; class Insecta; order Diptera; family Muscidae; genus Musca; species Musca autumnalis. Next base: position 227,239,283 of record NW_027411755.1, read on the forward strand.
ATGTGGAAACATCAATGTCGGTAAGTTGTGTACTAGTTCAAGAGGCGTTCATTGTTTTAACAAATATCCTGTAAACGATTTCAGTACAATTGGTATCAAGCCCTAAGTATATGCATAAGTCTAAAAATGACATTGCTGGCAGTGGATTCATATTCGAAACGCCAGGAAATCTCTAAGCTACAGCTTCGTAAGTTTTATTGTCAAAATTAAAAAAGATACCCACGGAAATTAATTTTATTCTCTTTAAGCTTCATATGCCCAGGTGTGGATAGGTGGACATGACCTTAAAAATAGCCGCTCTTTTGAATGGATATCGAATAGTCAAGCATTTAGTTACACATTTTGGTACAAGGACGAACCCAATAGCAAAGAAGAGAACTGTGTGGAAATGACTTATCCTAATATGGGATGGAATGATGTACGTTGTAGTAGATCCAGAGGATTTATTTGCGAAGAAACCCCTGGTGTGTTGGAGAAGAAACAAGAGATAAAGACGTTAAAAGGAGAACTTGCAACACAAAAGTTGCTACTGAACGATAGTGAAAGAAAACGAAAGGAATGTGCAGATGATAAGAATTTTTTTGAAGAAAAAATTTCGAAACATATAAAAGTGATAATCGAAAAAATACAACAACAAGAAATGTCCCTGAAGGAACAATTATCGCAAATAAAAAATGTTGCAGTGAATCAAACCGATGTAATAACTTCTCAAAATGAGATACTCAAGTCCTTGAAGAAGGATGCAGGAATGATTACTGCAATTGCACCCACTGTAACATCAGATGTAAAACAAACTTCTGAATCACTGAAGAAGACAAATGAAAAGTTGAATTTACTAGCTGGTAATCTAAGTCAGCTGCAGGAGGCGAGCTTAAATCAAACATCTACAAAGAAGTATTATTATATATATTTTTGAGTCATACCAAAAACAAGAGGGCATATTTAGTTTGAAAAATCAACAAATAATTAAATTAACGAATAACTGAAGCCCAGAATAAAAATGTAAATTTTCAATAATACATATAATTTGTAACGAATATTTTTTCAACGAACATTAGAGCCATAAACTTAATTTTTTTAAAGAATTTCTTCAACTACCAAAAAATTGAATTTGAATTGTTTAAAGAGTTTTTTTTCGACGACTAACTGAGTCACAGACGTGGATTTTTTAAAGAGTTGTTTTCTTAATGACCAACAGAATCACAAACGTGGATTTTTTAAAGAGTTGTTTTCTTAATGACCAACAGAATCACAAACGTGGATTTTTTAAAGAGTTGTTTTCTTAATGACCAACAGAATCACAAACGTGGATTTTTTAAAGAGTTGTTTTCTTAATGACCAACAGAATCACAAACGTGGATTTTTTAAAGAGTTGTTTTCTTAATGACCAACAGAATCACAAACGTGGATTTTTTAAAGAGTTGTTTTCTTAATGACCAACAGAATCACAAACGTGGATTTTTTAAAGAGTTGTTTTCTTAATGACCAACAGAATCACAAACGTGGATTTTTTAAAGAGTTGTTTTCTTAATGACCAACAGAATCACAAACGTGGATTTTTTAAAGTTTTTTTCTCAACGATTATCAGGGTAACAAACGTGGGGTTTTAAAAGAATATTTTTTCAACGACCATCAGAATCACAAACGTGGATTTTTTAAAGAATATTTCAGAGCCACAAACGTGGATTTTTTAAAGAATATTTTGTCAAGTACCTTCAGAGCCACAAACGTGGATTTTTTAAAGAATATTTTTTTCAACTACCATCCAGAGATTCACAAACGTGGATTTTTTAAAGAATATTTTTTCAACTACCATCCAGAGATTCGCAAACGTGGATTTTTAAAGAATATTTTTTCAACTACCATCCAGAGATTCGCAAACGTGGATTTTTAAAGAATATTTTTTCAACGACCATCAGAGTCACAAACGTGGATTTATTAAAGAATTTTTTTTCACTACCACCCAGAGATTCACAAACGTGGATTTGTTAAAGAATTTTTTTTCACTACCACCCAGAGATTCACAAACGTGGATTTGTTAAAGAATTTTTTTTTCACTACCACCCAGAGATTCACAAACGTGGATTTGTTAAAGAATTTTTTTTTTCACTACCACCCAGAGATTCACAAACGTGGATTTATTAAAGAATTTTTTTTTCACTACCACCCAGAGATTCACAAATGTGGATTTGTTAAAGAATTTTTTTTTTCACTACCACCCAGAGATTCACAAACGTGGATTTATTAAAGAATTTTTTTTCACTACCACCCAGAGATTCACAAACGTGTGTTTTATAATGTATTTTTTCTCAACGATCATCAAAGTCACAAACGTAATCCAGAGATTCACAAACGTGGATTTTTTAAAGAATATTTTTTCAACTACCATCCAGAGATTCACAAACGTGGATTTTTTAAAGAAAATTTTTTCAACTACCATCCAGAGATTCACAAACGTGGATTTTTTAAAGAATATTTTTTCAACTACCATCCAGAGATTCACAAACGTGGATTTTTTAAAGAATATTTTTTCAACTACCATCCAGAGATTCACAAACGTGGATTTTTTAAAGAATATTTTTTCAACTACCATCCAGAGATTCACAAACGTGGATTTTTTAAAGAATATTTTTTCAACTACCATCCAGAGATTCACAAACGTGGATTTTTTAAAGAATATTTTTTCAACTACCATCCAGAGATTCACAAACGTGGATTTTTTAAAGAATATTTTTTCAACTACCATCCAGAGATTCACAAACGTGGATTTTTTAAAGAATATTTTTTCAACTACCATCCAGAGATTCACAAACGTGGATTTTTTAAAGAATATTTTTTCAACTACCATCCAGAGATTCACAAACGTGGATTTTTTAAAGAATATTTTTTCAACTACCATCCAGAGATTCACAAACGTGGATTTTTTAAAGAATATTTTTTCAACTACCATCCAGAGATTCACAAACGTGGATTTTTTAAAGAATATTTTTTCAACTACCATCCAGAGATTCACAAACGTGGATTTTTTAAAGAATATTTTTTCAACTACCATCCAGAGATTCACAAACGTGGATTTTTTAAAGAATATTTTTTCAACTACCATCCAGAGATTCACAAACGTGGATTTTTTAAAGAATATTTTTTCAACTACCATCCAGAGATTCACAAACGTGGATTTTTTAAAGAATATTTTTTCAACTACCATCCAGAGATTCACAAACGTGGATTTTTTAAAGAATATTTTTTCAACTACCATCCAGAGATTCACAAACGTGGATTTTTTAAAGAATATTTTTTCAACTACCATCCAGAGATTCACAAACGTGGATTTTTTAAAGAATATTTTTTCAACTACCATCCAGAGATTCACAAACGTGGATTTTTTAAGGAATATTGTTTCAACTACCATCCAGAGATTCACAAACGTGGATTTTTTAAAGAATATTTTTTCAACTACCATCCAGAGATTCACAAACGTGGATTTTTTTTAAGGAATATTTTTTCAACTACCATCCAGAGATTCACAAACGTGGATTTTTTTAAAGAATAGTTTTTCAACTACCATCCAGAGATTCACAAACGTGGATTTTTTAAGGAATATTTTTTCAACTACCATCCAGAGATTCTTACTTACTTACTTAGCTGGCCCATTACAGAACATTTGTTCTATAGGAGAGATTCACAAACGTGAATTTTTTAAGGAATATTTTTTCAACTACCATCCAGAGATTCACAAACGTGGATTTTTTAAAGAATATTTTTTCAACTACCATCCAGAGATTCACAAACGTGGATTTTTTAAAGAATATTTTTTCAAGGACCTTCAGAGCCACAAACGTGGATTTTTTAAAGAATATTTTTTCAAGGACCTTCAGAGCCACAAACGTGGATTTTTTAAAGAATATTTTTTCAAGGACCTTCAGAGCCACAAACGTGGATTTTTTAAAGAATATTTTTTCAAGGACCTTCAGAGCCACAAACGTGGATTTTTTAAAGAATATTTTTTCAAGGACCTTCAGAGCCACAAACGTGGATTTTTTAAAGATTGTTTTTTCAAGGACCTTCAGAGCCACAAACGTGGATTTTTTAAAGAATATTTTTTCAAGGACCTTCAGAGCCACAAACGTGGATTTTTTAAAGAATATTTTTTCAAGGACCTTCAGAGCCACAAACGTGGATTTTTTAAAGAATATTTTTTCAAGGACCTTCAGAGCCACAAACGTGGATTTTTTAAAGAATATTTTTTCAAGGACCTTCAGAGCCACAAACGTGGATTTTTTAAAGAATATTTTTTCAACTACCGTCCAGAGATTCACAAACGTGGATTTTTTAAAGAATATTTTTTCAACTACCATCCAGAGATTCACAAACGTGGATTTTTTAAAGAATATTTTTTCAACTACCATCCAGAGATTCACAAACGTGGATTTTTTAGAGAATATTTTTTCAACTACCATCCAGAGATTCACAGACGTGGATTTTTTAAAGAATATTTTTTCAACTACCATCCAGAGATTCACAAACGTGGATTTTTAAAGAATATTTTTTCAACTACCATCCAGAGATTCACAAACGTGGATTTTTTAAAGAATATTTTTTCAACTACCATCCAGAGATTCACAAACGTGGATTTTTAAAGAATATTTTTTCAACTACCATCCAGAGATTCACAAACGTGGATTTTTTAAAGAATATTTTTTCAACTACCATCCAGAGATTCACAAACGTGGATTTTTTAAAGAATATTTTTTCAACTACCATCCAGAGATGGATTTTTTGAAGAATATTTTTTCAACTACCATCCAGAGATTCACAACGTGGATTTTTTAAAGAATAGTTTTTCAACTACCATCCAGAGATTCACAAACGTGGATTTTTTAAAGAATATTTTTTCAACTACCATCCAGAGATTCACAAACGTGGATTTTTTAAAGAATATTTTTTCAACTACCATCCAGAGATTCACAAACGTGGATTTTTTAAAGAATATTTTTTCAACTACCATCCAGAGATTCACAAACGTGGATTTTTTAAAGAATATTTTTTCAACTACCATCCAGAGATGGATTTTTTGAAGAATATTTTTTCAACTACCATCCAGAGATTCACAACGTGGATTTTTTAAAGAATAGTTTTTCAACTACCATCCAGAGATTCACAAACGTGGATTTTTTAAAGAATATTGGATGGATTTTTTAAAGAATATTTTTTCAACTACCATCCAGAGATTCACAAACGTGGATTTTTTAAAGAATATTTTTTCAACTACCATCCAGAGATTCACAAACGTGGATTTTTTAAAGAATATTTTTTCAACTACCATCCATAGATTCACAAACGTGGATTTTTTAAAGAATATTTTTTCAACTACCATCCAGAGATTCACAAACGTGGATTTTTTAAAGAATATTTTTTCAACTACCATCCAGAGATTCACAAACGTGGATTTTTTAAAGAATATTTTTTCAACTACCATCCAGAGATTCACAACGTGGATTTTTTAAAGAATAGTTTTTCAACTACCATCCAGAGATTCACAAACGTGGATTTTTTAAAGAATATTTTTTCAACTACCATCCAGAGATTCACAAACGTGGATTTTTTAAAGAATATTTTTTCAACTACCATCCAGAGATTCACAAACGTGGATTTTTTAAAGAATATTTTTTCAACTACCATCCAGAGATTCACAAACGTGGATTTTTTAAAGAATATTTTTTCAACTACCATCCAGAGATTCACAAACGTGGATTTTTTAAAGAATATTTTTTCAACTACCATCCAGAGATTCACAAACGTGGATTTTTTAAAGAATATTTTTTCAACTACCATCCAGAGATTCACAAACGTGGATTTTTTAAAGAATATTTTTTCAACTACCATCTAGAGATTCACAAACGTGGATTTTTAACGAATATTTTTCAACGACCATCAGAGTCACAAACGTGGATTTTTAAAGAATATTTTTTCGACGACCATCAGAGTCACAAACGTAGATTTTTAAAGAATATTTTTTTAGGACCTTCCGAGCCACAACGGTGGATTTTTTAAAAAATATTTTTTTAGGACCTTCCGAGCCACAAACGTGGATTTTTTAAAGAATATTTTTTCAAGGACCTTCAGAGCCACAAACGTGGATTTTTTAAACAATATTTCTTCAAGCACCTTCAGAGCCACTAACGTGGATTTTTTAAAGAATATTTTTTCAAGGACCTTCAGAGCCACAAACGTGGATTTTTTTTAAAGAATATTTTTTCAAGGACCTTTCGATCCACAAACGTGGTTTTTTTAAAGAATATTTTTTCAAGGAACTTCAGAGCCACAAACGTGGATTTTTTAAACAATATTTCTTCAAGCACCTTCAGAGCCACTAACGTGGATTTTTTAAAGAATATTTTTTCAAGGACCTTCAGAGCCACAAACGTGGATTTTTTTTAAAGAATATTTTTTCAAGGACCTTTCGATCCACAAACGTGGTTTTTTTAAAGAATATTTTTTCAAGCACCTTCAGAGCCACTAACGTGGATTTTTTAAAGAATATTTTTTCAAGGACCTTCAGAGCCACAAACGTGGATTTTTTAAAGAATATTTTTTCAACTACCATCCACAGATTCACAAACGTGGATTTTTTAAAGAATATTTTTTCAACTACCATCCACAGATTCACAAACGTGGATTTTTTAAAGAATATTTTTTCAACTACCATCCACAGATTCACAAACGTGGATTTTTTAAAGAATATTTTTTCAACTACCATCCACAGATTCACAAACGTGGATTTTTTAAAGAATATTTTTTCAACTACCATCCACAGATTCACAAACGTGGATTTTTTAAAGAATATTTTTTCAACTACCATCCACAGATTCACAAACGTGGATTTTTTAAAGAATATTTTTTCAACTACCATCCACAGATTCACAAACGTGGATTTTTTAAAGAATATTTTTTCAACTACCATCCACAGATTCACAAACGTGGATTTTTTAAAGAATATTTTTTCAACTACCATCCACAGATTCACAAACGTGGATTTTTTAAAGAATATTTTTTCAAGGACCTTCAGAGACACAAACGTGGATTTTTTAAAGAATATTTTTTCAAGGACCTTCAGAGCCACAAACGTGGATTTTTTAAAGAATATTTTTTCAACGACCATCAGAGTCGTAACCGTGGATTTTTTAAAGAATATTTTTTCAAGGACTATCAGAGTCACAAACGTGGATTTTTTAAAGAATATTTTTTCAACGACCATCAGAGTCACAAACGCGGATTTTTTAAAGAATATTTTTTCAACGACCATCATAGTCACAAATGTGGATTTTTTAAAGGACAATTTTCAATGACGATCAGAGTCACAAATGTGGATTTTGTAAAGGACAATTTTCAATGACGATCAGAGTCGCAAATGTGGCTTTTTTAAGGAACAACTTTTAAAACATATTGAACTTGCGACTGATGGAATCTGTCTTTTTTAAGAGAATAACAACAAAAACATCAAAATTCAAATCATATCGATCGCATCTTATTTTTGATACAACTCTCATCAAGTGGTTTTAACATCTCAACAACCTACTGCTGCTGACTTTATTACTGTTGACCGCTCAAGCTGATGACTGCTGCTAGTAATTTGAACAGAAAAAAAAAACAAATGATGAGAATGATTATTGAATTGTTGGTAGTAAACCTTGTTTACTCTTTGAGTGAGTGTGTTCGATCAGGGCTCCTCTTCAAATATACCAGCGTGTATGCATAACTACTGAGCGCCTATAAAGCATCTGTAGGCTTAGCTTCTGTCTATCTTGCCTGGTTAACAGGTATTATGAAAGGAATCGATTGTTTGTTTGTTTACTTGTATGCCGGTGCAGTCAACATGTTTACATTTCAAATAATAGAGTTGAGACCACTAAGAAATGTTTCGGATTCTTTGCTGTTGCTTCTGAGAATTATGCAAATTAAAGGATCTTCTGATTTTTTTCTTTTTTTCGTATTGTAAAAGTACTTTTCAATGACTTGTGGTCAAAAAAAAAAGTAAATGAAAAAAAAAAAATCACAACAACGTTAAAAAGGGAAGAATTCAATGCTGTGTAAACATAAACACTTGTTGTTGTTGTTTGTTTATAAAGACTAAAGTACCAGTGAAGTGTTTCTGTGTGAATGTTTTTTGGGCTATACCCTGAGAAAATCTACTGGCTTTTGGATATTGTTTCAAAATGTTGTCAGAAATACTAAATATTTACCAAAAATTTTGAAATCAATTTTAGCAAGTTTTTCCAAAACTTTTGATATTATTTTTTTATCATAAAAATATTCGTCTTCTATTAATAATTGTAATAAATTTTCCTTAAATAGCTTCTGAATAAAAGCAATTATTAATACATACATACATATGTATATAATTTGCATGATGACTGTACGAGTAAATAAATTTGTAGAATAAATATTTTTTACTGCGTTTCAACATATTTTTCTTCTTGCTTAGTTTGGAATTCTGTTCTATTGCCCCCGTTTTTTAATTTATTGCAAATTAGAAATATTTCGCCGAAAATAATTTCTTATTGATTTGAAGTTTTTTTTTTTTTTTTGGAAGGGGGAATTACACATAAAAAAGCTTTAATGTTTGATTTAGACACTCAATGGATGTTAATAAAATTTTATGATTGTTGAAAAGTAAACAAATAAATCGCTAAGGTTAAAGGAATTTAAAATATGAAAAAAATGCTAAATGGAAAATTTTCATATTGAAGGTTAAGAAAAAACATAAATTGTATATGTTGGCTATGAATGAATGGCATTAGGTTGAAAATGAAAAAGGGGAATTTTCTTCGGACTAATTGCTGTGGAAATAGATGTATATAAGTATGTATCAGAATAACGAAGGAGTATATAATAAACCAATAGATTTCCTGTGTGAAACGACAGCGAAATATTATTTCATAGAACACCATTTTATAGAAAGCCAATAAGTCTCTTATAGGTTTTTCGATAGAAAATAAATAGGTCTTCTCACAGAAGAACAGTAGGTTTCTAGTAGGGCCTAGTCATAGAAATCCAATAGAAGAATTAGATAAAAAGGAAAACTTTTTTAACCTCCAAGGGCAATATTTGTTTATATGTGTAGGGGATGAAATATAGCAAACAACGTTCCTGGCCGGCTTTAACATGGCAAAGCCCAAGACTTGAGTTGTCAGTGCACACATCGACTAACTCCACTTTTTGACAAATTTAAAATTTAAGTGTTAAAGCCTTTTATATAGTCATAACTTTTTATGCTATAAATAACTTTCTTGAAAAATAAAGTTTAGCGAGTTTAAATTACGAATAAACACTGGCAAATATACAGACATGCAATGACAAGCATACATTTCATCATCGCTTTTCTCAACATTTCGTTTTATGGAGTTAGTTGATGTGTGCACTGGGCGGCTTACTTATCATGGTGCCTCTTTCATCTCAAGTGGACACTGACCTCCCCGTGGTGTCACCAGGGGATCTGTCCTTAACACCCGTTAAAATAGTGAAGTAGGACGATAGTTCTTGGGTTTGGGCGTCGGGTTAGTAACCCTCCGCTAGAAAGAAGTATCCTACTATAAAAAACAAAGGAAACGAAAAACAAAGCCCCTAAAGTTGACGACTCCCGCAAACGTTTTAAGGACCATGATCCGCGAATCTGCCACTGGAATGTTCACACTATTTATAGGCAGTTTACTTACTTACTTAGCTGGCCCATTACAGAACATTTGTTCCATAGACCGAACTAAGAAAAGATCTCCAATTCTCTCTATTTGTTGCTTCGCACTCTGGAATACCGCGCCTTGTCATCTCATCATCCACTTGTTTGCGCCATCTATTCCTTGCCTTGCCAATTCTGCGTGCACCGCCATGTGGCTCGAATTTATACGCCTTTTTAGCGGGTTCATCATCGCTCATTCTTATTATATGGCCTAGCCAACGCAATCGCTGCATCTCGATACGTTTAACTATATTGATGTCCTTGTATAGCAGATACAGCTCGTGGTTCATACGACGTCGATATTCACCGTCAACGCAGATAGGTCCGTAGATCTTTCGAAGATTTTTCTCTCAAACACACCAAGCACTGCCATGTCTGCTTGCGCAAGTACCCAGGCTTTGTAGACATACATCAGCACGGGTAGTATCAGTGTTTTGTAAAGCGTTATTTTTGTTTGACGAGTTGTGGCTTTGTTTTTAAAGTGCTTACTTAAGCCATAGTAGCATCTGTTGGCCAATACAATTCTTCTTTTTATTTCACAACTGATGTCGTTTGTTGTGTATAGGCAGTTTAAGCATGAAAAGTCGGAGGTTAAAACATCTGGTCTCTAGCTTCACCTTAGTTAATGAAAGACTTGCTACAACTCGGATAAATCCCGAGTTTTAAACATCAGCTTTCTTTGTACTCATGCTCCCACTGAAGAAAAAGACGAACAGACCGAAGAGATGTTGTACGCACGATTAGAAGAAACATACGATCGTTGCCCTGCCCATGACAATAAAATTATTCTAGGCGATTTTAATGCCAAAATTAGAAAGGAGAATATGTTTGGCCTTACAGTCTGGAAATTCAGTCTGCACAGACTTTGCAGTGGCAAAAAGCATGGCATTCATTAGTTCCCAGGATCAGATAAAAAATAAATCAAATTGATCACGTTGTGATAGATGGAAGATATTCATCGAACCTGTTGGATCTACGTTCGTTCCGAGACGCAGACATCGACTCAGACCACCACCTTGTTGCAGCAAAGGTACGTACCCGGTTGAACGTAGCAGATAAAGTACGAAGAGACGCAACACGAAATATACACATCGGTAAGCTGGAATCGCAACAAATAGTCACAGCATATTCCACTTAACTGGGCCAATTGCTTAATCAAATCACTCCTTGCCCCGATAACATATCCTCTCGGTAGCATTGCTCCCTCCAAGCAAAATCCACACTTGTACGCCACAGACCTCCACCAAGGAACCTATGATATGACCAGAAATATAGTGCTGCTAAAGAATATTTTTTTAACGACCACCAGCAAAACAAACGTGGATTTTTAAAAGAATATTTTTTCAACGACCATCAGAGTTACAAACGTGTATTTTTTAAAAAATATTTTCACAAAGACAAAAATATTTTCCCAAAGACATTCAAAGCGTTAAACGTGGATTTCAACGACAAACAGAGTCACAAACGTGGATTTTTTAAAGAATATTTTTTCAACGACCAACAGAGTCACAAACGTGGATTTTTTAAAGAATATTTTTTCAACGACCAACAGAGTCACAAACGTGGATTTTTTAAAGAATATTTTTTCAACGACCAACAGAGTCACAAACGTGGATTTTTTAAAGAATATTTGTTGTTTGTATGTTGGCACGACAAAAACCAAACTGAAGACAAGAATTTCTGGACACAAGTCCGATCAAAAACCTGACAAACCTGTAGAACAGAAGACAGCATTAGGAGCGCATTGTACATTAACTGGACATAAACCCAATTTGAAAGATGTGGAGATACTAGCAACGGAAAATAACTATAAAAGACGCTTTACGTTAGAGATGCTGCACATTATTAATATACCGAATGACAAAAGAATCAATTATAAAACAGACACAGACCACTGTGCGCATATGTATAGAAACTTAGTGCATAAACACGGACGAAAGAAAAACTTAGTTTGACGTTACCACTAGAAAGGAACGGATACTCTTCCAAAAATTCATGTAATTTGATTGTGTTATATTTAATATTTAACTTGTAATGAAAAATAGTGTTTTTAAAATACAGATCCCTGAAGATGATTGTCGAAGACAATTGAAATATTGGATAAACATAAAATAACAATTTAACAACAAAAATATCAACAGGTTTTTAATGACCTTAAGCCAAACGATCGTCAACAAAAATTAGAACTCAACAGGTCAACAATAACAAACAACAGAATATTTTTTCAACGACCAACAGAGTCACAAACGTGGATTTTTTAGAGAATATTTTTTCAACGACCAACAGAGTCACAAACGTGGATTTTTTAAAGAATATTTTTTCAACGACCAACAGAGTCACAAATGTGGATTTTTTAAAGAATATTTTTTCAACGACCAACAGAGTCACAAACGTGGATTTTTTAAAGAATATTTTTCAACGACCAACAGAGTCACAAACGTGGATTTTTTAAAGAATATTTTTTCGACGACAACCAGAGTCACAAACGTGGATTTTTTAAAGAATATTTTTTCAACGACCAACAGAGTCACAAACGTGGATTTTTTAAAGAATATTTTTTCAACGACCAACAGAGTCACAAACGTGGATTTTTAAAGAATATTTTTTCAACGACCAACAGAATCACAAACGTGGATTTTTTAAAGAATATTTTTTCAACGACAAACAGAATCACAAACGTGGATTTTTTAAAGAATTTTTTTTCAACGAGCCACAGAGTCACAAAAGTGGATTTTTAAAGAATATTTTTTCAACGACCAACAGAGTCACAAACGTGGATTTTTAAAGAATATTTTGTCAACGACCAACAGAGTCACAAACGTGGATTTTTTAAAGAATTTTTTTTCAACGACCAACAGAGTCACAAACTTGGATTTTTTAAAGAATATTTTTTCAACTACAAACAGAGTCACAAACGTGGATTTTTTAAAGAATTTTTTTTTCAACGACCAACAGAGTCACAAACGTGGATTTTTTAAAGAATTTTTTTTTTCAACGACCAACAGAGTCACAAACGTGGATTTTTTAAAGAATTTTTTTTTCAACGACCAACAGAGTCACAAACGTGGATTTTTTAAAGAATTTTTTTTTTTCAACGACCAACAGAGTCACAAACGTGGATTTTTTAAAGAATTTTTTTTTCAACGACCAACAGAGTCACAAACGTGGATTTTTTAAAGAATTTTTTTAAACGACGAGTCACAAACGTGGATTTTTTAAAGAATTTTTTTAAACGACCAACAGAGTCACAAACGTGGATTTTTTAAAGAATTTTTTTAAACGACCAACAGAGTCACAAACGTGGATTTTTTAAAGAATTTTTTTAAACGACCAACAGAGTCACAAACGTGGATTTTTTAAAGAATTTTTTTAAACGACCAACAGAGTCACAAACGTGGATTTTTTAAAGAATTTTTTTTTTTTCAACGACCAACAGAGTCACAAACTTGGATTTTTTAAAGAATATTTTTTCAACTACCAACAGAGTCACAAACGTGGATTTTTTAAAGAATTTTTTTTTCAACGACCAACAGAGTCACAAACGTGGATTTTTTAAAGAATTTTTTTTTTCAACGACCAACAGAGTCACAAACGTGGATTTTTTAAAGAATTTTTTTAAACGACCTACAGAGTCACAAACGTGGATTTTTTAAAGAATTTTTTTAAACGACCAACAGAGTCACAAACGTGGATTTTTTAAAGAATTTTTTTAAACGACCAACAGAGTCACAAACGTGGATTTTTTAAAGAATTTTTTTAAACGACCAACAGAGTCACAAACGTGGATTTTTTAAAGAATTTTTTTAAACGACCAACAGAGTCACAAACGTGGATTTTTTAAAGAATTTTTTTTTTCAACGACCAGCAGAGTCACAAACGTGGATTTTTTAAAGAATTTTTTTTTCAACGACCAGTAGAGTCACAAACGTGGATTTTTTAAAGAATTTTTTTTTTCAACGACCAACAGAGTCACAAACGTGGATTTTTTAAAGATTTTTTTTTTTTCAACGACCAGCAGAGTCACAATCGTGGATTTTTTAAAGAATTTTTTTTTTCAACGACCAACAGAGTCACAAACGTGGATTTTTTAAAGAATTTTTTTAAACGACCAACAGAGTCACAAACGTGGATTTTTTAAAGAATTTTTTTAAACGACCAACAGAGTCACAAACGTGGATTTTTTAAAGAATTTTTTTAAACGACCAACAGAGGCACAAACGTGGGTTTTTTAAAGAATTTTTTTTTTCAACGACCAGTAGAGTCACAAACGTGGATTTTTTAAAGAATTTTTTTTTTCAACGACCAACAGAGTCACAAACGTGGATTTTTTAAAGATTTTTTTTTTTTTTCAACGACCAGCAGAGTCACAATCGTGGATTTTTTAAAGAATTTTTTTTTTTCAACGACCAACAGAGTCACAAACGTGGATTTTTTAAAGAATTTTTTTAAACGACCAACAGAGTCACAAACGTGGATTTTTTAAAGAATTTTTTTAAACGACCAACAGAGTCACAAACGTGGATTTTTTAAAGAATTTTTTTTTCAACGACCAGTAGAGTCACAAACGTGGATTTTTTAAAGAATTTTTTTTTCAACGACCAACAGAGTCACAAAAGTGGATTTTTAAAGAATATTTTGTCAACGACCAACAGAGTCACAAACTTGGATTTTTTAAAGAATATTTTTTCAACTACTAACAGAGTCACAAACGTGGATTTTTTAAAGAATTTTTTTTCAACGACCAACAGAGTCACAAACGTGGATTTTTTAAAGAATATTTTTTCAACGACCAACAGAGTCACAAACGTGGATTTTTTAAAGAATATTTTTTCAATGACCAACAGAGTCAAAAACGTGGATTTTTTAAAGAATTTTTTTTTTCAACGACCAACAGAGTCACAAACGTGGATTTTTTAAAGAATTTTCTTTTTCAACGACCAAAAGAGTCGCAAACGTGGATTTTTTTAAAGAATTTTTTTTTCAACTACCAACAGAGTCACAAACGTGGATTTTTCTTTCAAACTGTTGGTATCCAATGGTAACGAAGACGACGAAGATACCACACATCCTATACCAGAAGATGATATTGAATGTATACCGCCCACCCAAGATGAGGTAAAGTCAACAATAAACCGGCTGAAAAATGATAAGGCAGTGCAGGGGTGGATTGCTACCAGGAGAGCTGTTCGAAACCGAAGTCGACACGATGATAAGGTGTATGCATAAGCTAGTTAGCATCATCTGCCAGGAAGAACGTGGACCTTCAACAGCAAATAGATAAAACTGGGTACTATAACTGTAGGTGCATACGTCTTCTCCCTATCTTCTATACTTATAAAAAGGATCCTGAAATTTAGATTGAGGGTCACTGATGGAGTGTAGGATAGATTTACCAAAGGGATTTTAGAAATTGGACTATAACTGCACGAACAGCTCTAAAATGTACTAAATGTGTTTCTAGTTCGTATTTTGAACGGATAGTCAGTCCAAAGCATTGAAATTTGGAATGAGAATCAAGGTTGAGAAAAAGGGTCCATATAAGGAGGTAGTTTTGGAAACGTGTACTCATGTGTACGAAAAGTAAAAAATGGTACTAAATTTGGTACAATTTCGACTTGGGCGAACGAATGGATTGCGCTGGAATTCTGAAATTTGAATTAAGATTACTGTATTGGAAATTGGTATTTATGTGTACGAAAAGTACTACTTGGTACTAAATTTAGTACAATTTTGATTTGGGTGAACGGATAGAATAGGAATCCAGAAATTTGAAATTAAGATTACTGTAAAATTGTAGAAATGAGATATGGAGGTAGTATTAAAAATTTTACTTTTATGTACGAAAAGTACTAAATTTGTTACAATTTGGATTTGGGTGAACGGATAGAGGTGGAATCCTAAAATTTGGAATTTGGATCACAGTAGGAGTGTTGGATTTTGATATGGAGGTAGTTTTGAATATTTGTTCTTATGTGTACGAAATGTACTAAATGGTACTATGTGTGGTACAATTTGGATTTGAGTGAACGGATGGAGCTGGAATCCGGAAATTTGGTATTAAGTTACTGTTGAAGTGTAGGATTGAGGTATTTTTGGAAAATCGTACTTTTGGGTAAACAAAGTACTAAATTTTACTAAATTTGTTACAATTTCGATTTCAGCAAATGGATATAATGGAATTAAGATTACTGCTGAAGTGTAACATTGAGGTAGTTTTTATATCCTTTCCGCATACGAAATAGCGGACACTCTGTTAGTTGCTTCCAAGATAATGTCAGGGATATTTTGGGTAGGACTAAAGCCTACAATCAACGAAATAATTGGAACATATCAATGTGGCTTTAGACTTGGATAATCCACCATTGACCAGATATTTAATCTTCGGCAAATCCTGGCAAAGACTCAAGATATGCAAATCGACACTTAACAATTTTTTGTCGATTATAGATCAGACTTCGACCGCTAGTTACGTTCAAAGGCATTTCAAGCCATGTCGAAATTTGGTATCCCCGCAAACCCCATACGGCTTTGTAAGACGACTCAAACTGATATTCAAGTAAGAAAGTATCAGTCAACTGTGCTTACGGAGATACACATCCCGCTCTGACAAAAAAAAAAAAAAAAAAAAATAAGCAAATGCAATAATTATACCGTACGGCATAATCAAAATATATTAATTATGTATCACGAGTTTGCTTCAAAATACATGCAATCTGTAGATACCGTAATGTGTGGCTATACCAAAACTTTTTATTAAGCAAACTTCTGATTCAAAGAGAAATCGAAATATTAAATTACTTTAACTTCAGTTTGGAAAAAATTTTGAAAATGTTTGAGAGCTATCAGGCACACCAGCCATTTAAGTATGTGCCGGCAGGGGTTTTGGAGTTTTTGGTTAAATATTTTAGGAAATATGGACTTACTACGGAAAAATTTGTACCGCTGTACAAGGGACCGTGAAAACATCCTTCTGCTAAAAATTTCAAATAGATCTGAGACGAGTTTTCAAACTTCACTTTTCTCAAATTTTGTGTGGGACGTACCCGAAGAACGGGACCGATATAGTCCATATTCCAACCGGATACATGACTGGATGAAATAATACGATGTGCAAGGTTTGGACCAATTATAACCTCCCCGCAAGAGTTAGCTTGCGGATTTCGCATTTTAGTTGGTGCCGTCATGTTTTCATAGAGCTTTCAGGCCAATATATCAGGAAGTATGGACTTGACAAAAAAAAAAAAAAAAAAAAAAATTGTACCGTCGTAAAAGGGGCCACAAGGGCGGCATGTTGAAAAACATTTCAAAATGATCCGTGAGGAGCTCTTAGACTTTACTGAAGGAGTGGACCGATATAGTCCATATTCGAATATCTGGAAGGAATAATACGATGTGCAATGTTTGGACCAAATCGATAGCTCCCTTCAACAGTTATCGGTCACACCATTTTTAGAAAACTTTTGAACATTTACGGGGGCTGTACCCGAGGGTGTGGGCTGATATGGAAATCTTCGAAATTAAACTAAGTTTGGGGAAAATATTACGAAGTGGTTCCAATCGGTTGATCTGTCCGGACAGACAGACGGGCAGGGCTAAATCGGCTACAAATTTTCTGAAACTAATTTCATCCAAACATACTTGGGGCATAAAACCATCTTTTCGATGATAGATAAAAATTGGTCCTATTGTCATATATGTACCCGCCTAAAGGCTGAGGGTATACAAATTAACTGATACCTTTAAAAATGTCTGCTAAAAAGGTTCCGGTATCGTTACCCAATGCGTTTATAGAACTCGGACCAACTGTGGAAGTTATCACCGGACCGCCATAAATACAACAAACAACCTCAGATGTGAAATAATAACTGCCCTTATAAACTGTTTAAAAACAAACAAGCCACATCCGTAAAAAACACTTTACAAACTACTGATACTCCCCGTGCTAAGGTATGGTTCCGAGGCATGGGTACTTGCGCAAGTAGATAAGGCAGTGCTAGGCGTGTTTGAGAGAAAAATTCTTTGAAAGATCTACGGGCCAATTGAGTTGACGGTGAATATCGACACCGCACAGTGGTTCAGAAATTGATTTTCCTGGCCAAAACCCCCATTTTTTATTGTCACCGATTGTTAGTTTCTAAACGGTATTCGATAGTAAACATACTGAAACTAAGAAATCAAAAAATTAGATCGAAATATTGGAACGTGGAAATATTGAAATATATTGGAAAATACGTAATTTTTGCAAATTTCTGGAGAAAGAAACAGCTATATCTCATAAACTATACCAGATATAGTATTCGTTGATTATTGCCTTTAAAAGTCGTTTTAATCAACTACCGTAGAGTTTACAAGAAGTAAGCCTTTTTTTTTTCCTCAGGTACTAAATTGTAGTGAAATTTCAAGTTAGGTGGACTAGAACTTTTAGGGAACAGCTTAGAACAAAATTCCGTTTTCACAGAATGATGCCCGAGAGTGTCCTTTTTCAGTCCATTAATTTACATGTAAGATTTTTTCCATACCGTTTCCCATATAAATTATAGTTTTTTCATTATAGTTTTTTTGTAACACATCGAACTAATCATTTGCGACCCTATAAAGTATATATATTCTTGATCAGGATAAAATTCTAAGACGATCTAGCCATGTCCGTCTGTCCGTCTGTTGTAATCACTCTAGCGTCCGCAATAATTGAGATAGAGTGCTGAAATTTTGCATGCGAGGGTTTTTTTTCCATAGGCAGGTCAAGTTCGAAGATGGGCTATATCGGTCCACTCTTTGGTATAGCCCCCATATAACGGTATCTCCGGATTTGAGGTATTTTGATGTTCTTCGCCACATTTGCAGACCGAATTAGCCATAATTTGGCACTTAGGGTTCCTAGTGATCAACAAACTTATATTCCAAAGGATATGGGCATAGGTCCATGTTTTGGTATAGTCCTCATATAACGGTACCTCCCGATTTACGGTATTTTGAGAATTTTAGCCACAATTTTTAACCGAACTATCTGCAATTTGACATTTGAGGTTCTCAGTGGTCATGAAATATCTCCACGAACCATCTTCAACATAGGTCCATGTTTTGGTATAGCCCCCATATATCGGTACCTCCCGATTTTCGGTATTTTGAGAATTTTAGCGACAATTTTTAACCGAACTAGCTGTAATTTGCCATTTGAGGTTCTCAGTGGTCATGAAATATCTCCACCAAACATGGTCATCGTAGGTCCATGTTTTGGTATAGCCCCCATATAACGGTACCTCCCGATTTTCGGTATTTTGAGAATTTTAGCCACAATTTGTAACCGAACTATCTGCAATTTGACATTTTAGGTTCTCAGTGATCATTAAACATCTCCACCAAACATCGTCAACATAGGTCCATGTTTCGGTATAGCCCCCATATATCGGTACCTCCCGATTTTCGGTATTTTGTCCGTCTGTCCGTCTGTTGTAATCACTCTAGCGTCCGCAATAATTGAGATAGAGTGCTGAAATTTTGCATGCGAGGGTTTTTTTTTCCATAGGCAGGTCAAGTTCAAAGATGGGCTATATCGGTCCACTCTTTGGTATAGCCCCCATATAACGGTATCTCCGGATTTGAGGTATTTTGATGTTCTTCGCCACATTTGCAGACCGAATTAGCTATAATTTGGCACTTAGGGTTCCTAGTGATCAACAAACTTATATTCCAAAGGATATGGGCATAGGTCCATGTTTTGGTATAGTCCTCATATAACGGTACCTCCCGATTTACGGTATTTTGAGAATTTTAGCCACAATTTTTAACCGAACTATCTGCAATTTGACATTTGAGGTTCTCAGTGGTCATGAAATATCTCCACGAACCATCGTCAACATAGGTCCATGTTTTGGTATAGCCCCCATATATCGGTACCTCCCGATTTTCGGTATTTTGAAAATTTTAGCGACAATTTTTAACCGAACTAGCTGTAATTTGCCATTTGAGGTTCTCAGTGGTCATGAAATATCTCCACCAAACATGGTCATCATAGGTCCATGTTTTGGTATAGCCCCCATATAACGGTACCTCCCGATTTTCGGTATTTTGAGAATTTTAGCCACAATTTGTAACCGAACTATCTGCAATTTGACATTTTAGGTTCTCAGTGATCATTAAACATCTCCACCAAACATCGTCAACATAGGTCTATGTTTCGGTATAGCCCCCATATATCGGTACCTCCCGATTTTCGGTATTTTGAGAATTTTAGCTAAAATTTTTAACCGAACTACCTGTAATTTGCCATTTGAGGTTCTCAGTGGTCATGAAATATCTCCACCAAACATTGTCAACATAGGTCCATGTTTTGGTATAGCCCCCATATAACGGTACTTCCCGATTTTCGGTATTTTGAGAATTTTAGCCACAATTTGTAACCGAACTATCTGCAATTTGATAGTTGAAGTTCTCAGTGGTCATTAAATATCTCCACCAAACATCGTCAACATAGGTCTATGTTTTGGTAAGGCCCCCTTATATCGGTACCTCCCGATTTTCGGTATTTTGAGCATTTTAGTTACAATTTTTAACCGAACTAGGTGTAATTCGACATTTGAGGTTTTCAGTGGTCATAAAACATCTCCACGAAACATCGTCAACATAGGTCCATGTTTTGCTATAGCCCCCATATATCGGTACCTCCCGATTTTCGGTATTTTGAGAATGTTAGCTACAATTTTTAACCGAACTAGCTGTAATTTGCCATTTGAGGTTCTCAGTGGTCATGAAACATCTCCACCAAACATCGTCAACATAGGTCCATGTTTTGGTATAGCCCCCATATAACGGTACCTCCCAATTTTCGATATTTTGAGAATTTTAGCTACAGTCTTTAACCGAAATAGCTGTAATTTGACATTTGTTAACATAGGTCCATGTTTTGGTATAGCCCCCCATATAACGGTATCTCCCGATTTTCGGTATTTTGAGAATTTTAGCTGCAATTTTTAACCGTACTAGCTGTAATTATCGGTATTTTGAGAATTTTAGCTACAATTTTGTCTATTAAAAAAATCGTCAATATAGGTCCATGTTTTGGTATATCTCCCCACATAACTGTACCTCCCGATTTTCGGAATTTACAGTGGTCACGAACTTTCTTCACTAAAATTCGTCAACATGGGTCCATTTTTGAGGGTCTACATTGTTTTGATGAAACTAGCCTCAATATGACTCTTGAAGTTCCCTGCAGCTATAAAACTTCTCCGCCAAAAAATTTAAAGATAGGTTGACTTTTTGATATAGTCCCGTAGGTGGAACCTTTCACCTAGCTGAACACATTTTTTAGATTAGATTAGATAACACTGTGCAACAAAATGGAGGTGAAAATCTGGGGCACGGAAAATTCCTCTTGGGGAAAAAAGGCCTTGGTGAGTATATTATGAAACCCGAAGGACTGATCCGTCGTGAGTCGAACTTCCGCGTTATGGCGTGATAAAATTTTTGTTAGAGACCCTGTGGGCAATCAGGAATTATCGTTATATCTGTGTTCACTGTTGCTTAAGTGCTCTACAAAAACAACAAACGAAGATATAATGCTAATTCATGATGGCTTACAGGGTCTCTTGCAAAAACTTCATCACGCCATAACACGGAAGTTCGACTCACGGCGTATATGTCCTTCGGGGTTTTTAATATACACACACCAATGGCTTTCATCTCCAAAAGGAATTATCTCTGCCCCAACATTTGTGTTCACAGTGTAATTTAAGCAATAGTGGGAGGCAGTAGGCTTCTATCCATTGTCGAAAAGTTGTTCCACCTAAGATTGTGAAAGGACCTTAATTATTCCATTTTAATTAAGACTATTTTATGGTGGAGGGTATAAAAAGTTCGGCCCGGCCGAACTTATCGACTTTTTACTTGTTAATATATAAGTTTTTATAAGAGTTTTACGAAAACCCAAGGAGCATTTTTTTAAATTTTGGAAAAAAAATGTTGAAAAACATTTTCCAATTTTTTTTAATTTAATGATTTGTAATTTAAAGGTTTGTTTGTTTGTCCGTTTAGTTCAAATCTGGTAACTCGTTGCAGTTGACCAATAAATTAGATTTGGATGACAATATATGCATATGAAACCAAAACCAATATGGGTCCATTTTTTCTTATAGGCCCCATTAGCGGTACCAACCGATTTCAGTTCAAATCTAGTAACTCAATTTCCACACAGTTGCAGTTGACCAATCGAACCAAAACATTGCACACTTTTCAGATTTGGATGAAAATACATGAATATGAAACCAAAACCAATATGGGTCCATTTTTTTATAGGCCCCATTAGTGGTACCACGCGATTTAGAATGTTTTAAGGATTTTATCTTCATTTTTAGGCCTAATTGGCTGTAACTTGGCATTAGGAGTGCCCATTGGTACAGAAACATTCCCGTCACAAAAATTTGGACCTACTGCTGATAGACTCAAGCTGCCTCGCCTGGTTACCTTGCTTTCCTGCTTCATTTCTGACATAACATAAAATAAAAGAATAAAGAAGGCCGAGCCAATTTCTAACTAGGTTGCCCTTTTCTTCTTTATTCCAAAGATGTCAATATTACAAGATAGGAAAAGTCAATTGTTAAAAATTAACTGTAGAGGGAGTTAACCTCTGTTGCTACGACATCATAGCAACATTCTGTTAAATGAAAACTGTTACTCATTGGAATATTGACAAGAAAAACATTAAAACTCAAATTTTAAGGCGTTGACTTTTGTTTTTTTATTAAATAAAAAATAAGAAATAGTGAAGAAATAAATTTCAGCCACAAAACACAACGTTAATGTTTTCTGCCGCGAGAAATGGGAATCAAAAACTATTGACATTGCTGTTATCATTTCCAATGAGTTGTGTAGCCATCTGAAACCAAAATGTGAAACTATTATCATATGTTTTTGGAAAATGCATTTGTTCGGGTCTTAATACTTTACGTCTTTGTTTATTCTTTTATTTTTGTTATGTCAGAAATGCAGCAGGAAAGCAAGGCAACCAGGCGAGGCAGCTTGAGTCTATCAGCAGTAGGTTGAGATATTAGATGTTGCCTTTATATTAAAAACATTAAAAAATTTAAATGCGAACTATATCGTACAGCCAATCACTTTGTATTTTTCGACACCAAACGCACTGTAGTTGTTTGGTTTGTCAGTTAACTAACAACAATTGTTGCGACAGGGGTAGTTGTTGTGTGTGTTGTGTCTTGTCGATAAAGTCTCAATGTGATGGCGAGACGATGGTGGAGGTTGTTTTGTGGTTTCTTGTTATAGTGTCAATGGGGTGCTGAAACGATGAGACCATTCAAAAGAAAACGAAAACAAAGTTGAGAGCATTTGCCAGACAAGAGAGGAAATATTGGGAATATAGGGAAAATAGGAAAGTGATTTTACATCTCATGAGAATCTTACATATTTTAGAAAAAAGTAGTGGCTTTCTGATGGATATAAGAAACTGCACATGTATCTTATTTGAGGTACCTGTACAGTATGAAAAAGCTACATCACGAACGACAATATGTAAAAATTCTTGAAATATTTTATTTTTCAGTGTATCTACATTAAACTCATACGTACGTACACTCACGTATCAAGAACTGGGCTTAAGAATTACTTTGCAGTATGCAGAAGAATGTAAAAATTTATTTCAACAAATTATTTCTTATGGAAAAGAACTCATCGAAGTAAGAACACTGGCAAATTTATATTGTTCACGGTAAAATTGTTGACATATTTAATATAGGCGCAATTCCTTAACTCTGATCATTTTTCCACATTTCCACAAAAAAACTTCGGTCTCGAAAAATATGTAATTAACACAAGTCCTAAGTTCTAAGGGAAATAAAATCCAATTTAATTAAAAAAATACGACATCATTTAATTTCCTTCAATTGCCACTTAAATGGCTATCGAGAGTATTGATGTTTCCACACCAAAATTGATTGCCAATAAATTTTTCTATTCCCACTTTTTCGAATTATTTAAACAATTAAACAACAATTTAAGTTTTTGCGCTATTTCGTAATTGCAAATTGCCGATGTTCTTCTTTTGCCCGATGATTTCTGTGAAATTTTTCATAAACAAAAAAAAAAGAAGGCAATGATTTTTGTTTAAAACGCAAAATATTTCACAAATGCGATTTACGCGATTTTAGCTAAGTATTTGGAAATGGCAGACCGCTCGTCCGCCAAGCAAATGGCAACGGAACCAAGCGAACATATGCCATCCCGACCGGCCTGGTTGCCGTGTCAATAATTTTATAAACTTTTCACGTACCACTGGAGAGAACGTTCAAAGGTAGAAGAGAACTTAGGTGCTGACTGATGGCATACCGGCCGGCATCACTTCCACCACTTTCGGCTGTGGCTATGATGGCACACTTGTTCCACACCGAACGACGACTGCTGGTGGCTGGTGCGAAATAATGATAGCGACGATGTTTCTACTGTTAGCGGGTATATTTGTTTGGGTTTGTTTTGTTTCTTTTTCATCGATGTTTTTGTTAGCCAAGAAACACAATGTGTTAAATAAATATTTGTTTAGTTAATTTTTCCGCCAAAAAATTTGGCCTTTTATATTTTTTTGGTGTGTGCATTTTTTTGTTTGATTGCCAATAATTAACTTTTTTAAACACCTTTTCCGATTTTTCCATTTTTTTGCATAGGTTCTGGAACGGCATTGTTTTGAGATTAGTGGTATATTTTGATTTAAAAATAGATATTTCTGATATAGACGTGCATTTGTTTTAAGGAATTATCTGGGAGTTTTTAAAAAATATTCTGTGACCCAATATCACACGCATAAACTACCAGAACAATACAAATAAGAATATAGAATATATAAACTATACAAATATTCTATAGATAGAAGACTTAATAAAAACCTAATACAGATATTAGACAAACCAAAGGCTTCCTATAGATAGAAATCTTTGGTCTGATGGTACCTCAAAAATATTCTTTAAAATCCCTGCTTTCTGTGTCTGATGGCACCTCTAAAAATATTTTTAAAAATCCACGTTTTTTTCTGATGGTACCTCAAAAAATAATCTTAAAAATCCACGCTTCTTTTGTCTGATGGTACCACTAAAAATATTCTTAAAAATCCACGCTTATTTGATCTGATAGTACCTCAAAAAATATTCTTAAAAATCCACGCGTCTTTGGTCTGATGGTACCTCAAAAAATATTCTTAAACATCCACGCTTCTTTGGTCTGATGGATATTCAAAAAATATTCTTAAAAATCTACGCTTCTTTGGTCTGATGGTACCTCAAAAAATATTCTTAAAAATCCACGCTTCTTTGTTGCGATGGTACCTCAAAAAATATTCTTAAAAATCCACGCTTCTTTGTTGCGATGGTACCTCAAAAAATATTCTTAAAAATCCACGCTTCTTTGTTGCGATGGTACCTCAAAAAATATTCTTAAAAATCCACGCTTCTTTGTTGCGATGGTACCTCAAAAAATATTCTTAAAAATCCACGCTTCTTTGTTGCGATGGTACCTCAAAAAATATTCTTAAAAATCCACGCTTCTTTGTTGCGATGGTACCTCAAAAAATATTCTTAAAAATCCACGCTTCTTTGGTCTGATGGTACCTAAAAAAAATATTCTTAAAAATCCACGCTTCTTTGGTCTGATGGTACCTCCAAAAATATTCTTAAAAATCCACGCTTCTATGGTTTGATGGTACCTCAAAAAATATTCTTAAAAATCCACGCTTCTTTGGTGTGATGGTACCTCAAAAAATATTCTTAAAAATCCACGCTTCTTTGTTGCGATGGTAGCTCAACAAATATTCTTAAAAATCCCCGCTTCTTTGTTGCGATGGTAGCTCAAAAAATATTCTTAAAAATCCCCGCTTCTTTGTTGCGATGGTACCTCAAAAAATATTCTTAAAAATCCACGCTTCTTTGTTGCGATGGTAGCTCAACAAATATTCTTAAAAATCCACGCTTCTTTGTTGCGATGGTAGCTCAACAAATATTCTTAAAAATCCCCGCTTCTTTGTTGCGATGGTAGCTCAAAAAATATTCTTAAAAATCCACGCTTCTTGGGTATGATTGTACCTCAAAAAAATATTCTTAAAAATCCACGCTTCTTTGGTCTGATGGTACCTTAAAAAATATTCTTAAAAATCCACGATTCTTTGGTCCGATGGTACCTCAAAAAATATTCTTAAAAATCCACGCTTCTTTGGTCTGATGGTACCTTAAAAAATATTCTTAAAAATCCACGCTTCTTTGGTCTGATGGTACCTTAAAAAATATTCTTTAAAATCCACGCTTCTTTGGTCTGATGGTACCTCAAAAAATATTCTTAAAAATCCACGCTTCTTGGGTCTGATTGTACCTCAAAAAAAATATTCTTAAAAATCCACGATTCTTTGGTCTGATGGTACCTCAAAAAATATTTTTAAAAATCCACGATTCTTTGGTCCGATGGTACCTCAAAAAATATTCTTAAAAATCCACGCTTTTTTGGTCTGATGGTACCTTAAAAAATATTCTTAAAAATCCACGATTCTTTGGTCCGATGGTACCTCAAAAAATATTCTTAAAAATCCACGCTTCTTTGGTCTGATGCTACCTTAAAAAATATTCTTAAAAATCCACGCTTCTTTGGTCTGATGGTACCTTAAAAAATATTCTTTAAAATCCACGCTTCTTTGGTCTGATGGTACCTCAAAAAATATTCTTAAAAATCCACGCTACTTGGGTTTGATGGTACCTCAAAAAATATTCTTAAAACTCCACGCTTCTTTGGTTTGATGGTACCTCAAAAAATATTCTTAAAAATCCACGCTTCTTGGGATTGATGGTACCTCAAAAAATATTCTTAAAAATCCACGCTTCTTTGGTTTGATGGTACTTAAAAAAATATTCTTAAAAATCCACGCTTCTTTGGTTTGATGGTACCTCAAAAAAATATTCTTAAAAATCCACGATTCTTTGGTCTGATGGTACCTCAAAAAATATTCTTAAAAATCCACGCTTCTTTGGCCTGATGGTACCTCAAAAAATATTCTTAAAAATCCACGCTTCTTGGGTCTGATGGCACCGCAGAAAATGTTCTTATTAATCAACGCTTCTTTGTTGCGATGGTAGCTCAACAAATATTCTTAAAAATCCCCGCTTCTTTGTTGCGATGGTAGCTCAAAAAATATTCTTAAAAATCCCCGCTTCTTTGTTGCGATGGTAGCTCAAAAAATATTCTTAAAGATCCCCGCTTCTTTGTTGCGATGGTAGCTCAAAAAATATTCTTAAAAATCCCCGCTTCTTTGTTGCGATGGTAGCTCAAAAAATATTCTTAAAAATCCATGCTTCTTGGGTCTGATTGTACCTCAAAAAAATATTCTTAAAAATCCATGCTTCTTGGGTCTGATGGTACTTAAAAAAATATTCTTAAAAATCCACGCTTCTTTGGTTTGATTGTACCTCAAAAAAAAATATTCTTAAAAATCCACGCTTCTTTGGTTTGATTGTACCTCAAAAAAAATATTCTTAAAAATCCACGATTCTTTGGTCTGATGGTACCTCAAAAAATATTCTTAAAAATCCACGATTCTTTGGTCTGATGGTACCTCAAAAAATATTTTTAAAAATCCACGATTCTTTGGTCCGATGGTACCTCAAAAAATATTCTTAAAAATCCACGCTTCTTGGGTTTGATGGTACCTCAAAAAATATTCTTAAAAATCCACGCTTCTTTGGTTTGATGGTACCTCAAAAAATATTCTTAAAAATCCACGCTTCTTTGGTTTGATGGTACCTCAAAAAATATTCTTAAAAATCCACGCTTCTTTGGTTTGATGGTACCTCAAAAAATATTCTTAAAAATCCACACTTCTTTGGTTTGATGGTACCTCAAAAAATATTCTTAAAAATCCACGCTTCTTTGGTTTGATGGTACCTCACAAAATATTCTTAAAAATCCACGCTTCTTTGGTTTGATGGTACCTCACAAAATATTCTTAAAAATCCACGCTTCTTTGGTTTGATGGTACCTCAAAAAATATTCTTAAAAATCCACGATTCTTTGGTTTGATGGTACCTCAAAAAATATTCTTAAAAATCCACGCTTCTTTGGTTTGATGGTACCTCAAAAAATATTCTTAAAAATCCACGCTTCTTTGGTTTGATGGTACCTCAAAAAATATTCTTAAAAATCCACGATTCTTTGGTCTGATGGTACCTCAAAAAATATTTTTAAAAATCCACGATTCTTTGGTCCGATGGTACCTCAAAAAATATTCTTAAAAATCCACGCTTCTTTGGTTTGATGGTACCTCACAAAATATTCTTAAAAATCCACGCTTCTTTGGTTTGATGGTACCTCAAAAAATATTCTTAAAAATCCACGCTTCTTTGGTTTGATGGTACCTCAAAAAATATTCTTAAAAATCCACGCTTCTTTGGTTTGATGGTACCTCAAAAAATATTCTTAAAAATCCACGCTTCTTTGGTTTGATGGTACCTCACAAAATATTCTTAAAAATCCACGCTTCTTTGGTTTGATGGTACCTCACAAAATATTCTTAAAAATCCACGCTTCTTTGGTTTGATGGTACCTCACAAAATATTCTTAAAAATCCACGCTTCTTTGGTTTGATGGTACCTCAAAAAATATTCTTAAAAATCCACGCTTTTTTGGTTTGATGGTACCTCAAAAAATATTCTTAAAAATCCACGCTTCTTTGTTGCGATGGTACCTCAAAAAATATTCTTAAAAATCCACGCTTCTTTGTTGCGATGGTACCTCAAAAAATATTCTTAAAAATCCACGCTTCTTTGTTGCGATGGTACCTCAAAAAATATTCTTAAAAATCCACGCTTCTTTGTTGCGATGGTACCTCAAAAAATATTCTTAAAAATCCACGCTTCTTTGTTGCGATGGTACCTCAAAAAATATTCTTAAAAATCCACGCTTCTTTGTTGCGATGGTACCTCAAAAAACATTCTTAAAAATCCACGCTTCTTTCTTGCGATGGTACCTCAAAAAATATTCTTAAAAATCCACGCTTCTTTGGTCTGATGGTACCTCAAAAAATATTCTTAAAAATCCACGCTTCTTTGGTCTGATGGTACCTCAAAAAATATTCTTAAAAATCCACGCTTCTTTGTTGCGATGGTACCTCAAAAAATATTCTTAAAAATCTACGCTTCTTTGTTGTGATGGTACCTCAAAAAATATTCTTAAAAATCCAAGCTTCTTTGTTGCGATGGTACCTCAAAAAATATTCTTAAAAATCCACGCTTCTTTGGTCTGATGGTACCTCAAAAAAATATTCTTAAAAATCCACTCTTCTTTGTTGCGATGGTACCTCAAAAAATATTCTTAAAAATCCACGCTTCTTTGGTCTGATGGTACCTCAAAAAATATTCTTAAAAATCCACGCTTCTTTGTTGCGATGGTACCTCAAAAAATATTCTTAAAAATCCACGCTTCTTTGTTACGATGGTACCTCAAAAAATATTCTTAAAAATCCACGCTTCTTTCTTGCGATGGTACTTCAAAAAATATTCTTAAAAATCCACGCTTCTTTGGTCTGATGGTACCTCAAAAAATATTCTTAAAAATCCAAGCTTCTTTGTTGCGATGGTACCTCAAAAAATATTCTTAAAAATCCAAGCTTCTTTGTTGCGATGGTACCTCAAAAAATATTCTTAAAAATCCAAGCTTCTTTGTTGCGATGGTACCTCAAAAAATATTCTTAAAAATCCACGCTTCTTTGTTGCGATGGTACCTCAAAAAATATTCTTAAAAATCCACACTTCTTTGTTGCGATGGTACCTCAAAAAATATTCTTAAAAATCCACGCTTCTTTGTTGCGATGGTACCTCAAAAAATATTCTTAAAAATCCACGCTTCTTTGTTGCGATGGTACCTCAAAAAATATTCTTAAAAATCCACGCTTCTTTGTTGCGATGGTACCTCAAAAAATATTCTTAAAAATCCACGCTTCTTTGTTGCGATGGTACCTCAAAAAACATTCTTAAAAATCCACGCTTCTTTCTTGCGATGGTACCTCAAAAAATATTCTTAAAAATCCACGCTTCTTTGGTCTGATGGTACCTCAAAAAATATTCTTAAAAATCCACGCTTCTTTGGTCTGATGGTACCTCAAAAAATATTCTTAAAAATCCACGCTTCTTTGTTGCGATGGTACCTCAAAAAATATTCTTAAAAATCTACGCTTCTTTGTTGTGATGGTACCTCAAAAAATATTCTTAAAAATCCAAGCTTCTTTGTTGCGATGGTACCTCAAAAAATATTCTTAAAAATCCACGCTTCTTTGGTCTGATGGTACCTCAAAAAAATATTCTTAAAAATCCACTCTTCTTTGTTGCGATGGTACCTCAAAAAATATTCTTAAAAATCCACGCTTCTTTGGTCTGATGGTACCTCAAAAAATATTCTTAAAAATCCACGCTTCTTTGTTGCGATGGTACCTCAAAAAATATTCTTAAAAATCCACGCTTCTTTGTTACGATGGTACCTCAAAAAATATTCTTAAAAATCCACGCTTCTTTCTTGCGATGGTACTTCAAAAAATATTCTTAAAAATCCACGCTTCTTTGGTCTGATGGTACCTCAAAAAATATTCTTAAAAATCCAAGCTTCTTTGTTGCGATGGTACCTCAAAAAATATTCTTAAAAATCCAAGCTTCTTTGTTGCGATGGTACCTCAAAAAATATTCTTAAAAATCCAAGCTTCTTTGTTGCGATGGTACCTCAAAAAATATTCTTAAAAATCCACGCTTCTTTGTTGCGATGGTACCTCAAAAAATATTCTTAAAAATCCACGCTTCTTTGTTGCGATGGTACCTCAAAAAATATTCTTAAAAATCCACGCTTCTTTGTTGCGATGGTACCTCAAAAAATATTCTTAAAAATCCACGCTTCTTTGGTCTGATGGTACCTCAAAAAATATTCTTAAAAATCCAAGCTTCTTTGTTGCGATGGTACCTCAAAAAATATTCTTAAAAATCCAAGCTTCTTTGTTGCGATGGTACCTCAAAAAATATTCTTAAAAATCCAAGCTTCTTTGTTGCGATGGTACCTCAAAAAATATTCTTAAAAATCCACGCTTCTTTGTTGCGATGGTACCTCAAAAAATATTCTTAAAAATCCACGCTTCTTTGTTGCGATGGTACCTCAAAAAATATTCTTAAAAATCCACGCTTCTTTGTTGCGATGGTACCTCAAAAAATATTCTTAAAAATCCACGCTTCTTTGGTCTGATGGTACCTCAAAAAATATTCTTAAAAATCCACGCTTCTTTGTTGCGATGGTACCTCAAAAAATATTCTTAAAAATCCACGCTTCTTTGTTGCGATGGTACCTCAAAAAATATTCTTAAAAATCCACGCTTCTTTGTTACGATGGTACCTCAAAAAATATTCTTAAAAATCCACGCTTCTTTCTTGCGATGGTACTTCAAAAAATATTCTTAAAAATCCACGCTTCTTTGGTCTGATGGTACCTCAAAAAATATTCTTAAAAATCCAAGCTTCTTTGTTGCGATGGTACCTCAAAAAATATTCTTAAAAATCCAAGCTTCTTTGTTGCGATGGTACCTCAAAAAATATTCTTAAAAATCCAAGCTTCTTTGTTGCGATGGTACCTCAAAAAATATTCTTAAAAATCCACGCTTCTTTGTTGCGATGGTACCTCAAAAAATATTCTTAAAAATCCACGCTTCTTTGTTGCGATGGTACTTAGAAAAATATTCTTAAAAATCCACGCTTCTTTGTTGCGATGGTACTTAGAAAAATATTCCTAAAAATCCAAGCTTCTTTGTTGCGATGGTACCTCAAAAAATATTCTTAAAAATCCAAGCTTCTTTGTTGCGATGGTACCTCAAAAAATAATTTTAAAAATCCAAGCTTCTTTGTTGCGATGGTACTTCAAAAAATATTCTTAAAAATCCAAGCTTCTTTGTTGCGATGGTACCTCAAAAAATATTCTTAAAAATCCAAGCTTCTTTGTTGCGATGGTACCTCAAAAAATAATTTTAAAAATCCAAGCTTCTTTGTTGCGATGGTACCTCAAAAAATATTCTTAAAAATCCAAGCTTCTTTGTTGCGATGGTACCTCAAAAAATATTCTTAAAAATCCAAGCTTCTTTGTTGCGATGGTACCTCAAAAAATATTCTTAAAAATCCACGCTTCTTTGTTGCGATGGTACCTCAAAAAATATTCTTAAAAATCCACGCTTCTTTGTTGCGATGGTACCTCAAAAAATATTCTTAAAAATCCACGCTTCTTTGTTGCGATGGTACCTCAAAAAATATTCTTAAAAATCCACGCTTCTTTGTTGCGATGGTACCTCAAAAAATATTCTTAAAAATCCACGCTTCTTTGTTGCGATGGTACCTCAAAAAATATTCTTAAAAATCCACGCTTCTTTGTTGCGATGGTACCTCAAAAAATATTCTTAAAAATCCACGCTTCTTTGTTGCGATGGTACCTCAAAAAATATTCTTAAAAATCCACGCTTCTTTGTTGCGATGGTACCTCAAAAAATATTCTTAAAAATCCAAGCTTCTTTGTTGCGATGGTACCTCAAAAAATATTCTTAAAAATCCACGCTTCTTTGTTGCGATGGTACCTCAAAAAATATTCTTAAAAATCCACGCTTCTTTGTTGCGATGGTACCTCAAAAAATATTCTTAAAAATCCACGCTTCTTTGTTGCGATGGTACCTCAAAAAATATTCTTAAAAATCCACGCTTCTTTGTTGCGATGGTACCTCAAAAAATATTCTTAAAAATCCACGCTTCTTTGTTGCGATGGTACCTCAAAAAATATTCTTAAAAATCCACGCTTCTTTGTTGCGATGGTACTTAGAAAAATATTCTTAAAAATCCAAGCTTCTTTGTTGCGATGGTACCTCAAAAAATATTCTTAAAAATCCAAGCTTCTTTGTTGCGATGGTACCTCAAAAAATATTCTTAAAAATCCACGCTTCTTTGTTGCGATGGTACCTCAAAAAATATTCTTAAAAATCCACGCTTCTTTGTTGCGATGGTACCTCAAAAAATATTCTTAAAAATCCACGCTTCTTTGTTGCGATGGTACCTCAAAAAATATTCTTAAAAATCCACGCTTCTTTGTTGCGATGGTACCTCAAAAAATATTCTTAAAAATCCACGCTTCTTTGTTGCGATGGTACCTCAAAAAATATTCTTAAAAATCCAAGCTTCTTTGTTGCGATGGTACCTCAAAAAATATTCTTAAAAATCCACGCTTCTTTGTTGCGATGGTACCTCAAAAAATATTCTTAAAAATCCACGCTTCTTTGTTGCGATGGTACCTCAAAAAATATTCTTAAAAATCCACGCTTCTTTGTTGCGATGGTACCTCAAAAAATATTCTTAAAAATCCACGCTTCTTTGTTGCGATGGTACCTCAAAAAATATTCTTAAAAATCCACGCTTCTTTGTTGCGATGGTACTTAGAAAAATATTCTTAAAAATCCACGCTTCTTTGTTGCGATGGTACTTAGAAAAATATTCTTAAAAATCCAAGCTTCTTTGTTGCGATGGTACCTCAAAAAATATTCTTAAAAATCCAAGCTTCTTTGTTGCGATGGTACCTCAAAAAATATTCTTAAAAATCCAAGCTTCTTTGTTGCGATGGTACCTCAAAAAATATTCTTAAAAATCCAAGCTTCTTTGTTGCGATGGTACCTCAAAAAATATTCTTAAAAATCCAAGCTTCTTTGTTGCGATGGTACCTCAAAAAATATTCTTAAAAATCCACGCTTCTTTGTTGCGATGGTACCTCAAAAAATATTCTTAAAAATCCACGCTTCTTTGTTGCGATGGTACCTCAAAAACTATTCTTAAAAATCCACGCTTCTTTGTTGCGATGGTACCTCAAAAAATATTCTTAAAAATCCACGCTTCTTTGTTGCGATGGTACCTCAAAAAATATTCTTAAAAATCCACGCTTCTTTGTTGCGATGGTACTTAGAAAAATATTCTTAAAAATCCACGCTTCTTTCTTGCGATGGTACTTAGAAAAATATTCTTAAAAATCCAAGCTTCTTTGTTGCGATGGTACCTCAAAAAATATTCTTAAAAATCCAAGCTTCTTTGTTGCGATGGTACCTCAAAAAATAATTTTAAAAATCCAAACTTCTTTGTTGCGATGGTACCTCAAAAAATAATTTTAAAAATCCAAGCTTCTTTGTTGCGATGGTACCTCAAAAAATATTCTTAAAAATCCAAGCTTCTTTGTTGCGATGGTACCTCAAAAAATATTCTTAAAAATCCAAGCTTCTTTGTTGCGATGGTACCTCAAAAAATAATTTTAAAAATCCAAGCTTCTTTGTTGCGATGGTACCTCAAAAAATATTCTTAAAAATCCAAGCTTCTTTGTTGCGATGGTACCTCAAAAAATATTCTTAAAAATCCACGCTTCTTTGTTGCGATGGTACCTCAAAAAATATTCTTAAAAATCCACGCTTCTTTGTTGCGATGGTACCTCAAAAAATATTCTTAAAAATCCACGCTTCTTTGTTGCGATGGTACCTCAAAAAATATTCTTAAAAATCCACGCTTCTTTGTTGCGATGGTACCTCAAAAAATATTCTTAAAAATCCACGCTTCTTTGTTGCGATGGTACCTCAAAAAATATTCTTAAAAATCCACGCTTCTTTGTTGCGATGGTACCTCAAAAAATATTCTTAAAAATCCACGCTTCTTTGTTGCGATGGTACCTCAAAAAATATTCTTAAAAATCCACGCTTCTTTGTTGCGATGGTACCTCAAAAAATATTCTTAAAAATCCACGCTTCTTTGTTGCGATGGTACCTCAAAAAATATTCTTAAAAATCCACGCTTCTTTGTTGCGATGGTACCTCAAAAAATATTCTTAAAGATCCAAGCTTCTTTGTTGCGATGGTACCTCAAAAAATATTCTTAAAAATCCACGCTTCTTTGTTGCGATGGTACCTCAAAAAATATTCTTAAAAATCCACGCTTCTTTGTTGCGATGGTACCTCAAAAAATATTCTTAAAAATCCACGCTTCTTTGTTGCGATGGTACCTCAAAAAATATTCTTAAAAATCCACGCTTCTTTGTTGCGATGGTACCTCAAAAAATATTCTTAAAAATCCACGCTTCTTTGTTGCGATGGTACCTCAAAAAATATTCTTAAAAATCCACGCTTCTTTGTTGCGATGGTACTTAGAAAAATATTCTTAAAAATCCAAGCTTCTTTGTTGCGATGGTACCTCAAAAAATATTCTTAAAAATCCAAGCTTCTTTGTTGCGATGGTACCTCAAAAAATATTCTTAAAAATCCACGCTTCGTTGTTGCGATGGTACCTCAAAAAATATTCTTAAAAATCCACGCTTCTTTGTTGCGATGGTACCTCAAAAAATATTCTTAAAAATCCACGCTTCTTTGTTGCGATGGTACCTCAAAAAATATTCTTAAAAATCCACGCTTCTTTGTTGCGATGGTACCTCAAAAAATATTCTTAAAAATCCACGCTTCTTTGTTGCGATGGTACCTCAAAAAATATTCTTAAAAATCCACGCTTCTTTGTTGCGATGGTACCTCAAAAAATATTCTTAAAAATCCACGCTTCTTTGTTGCGATGGTACCTCAAAAAATATTCTTAAAAATCCACGCTTCTTTGTTGCGATGGTACCTCAAAAAATATTCTTAAAAATCCAAGCTTCTTTGTTGCGATGGTACCTCAAAAAATATTCTTAAAAATCCAAGCTTCTTTGTTGCGATGGTACCTCAAAAAATATTCTTAAAAATCCAAGCTTCTTTGTTGCGATGGTACCTCAAAAATATTCTTAAAAATCCAAGCTTCTTTGTTGCGATGGTACCTCAAAAAATATTCTTAAAAATCCACGCTTCTTTGTTGCGATGGTACCTCAAAAAATATTCTTAAAAATCCACGCTTCTTTGTTGCGATGGTACCTCAAAAAATATTCTTAAAAATCCACGCTTCTTTGTTGCGATGGTACCTCAAAAAATATTCTTAAAAATCCACGCTTCTTTGTTGCGATGGTACCTCAAAAAATATTCTTAAAAATCCACGCTTCTTTGTTGCGATGGTACCTCAAAAAATATTCTTAAAAATCCACGCTTCTTTGTTGCGATGGTACCTCAAAAAATATTCTTAAAAATCCACGCTTCTTTGTTGCGATGGTACCTCAAAAAATATTCTTAAAAATCCACGCTTCTTTGTTGCGATGGTACTTAGAAAAATATTCTTAAAAATCCACGCTTCTTTCTTGCGATGGTACTTAGAAAAATATTCTTAAAAATCCAAGCTTCTTTGTTGCGATGGTACCTCAAAAAATATTCTTAAAAATCCAAGCTTCTTTGTTGCGATGGTACCTCAAAAAATATTCTTAAAAATCCAAGCTTCTTTGTTGCGATGGTACCTCAAAAAATATTCTTAAAAATCCAAGCTTCTTTGTTGCGATGGTACCTCAAAAAATATTCTTAAAAATCCAAGCTTCTTTGTTGCGATGGTACCTCAAAAAATATTCTTAAAAATCCACGCATCTTTGTGGCGATGGTACCTCAAAAAATATTCTTAAAAATCCACGCATCTTTGTGGCGATGGTACCTCAAAAAATATTCTTAAAAATCCACGCTTCTTTGTTGCGATGGTACCTCAAAAAATATTCTTAAAAATCCAAGCTTCTTTGTTGCGATGGTACCTCAAAAAATATTCTTAAAAATCCACGCTTCTTGGGTCTGATGGCACCTCTAAAAATGTTCTTATTAATCCACGCTTCTGGGTCTGATGGCACCTCAAAAAAATATTCTGAAAATAACACGTTTCTTGGGTCTGATGGCATCTCAAAAAATATTCTTATAAATCCACACTTCTTGGGTCTGATGGTACCTCAGAAAATATTCTTAAAAATCCACGCTTCTTGGGTCTGATGGGCCTGCAGGCCCTTTTGGTCAATAGGGCTGCGGATATCTTAATTCAGACTGTCTGTCGGCACACTCTTGTAGTTTGCTTATGTTTAAAATATTTTGTTTTCTTTCAGATTCTTCTTTATAAAATTCTTGTTTTCAAAATTGATAATAATGACATTTGCATACTGTGTTCAGAATTCCGAAAATGTTCAATCAAACAAATACACACATGCAATGTGGTGCTACATCTATTCCATCAACAATACGCGGCATTGTACTTCGTGGCTGCTGTATAGCTTTTCATTTCATACCTGCACCTGCTGAGATTTGTATGCGCTGAGCAAAGCGGGGACAGAAAAAGTAACCAATTCTTAATCGATTGAATTAAAAAAGTCATTAAATGCCAAAACAACAACGACCAAAATCACATTATTGATGACCATTCATACATAGCCAGAGTAAAGAATGGTTCATTGATTTTTATTTCGCCGTTGCTACTTGCTAGAATGAATATCAAACCTCAGAGGCATTATTGTTGAGTAGCAGTGATACAAAAACAACAGCAATAGAAACATCATCCAATGTTATACAACCACCGCCACCACCACAACCGCCACAAATTGATTTCATAAAGCTTGGGAAAGTTTGATTCGATGCGATCTTTAAATGATAACCAAAATGTAAGCCACCCCGTGGTGGGTTCCTGTGGTGCGCCATAGCATATCAGTCCGAAAAAGACGAAGACGAAGAGGCCCGCAAACAAGAAAATAATGCGTAGATTAGATTAGATGGGATGCCCCAAAGAGTCTGCTTGTTACCGATCGTGATCATGTTGATGTTGATGCTGATGACGACAGCGATACAGATGATAATGATGCTGGTTGCTGACTGCCGCTGCTGTTTGGCGATAATAAAAGAAACCCATGTGTACTTGTACAATATTCATCTGTATACAAATTTAGTTATTGTAGTTGTTCTTGTTGTTGTTATGGAATAGCAATATTTACATAACCTTGACCATTAAAATATTTAAATGTGGCCAAGCGCTTCTAGCTGTAACAGAGGATAATGACGCCAGAGGTGGTGGGAAAAAAGATATTTAAGAAATTTAAATTTACAGATTCTTATCTTTGGTCCACACCCTCTCCTGAATTAAAATTGTTATCAATAAATACATTGGAACAGTAGAGTGGTTCAGAAAAAAGCACAAATAATCAGTCTGCCTTGCAGACATCTAAAAAGGGAATTGGATACCAAATGGACTCTGATCATTATTTTAAAAGAGTACTTCCTAAGACCCTTTCCAAAAATAAAACAAACAATTTCCAACAAGTAAAAAAGTATCAGTCGGCTTTGCCGACAGGGATATACCCTCAGCTTGTGCGAATAGAAACAGCTTTTATCCCAAAAAAAACTTATGTATTTAGGGGGTCTCCAGAATTTTGGGCGTATGAACTTGCCGACAAAGATAAGGATTAGGATAAAATCTCAATAGTTTTGCGGTGGAGGTACCTAAAGGAATGGACCGAAGTGGAAGTGTGTCTTATTTTGGAAGTCATTCCATTATGTCATGAAACATGGACTTGCCCACGAAAAACATCATATCGCTGTAAACAGGGCTACTAGGAGTACCTTCGTTAAAAATTTCCAAAAGACTCTCGTACATATCCTTAACCGCTCTTAAACATAAACGTTGATAATTTGTGTGGGTGGTACCCTAAGCAATGGACCGAAAAGGCCCACTTTTTAACATAAACTAAGTTTGGACAAAATATTTCTAGATCCAAAGTTTGGACCAAATCGGTTGCTGCGTTTATGAGAAATTGCTCTTACCATTTTAGCGAATATTTTCGAACTTTTGTAGGGGAGGTACCGGAAGGAGTGGACCTATAAGTACCATCTTCGAATATTCGAAAAATATTACGATATGCAAAGTGTGGAACAAGGCAGTGTTCCGTTCGGGAGTTGTAGTGTGCACCAGCCACTACACACATGGGTGTTTTACGGCTTTCGGGTAATTTTCTCAAGAAGATTGGACTTGCCACTGAAAAAACGTGTACCATCGTAATTGGGGCCTTGAGAGCAACCTAAAAAATCAAAATGATTCGAGAGGAGGAGAGCCGTCCCATTACAGAACATTTGTTCCATAGACTGAACTAAGAAAAGATCTCCAATTCTCTCTGTTTTTCGTTTCGCTTTCTGGAATACCGCGCCTTGTCATCTCTTCATCCACTTGTTTGCGCCGTCTATTCTTTGGCTTGCCAATTCTGCGTGCACCGCCATGTGGCAAGTATTCATACGCCTTTTTAGCAGGTTCATCATCGCTCATTCTTATGATATGGTCTAGCCAACGCAGTCATTGCATCAAGATACGTTTATCTATAGTATAGATTCACCGTCAACGCAGATCGGCCCGTAGATCTTTCGAAGAAGTTTTCTCTCAAATA
Source organism: Musca autumnalis (assembly GCF_047663935.1). Classification (NCBI taxonomy): domain Eukaryota; kingdom Metazoa; phylum Arthropoda; class Insecta; order Diptera; family Muscidae; genus Musca; species Musca autumnalis. Next base: position 227,278,380 of record NW_027411755.1, read on the forward strand.
CACCAAATACTGTCTCATCTCCTTGCGCAAGTACATAGGCTTCGGAACCATGCATTAGCACGGGTAGTACGAGTATTAGTGTTTTGTAAAGCGTAGTTTTTGTTTGACGAGATGTGGCTTTGTTCTTAAACTGCTTACTTAAGCCAAAGTAGCATCTGTTGGCCAAAACAATTTTTCTCCTTATTTTACTACCTATGTTGTTTCTTGTGTTTATGGCGGTGCCGAGGTAGACGAAGTCTTTTACTACCTCAAAATAATAGGAACCAACTTCCACTGTTAGTCCGAGCTCTATGGACACATCGACCTTCTTAAAGATATCAGTTACTTCCTTTACTGATCGTCCCGTGATGTCAATGCCATCAGCATAAGCAAGTAACATGTGACTGTTGCTGTAGATTTTGCCATTTCTTTTGACATTTGCATCTTGTATTACCTTTTCTAGCAAAATGTTGAATAGGTCACACGAAAGACTGTCTCCAATTTTAACTGAGGACCTAGTATCAATTGAAGTCATCTTACAAAGCCGGATGAGCTTTGCGGGAATACCAAATTCAGACATTGCATGGAATACTTTTGATCGGAGGGGATTGTCGAATGCTGCTTTATAATCGACAAAAAGGTGATATGTGTCGTTCTGCATCTCTTGGGTCTTCTTCAGGATTTGCTGCAGGGTAAATATCTGGTCAATGGTGGATTTGCCAGGTCTAAAGCCACATTGGTATGGTCCAATTATTTCGTTGACCATAGGCTTTAGTCGTTCGCACAATATCCCTGACACTATCTTATAGGCAATAGGGAGAAGACTTATGCCCCTATAGTTGGAGCATACAGTATTATCTCTTTTCTTGTGGACGGGACACAGGATGCTCAGGTTCCAATCGTCGGGTACGCGTTCTTACTGCCAGACGGTGATAACTAGCTGATGCATACACCTTATCAGCGCGTCGCATCCGGTTTTAAACAGCTCGGCTAGTAAACCATCGGCTCCTGCTGCTTTATTATACTTCAGCCGGTTGATTGCTGTTTTTACCTCATCTTGGCCGGGCGGTATAAATTCTATACCATCTTCCTGGATTGGATCTGTGGTATCATCGTCTTCGCTATTATTGGATACCAGCAGATTGGAGAAATATTCCTTCCATATCCTGAGCACCCTATCTGTATCTGTTACCAAATTAACTTGCTGATCTCTACAGTAGGATGTGCCAAAGCCATCAGTTTGATGTTTCACTCTTTGGTTGAATTTTCGCACTTCATTCTGTTTCCTGTACATCTCGATTTGTTCACACTCCTGCTTTTCCATCTCTCTCTTTTTCCTGTGGAAAAGACGTTTCTCCTCTCTCCTTTTCTCACGATACCTCTCTCGTGCGCTACGTTTCTACTGATTGTAGAGCAGCCATATATTCCGCATTTTTCTCCTCGGTAGCAGCACGACACTCCTGGTCGTACCATGGATTCCTTGGTGGAGGTCTCTGGTATCCAAGTATGGATTTTGCGGCTGTTTGCATGGAGTGGGCAATAATTTGCCATTTTGCTCTTCGTGCTTTATTTGGTGCCCAGGTGCCCTTACGAATATCGAGATGCTTAAATCTGGTACTGCTAACTACCATGTTTTTTGCAGCTGCACAGTCTATCAGTCTCATACCATTGTCAGATATTTCACTGTGGAGACTGAATTTCCCGACTGTTGGGCCAATTCTTTCCAATTTTGGCATTAAAATCGCCTAGAATAATTTTAATGTCATGGGCAGGGCAAAGGTCATATGTTTCCTCTAAGCGCTCGTAAAATATATCTTTGGTCCGTTCGTCCTTTTCATCAGTGGGAGCATGAGCGCAAATAAAGCTGATGTTGAAGAATTTAGCTTTTATTCGAATTGCAGCAAGTCTTTCATTCACTGGGGTGAAGCTGGATACCAGATGTTTTAGTCTCCGACTAACTACGAATCCGCAACCAAACTCATGCTTTACGTCATGGTAGCTATAATACAGTGCGTCACCTTAAAGTGTTGTTGTGGCGCCTTTCCCAATCCATCGTATTTCCTGTATGGCAGTAATATCCGCCTTGTACTTTTCCAGTACGTCTACCAATGCGAAGACTGCACCTTCTCTATAAAGAGTGCGAACATTCCAGGTGCAGATTCGCAGATCATGGTCCTTAAAAAGTTTGCGGGGTTCGTCAACTTTAGAGGGGTTCGTTTTTCTTTTCTTTCGTTTTCTCATAGTAGGCTGTTTTTTCTAGGGAAGAGTTACTAACCCGACGCCCAAACCCAAGTTTTTAACGTTCTTATGGGAGAACGCGCGGCACATGTTAGCTCACTACCTTTAACGGGTGTTCCCCAGGTGACACCACGGGGAGGTCAGTGCCCACTTGAGATGAAAGAGGGACCAAGATAAATCCTGGGCTGTGACATGTTAAAACCGGTCAGGACCGTTCCTTGGTATCTTCCATCCCCTACGTCACCTAACTTGTCCTAACTTGTACTTTTTCGAAATTTGGTGTGTGAGGTATACGAAGGTGTTGACATATATAGTCCATATTCTAACCGGATAGTACGGACCAAATCGGTTACTGCCTTCGAAGATTGACGTGCGCACCATTTTAGCGAAAAAGTTTTGAACTTAAGGCCATCTTAGAATTTGTTTTAACTTTAGGCAAAATATAACGACTGCCAAATTTTGGTCCGAATTGGTTTATCTGTTCGAGAATTACCGCGCGCTCCATCCACAATAAATAGTGCCATAGTAGGTTCTTAAAGCATTCGGGCCATTTTCTCAGGAAATATGGACTTGCCCCTGAAAAAACTTGCACCGCCGTAATTGGGTCAGCGAATACAAGTTGTTACAAATCAAAATTAAAAGAATTCGAGAGGAGATCTTAAACTGGAAATTTTGTGTGGAAAGTACCCAAAGTAGTGGACCGATATAGTCCATATTCTAACTTCATTGTCTGGTAAAAATATTACGATGTGCAAAGTATGGACCAAATGGGTTAGCCACCTCGAGTGTTATCGTGCGCATAATTTAAATTTAACTTTTGTGGGGGAGGTATACGAGGGAGTGGACCGATTTGGCCCATCTTCGAAATTAAACTAAGTTTGGACAAAAAAGTACGTAAGCCAAATTTTGGACCAAATCGTTTAATCCGTTCGAGAGTTATCTTGGGCTCCAGCCAGCCAGACAGACAGACATACAGTTAAACGGACATGGCTAAATCGGCTCCAAATTGTCGGAAATGGATTTTGTCCAAACATACTTGGGCCTTAAACCATTATTTCGATGATGCATATTTTTTCCCGTATGAACGTGTATATACCCTAGTTAGCATAAAAGCTGAATGTATAAAAAGAAAGGGGGCTTCCTAAGATCCTTACCAAACACAAATGATTCTAAGACCCATTTCTTTAAAAAGAGTACTTCCTAAGACAAATTAAAAGAGAAAGGGTGATTCCTAAGACCCTTACAAAAAACAAATGATACATCCTAAGAGCCTCATCAAAAAGATAGGGTGCTACCTAAGACCCTAACCAAAAAGATAGGGTGCTTCCTAAGACACTTTCCAAACGAAAGAGTGTCTCGCTTAAATAAATGTTTATTATATACAAATGTTTATAAATATACAATAAATATTAAATATAAAATATATTAAATATGAAATAACCTTCACTTTAAAATGCTTAAATATGGGTCAACAAACACCAAAATTAATAATTCATTTGCCGCCTCATATCATAAACATTAAAAATATATATTTATAACTTATTAGCAAATCAATTATTTTTATAAACAGAAAAAAATCTATTTTTAAACCGAACCAAAATTCAAAACAATTATCTGCCATAAACGTTTGGCACATTTTTTATTAATCAAACAAACAGATCACGCAATAATCACAATCAATCATTTATATGTATATATGTGAGGTTCAAAGAAAGGCGTCTTTATATAGGTATATATGTACATAGGTATGAATGTTTGTGAATTGATTCTAAGAAAGACAGTGAAATTATTAAATCGAATAATTAATAAAAATATATAAGAACAAAAATGGGTACTGAATTATATTTATAATAGTATTGACTCACTAGCGAAAAAGGTAAAACATAGAAAAGGCAAAATAATGAAACTTTCGATTTCAAAATAAAAACTGCAAATCAAAATAATAAATAAATTAATTAATAATGCACAAATATCATCAACCTAATTTGCAGACCCAACTTTTTAATTTTAAAATACTTTACTTTTATCAGTAAAATAAAAACTTTTAATTTCAAAATAAAAACTAAAATTTAACAAATCTTAAATAATGCCACAAAATCCATTAATCAACACTGGAGGCCCAATTATTTAATTTTTAATAAACTTTCTTCCTAGTGTATGCCAAAGCTATGGAAGCAATTTAATTCTTAGAAGTCCTGTATTTTTATTTTAGCTATTAAAACTAATGGTATCAAGAAAAGTAGGAAATAGGAAAAATATTTGCGTGCCATAGCAGGCAATAAATCTTCATAAAATATTTGAAATATTGTTTGTGTATAAATGATTTTGCTTCGCACAGAACAGTGGGCAATTTTAAAACAAAATGTCACCATAACCGGCTACATAAGCAATTTTTTAAACACTTTCAAAATTTGTAATTACAAAATTTACTATTATTTCTTCTAATAAAAACATAAAATGCACTTCATTCTAAGAAGATTTTGGGTAATTTAAAGAAAAAAGATTTTGCCATTGCCCGCTATGAACCCAATTCTTATAGTAAATTCTTAACACCCTACAAAAAAACACTCGAAATTTGTAATACGATAATTTTTTTATTTTATAATTTACTAGGGGACCCGGCGAACTTCGTCTCGCAGTTTGTTAGGTACAGAACATTATGGCTTTGGTTCAGACCTATAATACTATTATTGCTATCACCTTGTTCAGTGGCAAAAATTTCTTTGTTTTGAACTGTTTAGGGCGATCTTTGAAGCAGATGCACATTAGACAATTGTACTTTCGACAGTTATCAGTTTGACGAAGAGAGAAGGTACTGAGAGGCAAAGTGTTTCTATTTTCCTCGACTCTCTCTTCTATAAACTGGCAATAGCCGAAAAAAATTAGGTAACTCTAAATCGGGACTAAGATATATTTTTTAAGCAAATTGGTAGCGCAGTTGAAGCAAAATAATATCATAACGCCCTACTCGTTTCATAATCGATGGTTTTCTGCAATTCTTGTTTCCACCACTGTACACGATATTTCACTAAAGCAATTGAATATGAATTTGAATTTAATGCTGAATATAGTGCTTATTTAAATTTGCGTTTTAATCAATTACCCCATTTTAACCTATTTACCCATTTTGATCCGATCGTTATCAGGTAACCACCTTCGTCTGTTTTATACCCTCCACCATAGTATAGAGGGTATATTTAGTTTTTTTTTCTGTTTGTAACACATCGAACTAATCATTAGCACATATATTCTTGATCAGGATAAAATTCTAAGACGATCTAGCCATGACCGTCTGTCTGTCCGTCTGTTGTAATCACTCTAGCGTTCGTAATAATTGAGCTAGAGCGCTATATTTTTGCACCCGAGCGTTTTCTTTTTCCATAGGCAGGGCAAGTTCGAAGATGGGTTATATCGGAACACTTGTTGGTATAGCCTTCATATAACGGTACCTCCCGATTATCGGTATTTTGAGGATATTAGCTAAAATGTATAACCGAACTACCTGTAATTTGACAGTTGAGGTTCCTAGTAATCACAAAACATCTCCACCAAAAACTGTCAACATAGGTCCATGTTTTGGTAGAGCCCCTATATAACGGTAGCTCCCGATTTTCTGTATTTTGTGGATTTTAATTACATTTCTTGACCGAACTATCTGTAATTTCAGGTTCCCAGTGGTTCCCAAAGTATATCCACTAAAAACAGTCAAGGTCCATGTTTTGGTATAGCCCCCATATAGCGGTAACTCCCGATTTTTGGTATTTTGAGTATTTTAGCTAAAATTTTTGATCGAACTACCTGTAATTTGACCGTTGAGGTTTCTAGTAATCACAAAATATCTCTACCAAAAACTGTCAACATAGGTCCATGTTTAGGTATAGCCCCCTATATAAATGTACCTCCCGATTTTCACTTTGATATAGCCCCATAAAGGTTCCTTACCGATTGAATACATTTTTTATGTTTTTTACCTTATTTAGGTATCAGAGGTCACAAAATATCTTCGTCTAAAATTGTGTAATGTAATGTTGGCGACATTTCCTGAGTATTTCAGCCTTGTAAAACTTCTCTACAAGTGGTGTCTTTAGACACGCCGTTCGGACTCGGCGATAAACAGTAGGTCCCATATCATTGAGCTAATATGAATCGGGGTGCACTCATTGATATGAGAGAAGTCTCCCTTGTCCGGTATGGGATGTTGTGGAACAATGTTTTTTTTTCTAAAATTGTGGACAGGAAAGAATATAATTATTCCGTTTTAGTTCAGAATAGTTTATGGTGGAGGATATAAAAACTTTGGCCCGGCCGAACTTAACGTTTTTATACCCTCCACCATAGGATGGGGGTATATTAAGTTTGTCACTACGTTTGTAACTACTCGAAATAATCATTGTAGACCCCACAAAGTATATATATTCTTGATCAGCGTGCAATTCTACATCGATATAGCCATGTCCGTCCGTCTGTCCGTCTGTCCGTCTGTGGAAATCACTCTAGCGTCCGAACGGATTGACGTAGGTTGATGAAATTTTGGGAAAATATGTTATATTTACGTAGGACTTTTGGTATTGAAAGCGGGATATGTAGGTCCACGCTTTCGTATAGCCCCCATACAAAATGGCGCGTGACGCGTCGTCGTTTTAAGGAATTTTTAAGATATTTGGCCCATTTTACCACCGAATTGGTTGTAATTTGGTACTTTGTGTCTCCAGAGGCCAAAAAATATTCCTACCAAAGTTGGGTTATATAGGTCCACTTTTTGGTATAGCCCCCATATAAGGCCCCATATAAAGTACGCGTCATTTTAATATATTTTGAATGTATTAGACCCATTTGACCACAGAATTGGTTGTAATTTGGTATTTTGTGTCTTCAGAGGCCAGAAAACATTCCTACCAAAGTTGGGTTATATAGGTCCACGTTTTGGTATAGCCCCCACATAAGGCCCCTTATAAAGTACGCGTCATTTTAATATATTTTGTATGTATTAGACCCATTTGACCAAAGAATCGGTTGTAACTTTATATTTTGTGTTTCCAGAGGCCAAAAAACATTTCAACCGTTAAATGTTTATATAGGTCCACGTGTTGATATAGCCCCCATAATACTATATCGCCCGATTTTCGATATTTTGAACGTTTTAGGCTCATTATCTCACCGAGATGCCTGAAATTTGGTATTTATTCTTCTTCAGGCGTATAAAACTTTCCCCCAGAAATTTGTAGGTATAGGTCCACGCCATCATATAGCCCCCATAGAACGGTACCTTCCGAATTTCGGTATTTTGAAGGTTGTGGCCACATTAATCCACCGAAATGGCTGAAATTTGTGGTGGAGGGTATAAAAAGTTCGGTCCGACCGAACTTAACGCTTTTCTTACTTGTTTTACTTATTTTTTCTGACTTCTCTATTTAATGTGATCTCCCGAATTGTACTTGCACTGCAAATTCGGTATTAGATGCAATGGCTCTGGTAACATGGACAGAGCTATTCTATTAGTTGCCTTTCTTTGTGTGTTTCGGATGCTTGAAGTCTTGTCACACTAACACGTGGCTTTTGTCGATTACTTGGTCACCCTATATTTAATTTCGACGTAAATAACATAGTCAAATTAATATCACAAACTAATTAACGATTAATAAGAATTTACCTACTTATGTCGCCGATAAAGAATATTTGTCAGATAATTCGACCAAAAAAAAAAAACTCCAGTACCTCCGATTTCTTGTTTTTTTTTTCAATTTTAAATATCATCCTATTTTCGAATGACATACATACAGTGTACCAACAGTACCAATGTACGTATGTATGTATGTATTTGGCCGTTTGTAATTGCCTGTTTTATATCATGACATAATCTAAACAGTATCAAAATATATCTGGTACAGCTTAAATATTATACCGCATACATCGGAAGTTTATCTTTCGAAGATGTTTTTACCTACAGTTTAAAAGTAGACATATATGCCGCAACTTCACTTCCAATGAAATTACCTCGGAGCTCTTGATGTTTCAATTAACCTACCAATTTTGTGGATTGGTACCTTTTTCCTCAAAACTGTGGAAACCACTTTTGGCATTATCATCTTAGTCTTTTCAATCGGTATCTGACCGAAACCACCACTAATCTTTACAAACTCTAAACTAAGCCCTTTTAACCATTTTTCGCTGTTAATTTCCTAAAAGACACTTGAAATAAATGAAAATCGATTTGATTGTGAATAAAAAATTCTATACAACTTTCAAAAATTGACAAAGGCATACAATGCACCTTCACAGTAGGTGCAAATACAATCTTCGCCAAAAAAATGTCCAAATAAGTGCCAAGATTTAATCCAAGCGCGAAGCTCGATAGAAATTTGTGGAAAAATTGACTTTATTGAAAAAATTATTTGGCAACTTTTTCGCAAATTTTCGCGATTTTTTTAGGTTTTATCCTTTTCTGCCATGAGACCATTCCGAATTGGTGCGAATTGTCCAAATCTGTTCAGCCGTTCTTGAGTTTTAAGCGTAGTAACTAACATCATCCTTTTTTATATATATAGATTTTTTCATACAACAAAAAATATACAATTCATCCCACTGTACTACGGCTTAACTAATTGCAAACAAAAAATTACCACATTGTCTCCCAATAGCCATAAATGGAATTTGACAGCAATAAACAAACAACGCTGCCGCTGCTGTCTTCTAATTTTAGCAAACATTTCATGTTGATGCTATTTTTAAAACGAAAATATTTTTTTCTCTTTATTGTTATTATTATTGTTGTGGTCGATATGGTTATTTAACAACCATCATTTGCAAAACAAAAAATGTGAATATTTTTACAATTGAATATTATTATTATTATTTTTTTGTTGTTATTGCTATAATTGTTATCATTGCATACTGACATACAGTTTATTTTTCTGCTTAGCAAAATTGAATAATTGAATTTCCATTTTTAGGTTGTCAATTAAAGCTTTATTGCTAATGAACGGCCGGCCGGGAGTGATATGTTCGAAATTGAAATCGATTTCAAATGAAATGTTTGTTAAGTAAATTGAACATTTTTGTATTTGTGTATATTATGGGATGAAAGGGTATATTAAGTACGTTATTCGGGATGAAGGCATTTAGGAAGTATTTATATCTACAGAAGACATTTAGGAGGTTTTCTACATATGAAATACCCTTGGAAAGTCTTCTATCAATAGAAGACATTTAGAAGATATTCTATCAACCCATAAGGGGTCTTCTATCAATAAAATACCATTAACAGGTCTTGTGTCCATTAAAAGCCTAAAGAATGTCTTATATTAATATGGCATCTGTAAAGGGTCTTCTATTTATAAAAGACATTCAGTAGATATTCTATCTATAAAAAATTTTTAGGAGGTCTTCCACCCATAAACTACCTTCAGCGGGTCTTCTTTAAATGTCCTTTAGGATATCTTCACTGTATAAGATACTTTTTCGAGGTCTACCGTATTTAAAAGACCTGTATGTGGCCTCCAAACTTTAAAAGACCCACAGTTGTGGTTCTATCTATAAAATAATTTTATGAGAACTTCTTTCTTTCTGCTATGCTACATTAGTTTGGTTGTGGATTTCTAGTTGGTCGGAGGTTAAAACATCTGGTCTCCAACTTCACCCCAGTAAATGAAAAACTTGCTACAATTCGAATAAAAGCAAACTCCTTCAACATCAGCTTTATTTGCGTTCATGCTCCCACTGAAGATAAGAGCTAACAGAAAAAAGAGATATTTTACGAGCGCTTTGAAGAAACATACCTAGCAAAATGTTTGATGCCAAAGATGCCATTTAATCATGGGAGCAAGTGATCTCGAAAGATGCTATTCATTTTTGGATCCAAAGCATGTCATTTACACCAATGCTTTGACATGTCATTTTCACCAATGCTTTGGCATGTCATTTTCACCAATGCTTTGGCATGTCATTTTCACCAACCCTTTGACATTATCATTACGACGAGAGTTTTAACAACGTTCGTTGTGATTTCGAGTCTCAACAACTTCAAGCCTATTGTAAATAATTAATCTTATATATCTAGAAAAATGTGTATAAATAAAACAAAAAATTCAAACAAAATTCAAACCAGTAAGGAAAGGATCAAAGTCGGGCGGAGCCGACTATATGATACCCTACACCACTGTGAATAGGTAAAATATATATGGGAGCTAAATCCAAATGTGAACAGATTACGATATAATTTGGCACATATATTTCTAGACCAAACACCGTCACACATTCCAAATTTCATCAAAATTAGACATACATAGCGTCTTTGGTCCAACAAATACTTTAAATCGGGCGAAAATATATATGGGAGCTATATCCAAATCCGAACCGATTTCAATAAAATTTGGCACTTTTATTTCTAGACCAAATTCCGTCACACATTCCATATTTCATTGAGATCAGACATATATAACGAGTTTCGTGCACCAAATTCCAAAAAATCGGCCAGAAATATATATGGGAGCTATATCCAAATCTGAACCGATTTTGATATAATTTGCCACACTTATTTCTAGACCAAATTCCGTCACACATTCTAAATTTCATTGAGATCGGATATATATATAGCGTCTTTCATGCACGAAATACCAAAAATCGGCCGAAAATTTATGTGGGAACTACATCCAAATCTGAACCGATTTTCACCAAAAGTAATAACGTTCTTTATTAGGCCAAAAAAAATGATCTTCCCCAATTTTCAGCCAAATCGAAGAATAAATGCGACCTGTACGTTGCGAACGGACGGACGGACATGCATAAATCGACTCCAAAAGTGATTCTATGCATATCCCTAGAAGGAACTATGGGTCTATCTGTTTTCCTTAAGCATGTTACATACAAATGCAGTAACACATAATACCCTTACCACAGGATGGTGTAGGGAATAAAAATTCAAAAATTCAAAATTCATCTCTATTGGATCGATGGCATTGGTTCAAATGCTGATGAAAAGATCGGATCTTTCACGACTTCCTTTGCATTGGTTGAAATGCTAATGAAAAGATCGGATCTTTCACGACTTCGTTTGAACCAATGCAAAAGATGCCATGAAATCACGTCATCTCATGGAACCCCTCCTTCAAATTTTACTGGGATAAGACAGTTGCCCTGCCCATGACATTAAAATTATTGTAGACTATTTTAATGTCAAAATTAGAAAGGAGAATATATATTTGACCCAACTGTCGGAAATTCAATCTCCACAGTGGAACGGTACGAGGCTGATAGACTTTGCAGCGGCAAAAAACATGGTAGTTACCAGCACCTAGCTGTCACCGGATCAGAAAACATATTCATTGAACATGTTGGATGTACGTTCTTTCCTTGAAGCAAACAAGGAGTCGGATAACCATTTTGTTACAGCAAAGGTTAGCCGGTTAAACGTAGCAAATAAAGTAGGAACAGACACAACACGGAAGTTGGACGTCGGTAAGCTTGTGTCTGCTCATATATTCCACTCAACTGGCCCAATTGTTTAATCAAAGCACTCCTCGTTCCGATGTCATGTGAGCACAATTGCAAAATATTTCCCACCACTTGCATACCAGAGACCTCCACTAAGAAATCCATGAAATAAACAGGAGTGTCGTGCTGCTACCGAAGAGGAAAATGCGGATTACTCTACAATAAGTAGCAATGCTTAGCACACGAAAGAGGTATCGGATGAAAAAGAAGAGAGGAGAAACCTCTTTTCCGCAGGAAAAAGAGAGAAATCGAAAAGCAGGAGTGTGAAAAAATCGAAATATACAGGAGCCGGGGGCCACCGTGGTGCAATGGTTAGCACGTCCGCCTTGCACTCAGAAGGTCTGCGGTTCGAATCCCAGGCCAAGCAACATCAATAAATTTTCAACGGTGGCAAAATTCCCCCTCAGTAATGTTGGCGACATTTCCTGAGTATTTCAGCCATGAAAAACTTCTCTACAAGTGGTGTCGTATGACACGCCGTTCGGACTCGGCGATAAACTGTAGGTCCCATATCATTGAGCCAATATGAATCGGCGTGCACTCATTGATATGAGAGAAGTCTCCCTTGCCCGTTCCGGGATGTTATGGGAACATATCTTATCTTATCTTACAGGAGCCGGAATGCAGTCAGAAGTTCTACAAAAGAGTGAAACATCAAACTGATGCCTTTATTACAGGCATATCCTCCTGTAGAGACCAGCAATGTAATGGGGTAACTGCTACACATAGTGTGCTCAGGAAATGGAAAGAGTATTTTTTCAAACTGTTGGTATCCAATAGTAGCGAAGTCGGCGAAGATACTACAGATCCAATGCCAGAAGATGGTATTGAAGGTATACCGCCCAACCACGATGAGGTAAAGACAGCAATAAACCGGCTAGAGAATAATAAGGCAGCAGAAGCCGATGGCTTACCAGGCCAGCTGTTCAAAACCGGAGGCGACAAGCTGATCAGGTGTATGCATCAGCTAGTTAGCACCATCTGTCGAAAGAACGAGTACCTGATGATTGGAACCTGAGTATTCTGTGTCCCGTCCACAAGAAAGGAGATAAGACTGTATGCTCTAATTATATTGCCTACAATACAGTGTCCGGGATATTGTGCGAACGGCTAAAACTTATGATCAACGAAATAATTGGACCATACCAATGCGGCTTTAGACCTGGCAAGTCCACCACTGACCGGATATTTAGTTAAAAATTGGAAAGAACCTCTCCGAAGAGTTTAGTACCAACAGAGGTTTCAGACAAGGAGAAAGCCTTTCGTTTGACTTATTCAACATTCTGCTGGAAAAAGATTATACGAGATGCGGATGTTAAAAAAATGACACAATTTACACCAATAGCCACATGTTACTTGCTTATGCTGACGATAAAGATATCATGAGCCGACCAGTAAAAGAAGTAACCGATACTTTTAAGAAGATCGATGGAGATTCTGCTAAAGCGGGTATGGCGGTAAACGGCGAGAAGACCAACTTGATGATATGTCGACGCAATGCGTCCATAGAGCTCGGACCAACATTAGAAGTTGGTTCCTATTATTCTGAGGCAGTAAAAGGCTTCGGCTACCTCGGCACCGCCATAAACACAACAAACAACATCAGTTGTGAAATAAGAGGAAGAATTGCATTGGCCAACAGATGCAACTTTGGTTTAAGTAAGCAATTTAAAAACAAATTCACATCTCGCCAAACAGAAGCAACGCTTTACAAACCACTGATACTACCCGTGCTGATGAATGGTTCCGAAGCCAGGATACTTGCGCAAGTAGATAAGCAGTAATCGGTGTGTTTGAGAAAAAATTCCACGAAAGTTCTACGGGGCAATCTGCGTTGACGGTGAATATCGACGTCGTATGAACCACGAGCTGCATCTGCTATACAACGACATCAGTACAGACAAACGTATCGAGATTCAACGATTGCGTTGGCTAGGCCATGTCATAAGAATGAGCGGTGATGAACCCTCTAAAAACGGCGTATAAATGCGGGCTATATGGTGGTGCACACAGAGCTGGCAGGCCAAGGCTTCG